>NC_141874.1:482937863-483242363 GCF_056163025.1 Triticum urartu | reverse complement strand
CTGGGAAGACCCGATCAGTCTCGGAATCCCGGTTACAAGACATTTCGACAATGGTAAAACAAGACCAGCAAAGCCACCCGATGTGCTGACATCCTGATAGGAGATGCACATATCTTGTTCTCAGGGCAACACCGGATTGTCCAAGATTCCGGTAGGCCAACCCAGAGTTGCCCCTGGTGGCCACCGGCGGCTGACAGGTTCGGACCAACACTTATACAAGCACTGGCCCGGGGGGGGGGTTAAAATAAAGATGACTCTTGAGTCTGTAGAACCCAAGGGAAGGTGATAGGTTGTTAGGAAAATGTAAAACCAAGGTTGGGCCTTGTTGGAGGATTTTTATTCAAA
Source organism: Triticum urartu (assembly GCF_056163025.1). NCBI lineage: Eukaryota > Viridiplantae > Streptophyta > Magnoliopsida > Poales > Poaceae > Triticum > Triticum urartu. The sequence goes on along the minus strand of NC_141874.1, from coordinate 483,242,018 downwards.
GCGAATTGTCAAGGGGTTCCCATAACACCCAACCGTGTAAGGGACGCAAAATTAAGGAACATAACACCGGTATGACGGAAACTAGGGTGGCAAAAGTGGAACAAAACACCAGGCATAAGGCCGAGCCTTCCACCCTTTACCAAGTATATAGATGCATTAAAGTAAACAAGATATAATAATGATATCCCAACAAATATCCATGTTCCAACATGGAACAAACTCCATCTTCACCTGCAACTAAGAACGATATAAGAGGGGCTGAGCAAAGCGGTAACATAGCCAAACAACGGTTTGCTAGGAATGATGGGTTAGAGGCTTGACATGGAAATATGGGAGGCATGATATAGCAAGTGGTAGGTATCACGGCATAGCAATAGAGCGAGCAACTAGCAAGCAAAGATAGAAGTGATTTCGAGGGTATGGTCATCTTGCCTGCAAAGTTCTCAGACTTGACAAAAGCTTGATCCTCGTAAGCGTACTCAACAGGTTCCTCGATCATGTACTCGTCTCCTGGCTCTACCCAAGGCAAGAACACAAGCAAAGGAACAACAATCAACCATGGTGCAATGCACAAGCAACATGATGCAAAACATGGCATGATATGCGAGATGTGATATGCAATGCATATGCGTGTTCCGGAAGGAAAAGGATGAACAAGGCATCAACTTGGCAAACCAAGTGTGTCGATGGAAAGATGAGATGATTTCGGTCGAAATCGATATAAAGATCACCGGAATCGGATCCACGGTTTGCAGAAGGCAACCAAACAAGAATGGCACAATCTACGATTAACAGCACGATGCCATTTAGAATGCAACAAGAAACTAAGCTACTGCACTCCAACATACCAACAAGGCATAAGGAAGTGTTCTACTCAAGATGCTTGATGAAAAATGAATACTGAGCTACGGCTTAATCACACTAGAACAGGTTCAAACAAGCATGACAAAAGTGCAAAAGATATCAGCTTCACAGACTTAGTGAAAATACTAACATGACAGAAAATGACATTAGGAAGCCATGTTTAGAGCAAGCAAACAACATGCTACAGGAACATATCGTAGCAATACAAGGCATGACATGAATCTACTAAATGCATAGAACAAAAGTCCCTTACTGATCATTAGCCAAAAAGGCACACAAGATATGATGGCACCCATGTAAACATAGCAAGTATTGTTAACAGATTCAGACTTAGCAGAAAACAGAGCATGGCATAAACAGAATTATGAAGGCATCTTTGCGATCTCAAAACACTCATCACAAAGCCTTGCATGACAAGATAAGCATTCCTACAGCAAGATGACATGTTCATGAAGCTAACCATGGCAAGGACAAGTTCATAGCATACATGGATCAACTACAACAACCATGGCAAAATTGATTAACATGTAAACAATCTGCCAGGAACATTTTATAGCAAATGTAGCGCAAGATTAAGACATGCTAGGGCACTCCATAATTGCACATAGGGGCATGGATGGATAGAGCACAACCATATGTCCAAATCATCCTTAATGAAGCAACTCAAAACAAGCATGGATCTCACTGTAGCATCATGGTTACATGGCATAAAAATAACAGCAGACCAAGGACTTAGCAAAATCCTAAGTCCCTGAAATCAGCAACAACATGAAGGCTACTTTGCATGCTTGTGCTATTCACCACATTGATCACAAAAATACATGGCAAGCACCCCTGTAAAGATGGCATGGCATAGATCAAAACACATGTAGAGCTCATGCCCATATGCAGCACACAACGAATGTGACAAAAATGACAAAACATCATACTCTGATAAGTAACAACACCTAACAATTTATAGCACTCTTGCATCAATGATTTGGGCATCAAGATGGACTCAAACAAGCTTGCCACAATGGAATGAAATGAATAGCATCTCACAATGAACATTTTGATATCTCATATGCATGAAACGGAGCTACGGTCATGGAGTTATGATGCGATGAACATGGCCTGAAAATATCACAGATAAAGGACTTAGAGAAAATCAACCTCCGGAAACAGGACGTAGTGGTACGGGATGGAGAGATCTGGGGAGGAGATGCGCCGTTTGGTTGGAGGGACCGGTGGATCTCGTCCCGGAGCGGGTTCCGGTGATCGCCGGAGAGGACGAAGGAGGGTGAGGGTGGCCGGATCCGGTCCGGCCCGACCGAATCTGACCGCCGGCGGGGTCGGTGGAGCCCAATGGCGGCGCGCGACAAGAGGACGAGGGACGGCGGCGCTTGAGCTGAGGTGGTAGCGGAGATGGGGCGCTCCGGCAGCGGCGCGGGGCAGCGCTCCAGCGAGCTGGGAGGCGCGGCGGGAGCTGCGGTGGCGTCGCCGGCGAACAGGCGGCGGGGTGGAGGCGACGCCGTGCGAGCGGCGTGGAGGAGGTCGACGGTAGCGGAGCGGTGGCGTGCGCCGGCGAGGTGGCGGCCGGCGCGGGGCAAGGTGGGGGCGAAGGTGGTGGTGGGTGCGAGGTTGGGCGGCGGGGCCGACGAACAGCGACGAGCGCGGGCAGCGCTTCGGGCGTAGGCGGCGGGCCGGTTCGGGCCCGCGCGGGCCCGCGATGGGCTATGCGGGCCATGGTCGCGGGGACGACGGCGCCGGATAGGTGTCGGCTCCGGATTGGGCAGGGGCGGTGGCGGACATGTCCGGGCGTGAGGGTGGATGTGTCCGTCAGCGGGAGGAGGAAGAAGCTAGGGTTTCGTCCGCGAAAAATGGAAGGGGAGGTGTTTATATAGGTAGAGGGAGGTAGGGATGTCCAAATGGAGTGTAGTTTTCGACTACGCGATCATGATCCGACGGCGGAGGACATGGGAGTGGTTTGGAAGGTTTATTGGACCGTTTTGGTGGGGTGTTGGGCTGCAACACACACGAGGCCTTTACGGTTCCCTGGTTAACCGTTGGAGTATCAAACGAAATCCAAATGACACGGAATTTGACAGGCGGTCTGCCGGTGGTGTACTAAGGCCGCTTGGCAAATCTCGGTCCATTCCGAGAATTTTTAACACCCGCTCACAAAAAGAGACAAAAGGGGGCGCCGGAGGACGTAGGAGTGTCGGATTGCAAAACAGACAACGGGGAAAAAGCTCGGATGCATGAGACGAGCACGTATGCAAATGAGATGCACATGATGACATGATATGAAATGCATGACATGAACAAAATGCAAAACAAAGACAGAAACCCCACCACGAAGGGAATCTCCTATCGTATCTCTGGAAAAGGCAAGAGTCGGAGTACAAATATGGCAAGTTACATCCGGGGCGTTACACCAATGGAGGTGGTGAACCCCATCCGAGATGGTGTATAGATTGGATCTGGTGGTTCTAGCTCTGCGGCAGCTGGATCAATATTTCGCCAACTCCCCTAGGGTTTTGGGGATATTTGGGTATTTATAGATCAGAGAGGCGGTTTGGGGGGAACCCGAGGTGGGCACAACCCACCAGGGCGTGCTTGGGCCTCCTGGCGCCCCCTGGTGGGTTGTGCTCCCCTCGGGGCACCCCCCTAGGCACAACCAGGGCCTGTTGTGTTCCTTCTGGCCCATTAAAATTCTCCATAAAGTTCCATGGCATTTGGACTCCATTTGATATTGATTTTCTACGATGTAAAAAAACATGAAAAAAACAGCAACTGGCACTTGGCACTATGTCAATAGGTTAGTACAAAAAATGATATAAAATGACTATAAAATGATTATAGAACATCCAAGATTGATAATATAACAGCTTGGAACAATAAAAATTATAAATACGTTGGAGACGTATTGGATGACACTAGCCTGCTAAGATAGCTCTATGCTAGCAGCAGAACAACTCGTAGTAGCGGAATAACTTCTAGTAGCGGAACAACAACAATGGTTATGAACTCCACTCTGTACGGACTCTGGCTGGGACACGGCCTAACTCACAAACTCGGGATCCTCAATAAGCAATCAATCACAACATTACCTGCAATCTGGCATGATACACCAAGTGAGTACTTTGAATGTACTCACAAGCTCATAGAACCAAAAGCAATCAAGAGAAACCATAACATGGCAATTACAGGTTAATTATTGATGATGAACATGGTACTACTAAAAAACATGAGAGTGAACATGGCATGTACATGTCAATCATGATATGGAAGTGATGATACTAGAACTAGCATGCAGGGGAGTCGACGTTTTAGGTCTCATGGACCAACTTACTCATCTAAGAGGTTATCTCATAACCACTATAGATATTAATCTTACTGTCGTGATCATCACACGATCACCTCTTGTCAACCAATATCGGTATCAATGACACCATCGTGATCATCACATATCCGCAAAGAGCTCGACCTATCCGTGATCATCGCATGACCACATAAAGATCAACCAACTTCTTTCCTCATGGAATCATGGTTGCTTATTATTCAAATTATTATTATTGTTGACCCACATTGTGACCTACTACGAACTATGTCCATGACTGAGGACACAACTATCGATGGATTATACACTCTGCAGAGGTTAGTACACTGTACCCACACCACGGGACTCATGGCCTCGTGCTCCCATTCAGGTGGACCAACTACGTTCCAACAAAACCAATATATTGCATGGCATTCTCCCGGTCACTCCAACAAACTTCCCATTGGGGTATGTCATGGGTGGCCCCGATCTCAACACGTGACATCCGCCACCTTTGTGGCTGCCACCGTCATGGCAAAACTCAACATTGTCGTCCCAAATGGGGACACTGGTATTCCATTCAACTCGGGCACACAAGGCTATGGCTGCCTACCTGACTAGGGTAGCGCGCACAAATGACCTTCCTTAGTTGGAGGCAATGGCGAGAGGCGTGGCAATAGACTGAATTACGGCCTCCCCATCCAGGCAAGTGTGGCTGCACTAGTGAGCTCGATTTGGTGGTACTATAACTCAGCCAACAGATTTCTTCAAGTTTGATTAATGTTAGGTTTAACTGGAATGGGGATGAGCTGAGCCATAGCAAAATAGCATGATGAAATGACAATTCATATGAGCATGATATCAACATATAAGCATGGATGGGAAACATAGCCATTTAGCATATGAATCTTAACATTAACCACAATTAATCATTTTGTCTGCGGGATGCAAATGAGAATGGCATAGTGATGATCATATCTTACAATTATTTTCATAACAAACCATAACTATTCATGTGAGCGTATCATTATCAATAGCATCAGAAATGATTACAAGAATGAAACATGATAATAATAACATTAGTAATTAATCATTTAACTAACTAGATGCAAATGAACATGGCATAAGAATGAGCATGGATTCACAAGCATTTTCCTAAGATTAACAAAACAATTACATGAGCACACAATTATTCAATCATGCAAGTGAAAACCATGGCTATTGCAATGTCATCATGCAAATGGTTGTTGTCGGTGTCAAAACCGGCGGATCCCGGGTAGGGGGTCCCAAACTGTGCGTCTAGGCCGGATGGTAACAGGAGGCAAGGAACACGATGTTTTACCCAGGTTCGGGCCCTCTTGATGGAGGTAAAACCCTACGTCCTGCTTGATTAATATTGATGATATGGGTAGTACAAGAGTAGATCTATCACGAGATCAAGGAGGCTAAACCCTAAAAGCTAGCCTATGGTATGATTGTTGTATATTGTCTATCGACTAGCCTGGCCCTGGTTTATATAATGCACCAGAGGCCTAGGTTAACAAGAGTCCTAGCCGAATATGCCGGTGGGGAGAAGTACTTGTCTTGATCGCCAAGTCTTGTGGAATCTTCCTTGTATGCGGCAGCTGTCCGAACTGGCCCATGAGTATACGGCCACGGGGGTCCTCGGCCCAATCTATCAGATCGGGAGATGACGTGTTGAGTACCCCCTAGTCCAGGACACCGTCATTAGCCCCCTGAACCGGTCTTCAAGTTAGGGACGCTCCTCGATTCTTCCGAACTGTTCTTCATCTTCGGTCGTCGGTCTTGAAAACTGGTTCAACAAATCTTCTCATCTTCGATCTTGAGGATCGCCGAAATGCATTCGACGAGTTTACACGTCGGGTATCCGAGGAGCCCCTTTAAGTTTCCGGCCTTTATCAATGCCTTGTTATTTTTATGCCACACCTCAGGTTTGAAGTTGTTCCCGGGAGGCAGTGTCCTCTTGCGTCCGAGCTCCAACGCCGGACTGCATTCAAGGTATCTTTTGCAGCCGAGCACCAACGCCGGACTATGTATCCGAGCTCCAACGCCGGACTGTATCCGAGCTCCAACGCCGGACTATATCCAAGGTGTCATATCACCTTGGTTCAAAAAAGTTTGAAGGAGTTTAGCCGAGCTTAATGCCGGAAATGCCCTCTATGGAGCCAGCCACTAGTGCCCGAGCTTTATGCCGGACTGCTTCCGAGGTGGTGCACACCCCGAATGTGGGCCGATTTTTGTGAATATTTTTTATTGGTGCAATTTATTCTCTGCCGAGATATATAGCCAGTAGCCCTCAAGGTGTGTATCGGTCTAAAACCCGAGATGCACCTGAAGGATGACGTAAGACCGCTGATCCTAGTAGCCGCTGAGACTCAGGTTGATTTGCAAAATCGGCCTGAGGATCAAGTCCAAGCTCGGCAGAATACTTCGGGACACAAAGCGGCGTGCTCAGTCCTCGAGACTCAGGTTGGGTGCGGCCGACCAACCTGAGGATCAAAATCTCCTCGGAAACTATATTGCACATAAAATTTTCTGCATTGGGCAAGCAATGCAGTAGCCCCCGAGACACTGGTCGGGTGGCAACACCAGATCAGGGGATCAATGTGTCCCTTTAATATTTGTAAATAATAAGCCCGAAGCCCAGTAGCCCCCGAGCCTTAATGCGGGCACGGGTGGCCGAATTAAGGATCAATATCCATAGTAAAATCACAAATTATGTGTAATGACTCTATGTATCCAAGTACTTTACATCATTAATGCTCAGATCCGCATTGTACAAAACTTTGTTGACCGACCATCGGCTTCCACCTCCTCGGCCAGTAGCCGAGGAGTGTTTGTCCTACTTTATAAAACCTTTATGAGGGCAAAGATTTACAACAAACAAGGCAATCTGGCCATACAGTTTTATAAACAAAGGTACGCAGAGAGTTATATTACTGTTTAACAGAAGAAATGTCTTCCAAAGAAAATAGTCCCGCTATCGGTTCCTTTCTTTGGGTTGTCATGCTAAGCATGATCATTAAACCTCAGCTCTAATATAAGAGCAAAATATTGAGGATTTAGTTTGGGAGGCCAGTTAATAGCCCCCGGTAGTGTTCGGCGACAGTCGGGGTCAAGCCGTAAACACTTCGGCCAATGCTATGAATGGCCATCATTTAACATAGTCATCGGATCTTTGACCAGTTTACGCTTATTGTGAAAGTCAGTCTTCGGCTTTCTCCACTCAGGTGCTTAACCATGTGAGCTGGAAGCACAATCGCAGTGGTTCTCCCTTTGCACGCCTAGACGAAAAAACAGAACGTAGGAAGCAAATGCAGGAGCCGGGCAACCCAACTATTGACTGAAGACACAATTCAAAACCGATTCATATATAGCAATATCTGAGAATGTTTTTGCCAAATCCCTAAAGGTCTCCGGCGTTGCACTGCGAGACTAATGCTGGAAAAGCACAAATAGTTTAAAAGTGCCAAAAAAGCTTGGAAAACCAAGAAACGTCGGTAAAAACATGACGTCCGAACAATATCAAGTGTTCGGTGCCAATCCGAAAATTGGTTTTTAGAAAAAAAAGAGTGCTTCTGTCGTGCTTTAATATTACACATCCGATCTCAAGACTTCAAGTGGGTCAGCCTACGGCTGGCTATTGACCACACACTCACGTCGAAAAAAGGAGCGATAGAAAAAGACTTTGCAACGACCAAGAAGAAAACACATTTACTATAAAATAGCTCATATAAATTTAAGAGCCCCGAAGTGACTTGGGTGAAAGAATGATTTCATGTACCGAAGTACTTATATCATATCTATGTTCAACCGAACTTTAAACGCGTCTTAACCGACCGTCAGCTTCTCCCTCTTCGGTCAAGGACCGAAAAGTGTTATGTACTCCATCGATCGAGAATATCGACGGTGTTTCCAATAACCAGGCAATCGGGCCATAAGGCTGTAACAGACAAAGCGCGCTCAGGGAACTTATGCTATATTACCGTGAAGTGTAAGAAGCATCTTCGAAGAAAATAGTACCCCCAGCGATACCTTTCTTCGGTGCTCATTGTTATTATGAGACTTGTGTAATAGATTTTTTGTACTCATGAGTTCCGTTGTGTGCCGACCATCATTGAATAACTATAAGAGCACTAGCTTTCGGCTTCACCCAGTCTGAGGTCTGGCTCGGGTGACCCGATCATGACAATCGCAGAGGTGCTCCCTTTACTCCCTAGCCGAACAATCGGGAACGTAGGGGTAAACACAGGAGCGAGGCAACCCAGCTTGCAAATCGCTTAAGTCAATGTGGTGCATATTGTGGCGTAATACAGGAACAAGGAACGAAGCCGTACAAGTATAATCATATGCAACAGGAAAAGCTTCATAAAGGAAGCCCCCAAGTAAACGGGGTATTTGAATTTATGCGTCACAAACAAAGTTTGGACAAGGAAATTTTTAGAAGCAACTTTTTTCCAAAAAAGTATAATGCTTGGTCGAACCGAACGCAAGTTAGAAATTAAAGCTTTGAGCATGAAAGCGACTTAGCTGTTTAATGTGTTCAGTATTGATGACGCGGTCCGAGCTTGATGCGGGGCAAGGTTCCATACCTCAAGCCGGTCCCGAGGTGGCGGAGCGGAGAGCTTGACACGCCGAAGTGGTGACATAGAACGATCAATGCAGACCGGCAGAGTGACGCCGAAGTCCCGGGATCATTTTCCTGTGCACAAAAAATAGTGCAAACCGGAGATAATAGTAATATTGATAATTAAAAAAATTCATTGCATAATAAATAATTTATGCAAAGTGAGTAATAAAAGAAATATGGCCTGGCGCCGAAGTCAAGCGATGCAGGGCGTAGGCGTGATGCGGTAAAGGCGTGGCAAAGCCTGAATTCGCAGGTCGGTCCGAGCTCCGAGTGCGGCGTTCCCCGGACTATGTACGGAAACTGACCGAACCACCATGCGACTGTCGTTAATGCAGCCACCATTTGATAGACTTGTGTACATATGACGGACAAACCAGAGTAATAATTCCTTGGGAAAAATGAACCCAAACAAGCAAAAAATACTGGGATTAATAGCACCTGCTTTATTTGTTGTAGCAATCCGAAGGAAGGTGATTCCTAAAATTGGGACCCGCTCCGCACACCCATTGCCCGATGGGCGATAAAATGACGGCATGGCAATGCTGGTAAAGGTTGACTCGCCGAGGCAAAGCCCTCGGCCCAGCTAACGTGGCGGAGCTGGTCGGCTAGTGACGCCGAAGTGTCCGGAGTAGGTTGATGAAGAGATGGCGAAGCCACCGGTCCAGCCAAGATGTCGAAGCCTCGATATCAGCCGATGAGTCGAAGTAGGTCGGCGTGATGGACACCAGCTTGAAGAAGCAATAGTGCGGCCCTGTCGATGCAGGTCGTGACGTGGTCGATGCCGGCTTGATGAAGCGACCGTGCGGCGATGCCGGTATGCCCGCTCCGTGTAGTCTGTGGGGCGGCGATGTTGGTGATGATTTATCCTTCGCGATGCCGGGCTCTTGTTCGGTTTGCCGAAATGATGATCCGAAGAAGTTGAGCTCGGCTCAACAAAGTGATGCCGTGTCTAGCGCAGGTCGGCAGCCGTGGAGTAATATTGCCGGACTGGTTTGACACCAGCATGATGTTGAAGATCATGTTCAAAAGATCTTACAGTTAGTGGGATGTGTTCGGGAACAAAACACAATACCCCATACAAAACTTCCTTCAAAAGGGATGTCCGAAATCCTGTTCATAAAAAAAATGATCTCGGGTTGGATTCGTTTTCGCGCAGAAAACAGATCCGAAAAGTGATGCACTAATCGGAAGGTTTCTGAAGTTTGGACGGTCGGATCGAGCCGAAATTTTGAGAGGTGGTAGATATAGGAATTCCGCAGCCGATCAACGGTTGGATCTTACAAAGGACGTCTGAGCTAGAAGCCGGACACCACGCCCTAAACTCATCCAAATTCCCGTCCAGATTTGACAGGGCTCCGGTATATCGTGGATTGCCAGAGATTCCTCCATCGGAACTCGACGAAATTTTCCAGGGTTGTTGTAGACTCAATTCCGCACAATTCCACCAAAGCGATCGTCAAAGCGATACTCGAGGAGGTGGTGGTGGCAGATACGAGTTCGCTGTCCAGAAAAACAGCACGGTCGCTTGCGGGCAATGTTGACGTTGAGCCCCCGAGCTCCATAGGTGATTCCTCCGTGATCTTGATAGAGATCGGAGTTGATGTTTGATGAAGGCCCTCATCCGGACATGGTGATCCGAACACGGGGCGCAATTCTTGGTCGAACCAAGGTGACCAGTCGAGCTGGTGACGAAGATGCCGAAGTCGCAGTTGATCTGCAGGCGAGCCATCGATCTTTTTGTCGATCACACAGCGGAACTCTCAATGAAAGCACCAATGTCGGTGTCAAAACCGGCGGATCTCGGGTAGGGGGTCCCGAACTGTGCGTCTAGGCCGGATGGTAACAGGAGGCAAGGAACACGATGTTTTACCCAGGTTCGGGCCCTCTTGATGGAGGTAAAACCCTACGTCCTGCTTGATTAATATTGATGATATGGGTAGTACAAGAGTAGATCTACCACGAGATCAAGGAGGCTAAACCCTAAAAGCTAGCCTATGGTACGATTGTTGTATATTGTCTATCGACTAGCCTGGCCCTGGTTTATATAATGCACCAGAGGCCTAGGTTAACAAGAGTCCTAGCCGAATATGCCGGTGGGGAGAAGTCCTTGTCTTGATCGCCAAGTCTTGTGGAATCTTCCTTGTATGCGGCAGCTGTCCGAACTGTCCCATGAGTATACGGCCACGGGGGTCCTCGGCCCAATCTATCAGATCGGGAGATGACGTGTTGAGTACCCTCTAGTCCAGGACACCGTCAGTTGTCATGGCTTGCATGGGGTTGAAGAAATCACCCTCAAGAAATGCGAGAAGCTCGCAAATTTTTTTGCCAGAAAAGTTTCTCTCTCGAGGGGGGCTGAATCGGAAGTGTGGTTAAAAAGATATGGTCGTTCATTAGGCAGAAAACAAACAAAAATATGTTTATTTCTGTCCTTAACGGACGAACGCCGCTATTTAACCATTTCGGCCGGCGGCTGAAAACAGAAGACATACTTCGGGGAAATACGCTTTCCGCAAAGGGAAAGGGCATTCCTGGCCGAAGCACCAATGAAATACGCCTTCTCAAGCATAAAACATATTTTTGGAAATACGTATCCACTTAAACTGAGCGGGCCCAGCCGGCTGTCACTTACACGCGGAACCCACCCACCTCTCTCTCTCTCTCTCTCTCTCTCTTCTTGGCTTCCTTCTTCTTCCTCCAATCGACACAGAGAAGAGGCTTGGCCGGCATGCCTCGACGAGGATTTCGGGTGGCCCCAACCACCGTTGTCGCCGGCCGGCATACCGGCGTGCTTGTCACGCCGAGCCACACTCAACCAGGGGTAGCACGGACCCTGGGAAGGGCGGGCTTGAGCGCTCCTTCATACATGGCGGCGATCGGCAACGAGCGATGATCGGCAGGGCGCTTCGATGGTGGAACGATGGGGAGACAGATCGGGAGGGCTCCGCCGAGGCTAGGAGAGCACCTTTGGGGATGGCTAGAGGGAGAGAGGGGCTCAGTTGGCTCGAATTTAGGCGAAGGGCAGTGGCGGCCATGGCGGGCGGAGGGAAGCAATTTGAGACCGAGAGCTCGAGCTATTCATCAAGGAGGGTGCTAGGATGAAGATGGAGGCTGATGTGATGCTTAAGAGTCTCGGGGGAGGGATATATATAGCCGAACAAGGGGAGCCGAGGAGCGCGGCCTCGGCGACGCGTATGCCGATGCTTTGGGGTGAGGAGACCACACGGAGGGAGGGGCATGGTTGTGACAACGCGTTGGCCGTGCGCTGGAGCTTCGGGAGAGCTAAAGGAGGAAGGAGACAAGAGGAAAATGACAGCGAGGTCACGGGAAAGCACTGTGCCATGGCGGAGGTTGCTCATAGAGAAAGAAGTAGGAGGGAGATATGGTTCCAAAGCGGTGGCAGGCAAAGAACCATTGGGTGTAGCCAGTAACCACATCTTCTATTCTTCAATAGTTGCAACCCACTAACTATTTTTTTCCTAAACATGAGAGCCTTCTACACCAATAAACAATGCATGTCCACCACATTGCTAATCTATCTACTACGTCACTAATTATTTTTCATGCATGCAACCCTTTCACATCAACAATTCATGCTTCGCATGCATGTAATCCACCTCATGCATGATTTTCCCTGGGAGTTAAGTCATGTAAGACACTTTTATATTTGTTTTTGCATTAATTTTAGTCTTCTACTCCATTTGATCCATATTACTTGTTGCTCAAACGAATGTATCTAGCACTGAAATACATCTAGATAGATCCGTTTGAGCGACAAGTAATATTGATCGGAGGGAGTACTACTTATTCAAACATATTTTTAATACAGTTCCCGTACCAACGCATAGGGCATCGTCTAGTTACTTATTGATGAGGACATCAATACCATTGTTATAACCACAACCCTTGCTGCTATATATACTGGACCAATTACTAGAGCTCACGCACGCCAATTGAATTATCAGGTACTTTCGTTTCTTGGTAACGATTCTAATGTTCATGAGAATATGATGCTGCCTAAATTGGATACATTTGTTTTGCTTATAAACGAAGGGCCTAGCTTGGACAAGAAAGATGAACCTTGGAGCAAGTTCAAGCATGGAGATGATGGCATGCACAAGGGGAACAAGAACAGAGTTATAAGTGATGATTCTAGGACTTTGAAGCCACCATAATGAGTGCACGAAGCCTTGGACGAAATATACAAGATACCACTTCCTAAATTTCGTCCAGAGACTATTCTAGATGATGCGTCACCTTATTTTTGGGCCAAGCCCATGTAATTTTGAAATACTTGATTATAGGCAGTTTTTAGAGTCCGTATGTGTGGGGAAACAAGAGTTGGGATTGGTTTCGGACCCCTTCTCCAAGGGCCACGAAATTCCCCCCTCTCTCCTCCATATATAGAGCCCTTAGGGCATTGTTTATACTTTGGGTTTTGTTTAGATTAAAGTTCGCCATAGCTACAACTTTGCGTACTTCGTTTGTGTTCAACGACCAGACAAAGGCGTCATAGAACCCCACCATGATCAATAAAGCTTTCCTCTTATATTCGCAATATCCCGATTGCAATCTTAGTTTCTTGCTTGTTCTTTGTTTGCCTACAGGAAACAGACCTTCATGGTCAGGTTGATCGTGCTTCGGCATGGTTAATAACCTCTCGCAGTTGGTTTAGCGATTGCTAAGGAGCACGTCCTCGCACGTTCATACTCGGATCGTCAAAGTCGACTTCCTCCAAAACAATAGCCATCATCTCATCGAAAGACGGGACACCTTTGCCTTGGACAAACTGAAATAGTCAATAGAACATTGTCTACTATGCTTAGGGCTGTTTTGAAGAATAATAAGAAAATGTGGGAAGAATGCTTGCCTCATATTGAATTTGCTTATAATCATTCCTTGCATTCTACTGCTGAGATGTGCCCTTTTGAAATTGTGTATGATTTCCTACCTCGTGCACCTATTGATTTGGTGCCTCTTCCTTCTTCAAAGAAGGTTATTTTGATGCTAAAGAACGTGCTGAATTGATTTTAAAAATGGATGAGTTAACTAAGGAAAACATTGAGCGTATGAATGCTAAATATAAACTTGCTGGAGATAAGGGTAGAAAACATGTTGTGTTTGCACCTGGAGATCTTGTTTGGTTACATTTGCGTAAGGATAGATTTCCTAATTTGTGCAAATCAAAGCTAATGCCACGTGTTGATGGTCCTTTTAAGGTGTTAGAGAAAATAAATGATAATGCATATAAACTTGAGCTGCCTGCAGATTTTGGGGTTAGTCCCACTTTTAACATTGCAGATTTGAAGCCTTATTTGGGCGAGGAAGATGAGCTTTCGTCGAGGACGACTTCATTTCAAGAAGGGGAGGATGACGAGGACACCAATACCATTGTTATACCCACAGCCCCTGCTGCTATACATACTGGACCAATTACTAGAGCTCACGCACGCCAATTGAATTATCAGGTACTTTCGTTTCTTGGTAGCGATTCTACTGTTCATGAGAATATGATGCTGCCTAAATTGGATACATTTGTTTTGCTTATAAATGAAGGGCCTAGCTTGGACAAGAAAGATGAACCTTGGAGCAAGTTCAAGCATGGAGATGATGGCATGCGCAAGGGGAACAAGAACGGAGTTACAAGTGATGATTCCAGGACTTTGAAGCCACCATAATGAGTGCATGAAGCCTTAGACGAAATATACAAGATGCCACTTCATAAATTTTGTCCAGAGGCTATTCTAGGTGCCGCGTCACCTTATTTTTGGACCAGGCCCATGTAATTTCGAAATACTTGATTATAGGCAGCTTTTAGAGTCCGTATGTGTGGGGAAACAAGAGTTAGGGTTGGTTTCAGACCCCTCCTCCAAGGGCCACGAAATTCCCCCCTCTCTCCTCCATTTATACATCCCTTAGGGCATTGTTTAGACTTTGGGTTTTTTTAGATTAAAGTTCGCCATAGCTGCAACTTCGCATACTTTGTTTGTGTTCAACGACCAGACAAAGGCGTCACAGAACCGCACCTTGATCAATAAAGCTTTCCTCTTGTATTTGTAATATCTCAATTACAATGTTAGTTTATTGCTTGTTCTTCGTTTGCCTGCAGGAAACAGACCTTCATGGTCAGGTTGATCATGCTCCGGCGTGGTCAATAACCTCTCAGAGTTGGTTTAGCGATTGCTAAGGTGCGACGTCCTCGCACGTTCGTAGCCGAATCGTCAAAGTCAACTTCCTCCAAAATGATAGCCACCATCTCATCGAAAGACGGGACACATTTGCCTTGGACAAACTGAAGTAGTCAATAGAACATTGTCTACTATGCTTAGGGCTGTTTTGAAGAATAATAAGAAAATGTGGGAAGAATGCTTGCCTCATATTGAATTTGCTTATAATCTTTCCTTGCATTCTACTACTAAGATGTGCCCTTTTGAAATTGTGTACGGTTTCCTACCTCATGCACCTATTGATTTGTTGCCTCTTCCATCTTTGGAGAAGGTTAATTTTGATGCTAAAGAA
This sequence comes from Triticum urartu, assembly GCF_056163025.1. Lineage (NCBI taxonomy): Eukaryota > Viridiplantae > Streptophyta > Magnoliopsida > Poales > Poaceae > Triticum > Triticum urartu. The sequence goes on along the minus strand of NC_141874.1, from coordinate 483,226,686 downwards.
CGTGCTGAATTGATTTTAAAAATGCATGAATTAACTAAGGAAAACATTGAGCATATGAATGCTAAATATAAACTTGATGAAGATAAGGGTAGAAAACACGTTGTGTTTGCACCTGGAGATCTTGTTTGGTTACATTTGCGTAAGGGTAGATTTCCTAATTTGCGCAAATCAAAGCTAATGCCACGAGTTAATGGTCCTTTTAAGGTGTTAGAGAAAATAAATGATAATGCATATAAACTTGAGCTGCCTGTAGATTTTGGGGTTAGTCCCAATTTTAACATTGCAGATTTGAAGCCTTATTTGGGCGAGGAAGATGAGCTTTCGTCGAGGACGACTTCATTTCAAGAAAGGGAGGATGATGAGGACATCAATGCCATTGTTACACCCACAGCCCCTGCTGTTATACATACTGGACCAATTACTAGAGCTCGCGCGTGCCAATTGAATTATCAGGTACTTTTATTTCTTGGTAACGATTATAATGTTCATGAGAATATGATGCTGCCTAAATTAGATACATTTGTTTTGCTTATAAATGAAGGGCCTAGCTTGGACAAGAAAGATGAATCTTGGAGCAAGTTCAAGCATGGAGATGATGGCATGCGCAAGGGGAACAAAAACGAAGTTACAAGTGATGATTCCAGGACTTTGAAGCCGCCATGATGAGTGCATGAAGCCTTGGACGAAATATACAAGATGCCACTTCATAAATTTCGTCCAGAAACTATTCTAGGTGCTGCATCACCTTATTTTTGGTCCAGACCCATGTAATTTTGAAATACTTGATTATAGGCAGTTTTTAGAGTCCGTATGTGTGGGGAAACAAGAGTTAGGGTTGGTTTCGGACCCCTCCTCCAAGGGCCACGAATCCCCCCCTCTCTCTCTCTCCTCCATATATACAGCCCTTAGGGCATCGTTTAGACTTTGGGTTTTGTTTAGATTAAAGTTCGCCATAGCTGCAACTTCGCGTACTTCGTTTGTGTTCAACGACCAGACAAAGGCGTCACAGAACGCCACGTTGATCAATAAAGCTTTCCTCTTATATTCGCAATATCTCGATTGTTATCTTAGTTTCTTGCTTGTTCTTCGTTTGCCTGCAGGAAACAGACATTCGTGGTCAGGTTGATCGTGCTCTGGCGTGGTCAATAACCTCTCGAAGTTGGTTTAGCAATTGCTAAGGCGCGACGTCCTCGCACGTTCGTAGTCGGATCATCAAAGTCGACTTTCTCCAAAACGATAACCACCATCTTATCGAAAGACGGGACACCTTTGCCTCTATCACTTATATTAATATGTTTTATGTGGCTCATTACTGTGTAATTAGGAGTGAAAAATGGTGGCGAGGGGGGTGAACTGTTGCATGCATTCAGTAACAAAATTAAATCTATTACTCATCTCGGAACAATGTTCTAGCGCCATGCCAAATGTGTTCGAATAAGAAGAGCAAAGCAAAGGTAGCATGACCAAAAGTGAACCAACACCTTGGACTGCTCCGAAAAATACCATTAGATTTTTTCTCATGGTTGGTTAACGTATGTAATTAAAGGACGTGTACAATAGATAAAAATGGTCGGCGAACCGTTGCATGCATATACAGTAATAGAAGTAAATATATTACTCCCTTCTGTCCAAGTTAATTGAAGCCCAAAGTTGCACTAGAAGAGCGTCAATTAATTTGGATAGGAGAAAGTACTATGTTATCCACGGTTGATTACCATATGTAATAAGAAGGACGTACACAATAAATAAAGATGGTGACGGGGCAGTGACCTGTTGCTGCAGTTGGTAACCGAATTAATTCGTACCATATATTTGATGGTTGATTACTAGCAGGTATACGCAAATTTCAAGGCCAAGGCTCGCGTTGTCTGGCCGGAGCGTACGATTATAAGCTTTACCGGAGCTCATAACATAGAGGCAACTAGACAATACCTCGCGCGTTACAGTGGAATGATAGTGTAAGAAATAATTAGAAAGAGAGGAGCACCCGATAAGGAGTAAAAGAGTAAGAAAGTAAAAATAAGAAAAGTTTTGCAGCAGAAGATGGCTTGGATTAAATATGTAACTCTGAAATAGAGTAGTGAGGATGACTCTCTCCCCACGCGTTGTTGCGATAAGTTTGTTAAAAAGTACGTAAATAGTTGACAAAAATAAGTAAATCTAATGAAAAAAGTATAATCTTAAAAATCAATAAAAGAAAGTGTCTAAAAAATAAAATGTTTTGAATTATAGTTAAAAATGTCATTTCGAGCAAAAATGTGAAAGATGACTAACATGAATATATGATGTGGCAGTGTATATGCATAGACTAATACAAAAATAATTGTAATTTATTAGTTAAATGCACGACTCGCTTATGTGGAAGATTTCGCATGAGTTAGTGGGAGAAAAGATTTAAATGCATTATTTAGCGGGGACGTTGAGGTGGACACTTTGCATGTCAATTTTGCATGGCTTAATGGGAGAGAAGACTTAAATCCGTTGCTTAGTGGGACGTTGAGGTGGACACTTTACATGCTGAAAGAATTAAAACCAACTTCTTAATAATGTAAGATTAGTTAAGTAATGAACGGTTTTTGCCTCAAAATATTGCCGCAAATTCTAATCTTCACCGGAGCTCACAACATAGAGGCAACTAGACAATACCCCACGCGTTGCAGTGGGATGGTAGTGTAAGAAACAATTTGAAAGAAAGGAGCACCCGATAAGGAGTAAAAGAGTAAGAAAGTAAAAATAAGAAAAGTTTTGCAACAGAAGATGGCTTTGATTTAATATGTAACTCTGAAATAGAGTAGTGAGGACGACTCTCTCCCCACACGTTGTTGCGATAATTTTGTTAAGAAGTACGTAAATAGTTGACAAACATAACTAAATGTAATGAAGAAAAGTATAAGCTTAAACATTAATAAAAGAAAATGTCTAAAAAATAAAAAGTTTTGAATTACAGTTAAAAATGTCATTTGGAACAAAAATGTGAAAGATGACTAACATGAATATATGATGTGGCAGCGTTATATGCATAGACTAATACAAAAATAATTGTAATTTGTTAGTTAAATGCATGACTTGCTTATGTGGAAGATTTTGCATGACTTAGTGGAAGAAAAGAACTAAATGCATTGTTTAGTGGGGACGTTGAGGTGGACACTTTGCATGTTGATTTTGCATCGCTTAGTGGAAGAGAAGACTTAAATCCATTGCTTGGTGGGACGTTGAGGTGAACACTTTATATGTTGAGAGAATTAAAACCAACTTTTTTAAGAATGTAAGATTAGTTAAATAATGAACGGTTTTTGCCTCAAAATATTGCCACAAAATCTAAGCTTGTGCTCTTCGATCGATTCTTCGGAGCGCATGAGCCATGCTCGTCTAAAGGCCAGGTTAGTGGATGCATCATGCATGCAAAATCACTTTAGGGCCTCTTATGATTGCTCTCTGATGCGAATGATAGCTTTCTAATGATGAGAGTAAGAGATGTTTTAGTTAGAAAAAGTATCATAATTTTCCCCTCCCAATAGAAAAACATATTTTCATGCATGGGACCAAAGGAACAAGTGAACTCACATGATTAGTTGGGCTCCGATAAATGATTAGCATGTGCCGTTCCCTTTTCTTTCAGATGCCCTTCTTCACTTTCTTTAAGGCCTCACAAAAGGTTACATTTGATTCATTGTACCTCTCTAAAGGCTTGTATTAAAATAGGACATTTCAGTACTGCTCATTGGTGTTTATTCTTATTTTTCACCCTGGTTCTCTAATAGACAATGAGAGCTTTGCATATATGGAAGCAGCTTGCTTAAAAGGGTTCGTATTAGTATCTTAGGGCATTAGGTACTATGGCTTTTGCAGCATTTGGTATCAGCTACCCTATCTCTGCATGACAGTTGGAAAAAGCAGACACTTAGCCCATGTTACTCCTAACAAAAACTATGACCAGCTCTTTAATTCCGATGGAACCATGGCTTATTCTCCTTTGAGTCGTTCCTCAAGGGTATAGTCAGGACTCATGCGAGAAATGGAGGACCAGAGTCTTGGAAAGAATGAAGGTGAAACGCCCAGCCTGCTAATGTCTCCAATTACTTACGTACTGCTTAATCAATTGTTGTACAGAGTGATTGTCATGGCTGTTGATTTAAATATAAGCAGCAGATCGATCGGATTACTCAGACGGAATCTCTAAGTAACCACTGAAAACCATGTGACCGAAACCGACACGGTACATCCAAGTAGAGTACCTGAAAGAAATTAGCAAGAATTAAGCTATACTAGTTTTTTCTTAAAAAAAAAGATGACCCCCGGCTTCCGCATCTAGACGATACATGCAGTCATTTTAGTAATTATTCATAAAGACCTTATAAAATAATACATTAGTAAGTCTGAAGCCATCATCATGGCAACATATGTAGAAACTCCTAACTACTTAATGAAGGGGTGCTGAAAGCCCGAGTCGAATACCAAACAGACCTTGCAATAAAACCTAACATACTAGCTAGCTGATAGATTATTATTTTTGAACTGAGCTAGCTAATAGATTTCTGAAAGATACCACTGTTTATAGTGAGCACCTAGCCAATGCTTGCCTTAAAAAGGAAAACGATTCCGGTCGCAAAAAAAGGAGGAAAACGATTCGGTCGATTATGTGCGAACCATTGAATGCGCATCCAATGGCCGCCCTCCCCCCGAGCTCTATTCACCTTCTATCCTAATTCTGCCTCCGCGCTGCCTCGCCTCTGGCCAGCTCTTGTCCAAGCCTTGCCGCCGACACCGTTGCGAGTGGCTATTCCGATCGGGGTGAGAACGAAATGCCCCTCACCACCCGCACGTGTCAAGCCTCGGACTCGCCTCCACCTGCGATGCGGCGGATGCGGCTCGACCTCGCTGGCGTCCAAAAATTGACTGACATGTTTTTCATGTTGTCTATGAACTGTTAAAAACGCCTCTGAAAAATATTTTCAGGAACCTGCCTGCAGGGTGGATAACTGCGAACTACCCAAAACGCCCCTGGTTACTTAATATACTGCCGAAAATCAGGTGTAGTATTGGCTCATCTGGACCATCGAACAACAAAAATAAACGGTCTAAATCGAGTTGTTCTACCATAAAAGGACTTGTCAAAAAAGAGGTGCCTGCTCTGCATGACAATTTCAGCTCTAACATAGATGAGTGGTAGCCTCAGCCTGCAGACAGAGTACTGTTGTATCTCTTCTGTTTTGTTTATGAGCCATGACAACAATCTTTCTGCGAACCAGCTGAGAAGCCGTATGTAGTTGTATTCTAATACCTTTAATTGCCCTTTAAGACCATTCCATCATGTTACTAATCATGCTTTACTAGTTTTCTAGCTTGACATCATAAGGCAATGATCAATGGCACTTCCCTATGCATGTGCCTTGCAATCTCAGCCAAATTAATCATTGATCATTAGTTCCATGAGCAACCATCACCTTTAAGGCCCTGATGGCAACACTTTCAATCCAAGCTCACTCATGCCATGGAAGCAGGGCAGAGGCTCAATTTCTCTCTCTTATATGTATGCACTGATGTAAAGAAGGGAAGAGGCTACCAATGCATTGGTCCAAACGTTATGGGCAACATGTGAAGCAAGACTCTTGGCTAATTTTTCTAATGGTAACTAACCAATTAATCAATTAAGTTAGTAGCCAGTGGGCACCGCATGCAAAGCTTTTGAAGAGAACACTTAGTTTAAGTCTGTCATCCTGGGGAGATTTCCTCCACTTGACTTGGTGATCAGTCCAATCTTGCAGGGGGGCGGCAATGGAACACGCTTAATTAGGTGCTCTCTCTCTCTCTCTCTCTCTCTCTCAAATAATGTGCGTGAGATCTTCTAGAAAATCTTCTGACCCAAGCAATCTTTGCCCAATCCAACTTGCATGAAAGTTGAAGGGTATACCTTTGCCAGATCTGAGATCACATTTACTATTGCAATTGCAGCAGGATCCATAACCAGGATCAATGAATCCTGATGTTTCATTTTTCATGCCCATGTGTGTAGTTTATGTTCAGCTGGCGTTCCAATTTACCATAATGATCTAATCAGGTGGTTCTTTATCTGTTGTTGTTGAGATGGACGTTGAGTTTAAAAATTGTAACGGAAAATCGTTCTGGTATCAACTTACGAACAATAACGTGCTCAGCAGAGTTAGCGGGCATAAATCAAGCCACATTCAGCAGTTTGGTACTCATACATATTTAAAATGTAGGGTGAATCTATCAACATGCATGCAGGTCAAGTCAATGCAATTCTGAGTCCTGACTCCTAGCGACTCACATGACTAGCCACAAATTATAGTCTGAATGTGATTGTGTAATGCCTGATATGGCAGAGCAACCTGCATAGATTAGCCACAAGTTTATACTCTGACAGGGGGTACGTTTCAGGAGCAGTATACTATTGGTAATAAACATCACCATGTAGAATTTGTACCAACAAATTCGTACAAAGGTGACAATGTTTCACAAGCATTTCGTAAATATAGGAAACTAGATTATTCAGTGTATCCTCAATACCTCTGATTCTGACGAAGTTTTTAAGAATATCACTCAACGACTGGATATAGTCAGAACTAACTGAATGAAGCTACTACGTCTTTACACACCAACTGTTTCCATTTTGCAAGTTCTGAAACTTGTACTCTGTGTTGCGACGACTGTTATAACTGCCAGGAACAGATTTTGCTAAATTCAGATTTTCAAAATACAATTAAAGCTTACTATCCAATTGTCTGTCTTCTCAAGGCTCTCTTCACCCTATAATGAAAATGCAGAGCTCCTGCTATTGCTTGTCAAAAAAGGGTCTCTTCATCTGCGGATTGAGAGGCCACGGCTCGACCGAAAGAGATTATAGTAATTCACTGCGACGCTGAGAAAGGAACTTGCCGACCAGGTCTGCCTATAATATCCCTATAACCTTAGCGGATTTGACTCGCCCGGTAGAAAACATAGCCATTGGCCTCCACCTCGTAATACCGCCCTTGTTTCCCTTATCTTCTTCCCTCGTCACACCAAAGGACATCATGGGAAGCCCGCATGGCGTTGGTGTCGGCGGGGCCATTTTCCCACAAGACGCGGGGTGGCGTGGGACTGCTCAGCTGCGCTGAGGCGAGGGTTGGGCTTAGCAGCACATACTTTGATTTTCTTTCCTTTTTCACCAGTATTTGCGATTTTTCTCTGTTATACTTCTGTTTTTTCTCGATTTTCTTTTTTTGGTTTCTTCATCATATTGCAATGGTTTTATTTTATTTATTTTTCTTTTTCTTCCATTTATGGTTTTCCTCGGGGATTTTCAACACAAGTCTAAAATTTTCATATACACTATATACATATTTATACAAATTAACGATTTTCAAATATATGATTACAATTTTTTTAAATACATGTTTCGATGGCAATATTTTAATACACATTGTACATTTTTTATATGCATAAAACATATTTTTTATACATGTTTAACTGCTTTCCAAGGGATGATTAACATTTTTTTTGTAAGTACATGCTGTGTTGTTTGTATCTTTTCATACACATTTAGTTTTTTCCAACATATGATTAACATTCTTTCAAACATATCTTTTGGTGTCTGCTTTTTTCCACACACCTTGTATATTTTTTGTACAGACTATGAACATTTTGTTAGACACGTTCAAATACATGATTAACATTTTTTAAATACATATTTTGATGTCTATATTTTTCATACACATTCTTATATACATATGGAAATATTATACATGTTATATTATTAACATTTTTAAAATACATTTTTTGCGAAAAAATATTTATTTATGTCTACTTTTACATACACCTTGTACAATGTCTGTATACATCAGGAACATTTTTTATACATGCTTAAAAAATTAATACATAATTACTTTTTTCATTTACATGTTTTGATATATAATTCTATTCATACATGTTGTATATTTTTTACATCTTAAACAATTTTTACACATTTAACATTTTTAAATACATGATTAACAATTTTTAAAAATTATGTACAATGCTTTTGATAATATATATGCAATAATTTGAAATATAAACAAAAGTGAAAAAAGAAAATAAAAATTTAAAAATAGGGGAAAAGGCGCTGAAGGCCCATGTCCTGGGCCGACCCATTGGCGCAGGCGATTCAGGCAAGCACTCATACGATCTCGCGCTAAGCAATGCATAGTCTCTCCTGTTCCAAGAAGTAATGGTCTTGCCTACAACCCGCTGTTGCTAGCCCGGCCCAATACCGTTGTCGCGCGCTAGTTTTTTCTCTGGTTTTTTCATTGGCTTGCAATCGGTTTCTTTATTTTTCTCTTTAGTTTTCAACTTTTCACTGGTTTTTATTTTTATTTTTCTTTTTCTTTTTTAACACATGTCTATTTTATTCACACAAATTGTAAATTTTCGTATACATTAGGAACATTTCTTATACATGTTTGATATCTTTTAAATACATGCCTAATATGTTTTCAAATACTACATCCGATCCTAAATAGACGACGTTTATATTTAGGAACAGAGGCAAATTAAATTGCAGAAACGTCCTATATTTAGAAACAGAGGTTGTATATGTTTTGATGCCTACCTTTTTTATACACATTTTACATTTTTCGTATACATCTAAAACATGTTTTTTATATATGTTTAACATTTTTCAAATGCATGATTATCATTTTTAGAAGAAAAAAAAAACACATGCGTGACGTCCGCATGACGAAACGATATGGCTACTGGTCCGGCCCACTACCGACTCCGTGTAAGTGAGTTCTGTTTTCGTCTCGTTAAAAGAGAGACATAGACTTGCCCGCGAACACGAGCTCCCTTGTGGGCACCGTCCCTATAGGTTCAATGTAGATGTCTTCATGTTTATTCTTTTCGCCGATAGCATCAATGCTTGACATCATTTTATTAATTAGTGATAAACCCTTTGTGCAATAAGATTTGGGTTATTCTTCTTTAGAAAAAATCTTAATAAACCTAGAAGGCATAAATCCTTATAAGCCTTTGTGGGTGCCCATCATGTTTTCTTTTCCTCAATAGTTATATGGGGACTTCTCTGAAGCTTCCTTCGCTCAAAAGTCAAAAATGACAAACTGAAAGGAACATGAGTATTGAACACCTCGTAACAAGAACAAACAAGGACGTGGAGGAATAAAATCACGTGCTTGAGGGAAAAGTGTGCGAAGTACTCTTAACTGGTTCTTAGTAAACCTTTTGATCTTTTTTTTAATTAAAACCTTTTGATCTTGAAAGTTCCAACGAGGCAGTGCATGCACGACCCAATAAGGGTCCGGAAACATCAACTAAAAACTCTGAAACACATAAATTCAAGAGTGGAGTATAATTAGCAGGTAGGTATAGGCTTGCAATATACTATTATTATTTTAATCAGGCCTGGAACTTCAACTAAAAACTTCTAACCACTGATGGTTAATCATGGTAGTGCAAACTGATCATCATAGCTTCTCTACTTATACTAGACAAGATCTATTATGTAAGCGCACCTGCTGGGTTTCTACGGCGCCAGGTTTTTCCCACCATGTGATCTCTTCACTATTATTCACCCTTTTTCTCTGTGTGTGTTTGGCGGGACACTAGATAGTTTCAAGATAGAATCTAGAAGAAAAGGAACCGGCTCTCTTGTAATGCATGGAAATGACCTTGTCTTTCATTAAACGAAAATACTACTCCCTCTAATCCATTTTATTTCTCATTGATTTAGTATAATTTTTTACTAAATCTATGACGATTAATATGGTTCGGAGGGAGTAACAAACATGGCTTATGGCAACATGCACCGATAAATACCGTAGTTAAAAAAACATAAATGTCAATAGAGTTCACCTATGTAAAGGTTGGGATAATTAATTTGATGCCTCTAGTTGTGTCCCACTCAGCAGTTTTACCCGAGTTTCCAAAAACCCTCGGTTCTGCCCAAGCCACTTCGCTCCTCTTATACTTTTGCCCTTTGACTGTTTGACCGTTATTTTGAAAACTTCATAACAAATTCATACTAACTCCGAAAAAAGCAAATAAGATATCAAAATGTTCTGAAAAACATCAGCTATATGTACATGCTATTTGCATTCATGGCAAATGTATTGCGAAGTCCCCATCTCAGTTTGAGCTCATATGATCATAACATGAACAATAAAATCTGAAATAATTGGAAATAAATTCAAGCAATTATATTTTTTTTCTATGGCAAACATTGACCAATGTTTTCTATGCTTGCCAAGTTTCATCAGGGAATGACATTCGTGGAAGTCATGAAAAAACATAATTGATGCTCCAAAACAAAAGCATTTTGGAGCGTTGATTTTGGTTTTTGGCCATGACTTTCGCGAATGTCATTCCCTGATGAAATTTTGCAAGAACTCAAAACATTTTCACTGTTTGCCACAAAAAATGTAGATTTTTTTTTCAAATTTTCAAAATTTATTGTTCATGCGAGATCATATGAGGTCAAATTGAGATGGGGACTTTCCAACACTTTTGTCATGAATGCAAATGACATGCACACATAGGTGATGTTTTTCTGAATATTTTGATATATTATTTGCATTTTTGAGTTAGTATGATTTTTTTGTGAAGTTTTGGAAGTGACGGTCAAAGGGCAAAAACATAAGTGGAGTATAGTGCCTTGGACAGAAACGAGGGTTTTTGGAAACTAGGGGTAAAACTGTCCAGTGGGACACAACAAGGGGTGTCGGTGTCAAAACCGGCGGATGTCGGGTAGGAGGTCCCGAACTGTGCGTCTAAGGCGGATGGTAACAGGAGGCAGGGGACACGATGTTTACCCAGGTTCGGGCCCTCTTGATGAAGGTAATACCCTATGTCCTGCTTGATTGTTCTTGATAATATGAGTAGTACAAGAGTTGATCTACCACGAGATCAAAGAGGCTAAACCCTAGAAGCTAGCCTATGGTATGATTGTATTTTGTCCTTCGGACTAAAACCCTCCGGTTTATATAGACACCGGAGGGGGCTAGGGTTACACAAGGTCGGTTACAAAGGAGGAGACATACATATCCGTATTGCCTAGCTTGCCTTCCATGCCAAGTAGAGTCCCATCCGGACATGGGACGAAGTCTTCAAACTTGTATCTTCATAGTCCAACAGTCCGGCCAAAGGATATAGTCCGGCTGTCCGGAGACCCCTTAATCCAGGACTCCCTCAGAAGCCCCTGAACCAGGCTTCAATGATGATGAGTCCGGCGCGCAGTGTTGTCTTCGGCATTGCAAGGCGGGTTCCTCCTCCGAATACACCATGGAAGAGTTTGAATACAAGGACAGTGTCCGACCCTGCAAAATAAGTTCCACATACCATTGTAGAGAGAATAATATTTCCACAAATCTAATCTGCTGACACATTTTGACAGCATGACATCACGCCATGACCCGGTCATTATTTGAACTGTTTCTCTCAACCAGCTCCGCACATAACGCGAGGCGGTTTTCTTAACACGTCTTGTCAAAGCAGAGATCGTGTCCCCCTTATCATGGGATTCTCATCAATACAAACGTGGGTAACCCAACCGTGCCTGTTGGTATGACTCTTAGATCTTAGGCAAGTCCCAAATGGCCACGAGGAGGACGCCTGATATTCACCCTCTTTATAAAGGGGACGAGGCTTTTTCTTTTTCCCTCCCATGCTCAATCGAATCCTTCCCCCGCCTCGAGTTCTAACACCCAAAGCTCAGGTCAGGTGCTTCAGACCTTCAACTATGTCCGGATCCAACCTTCAAGGTCGGTGGATGCCTTCCTTCGTCACAGAGGAGGACATCAAGAAGTTGAGGGAGGCTAGATATCTGACCGCCGAAATTTTGCATAGGCTGCCCGCCCAAGGGCAGGTTGTCCCTACTCCCGAACCCAACGAGAGCATTGTGTTCGTCTCCCACTTCCTCCAAGGACTAGGCCTCGCTCTGGATCCCTTTGTTAGGGGTCTTATGTTCTATTACAGGCTGGATTTTCACGATCTGTCCCCAGATTCCCTTTTTCACATCTCGTCATTTATTGTCGTGTGTGAGGCCTTCCTCCGCATTACCCCTCACTTCGGCCTGTGGCTCAAGACCTTTGATGTGAAGCCGAAGATGATCGAGGGGCAGCACGCAACGTGCGGAGGTGATTTAATAAGCAAAATCGCTGACGCTCCATGGCCAGAGGGTTCCTTCCCAGAGGTGTCCGGATTATGGCAGAGGGAGTGGTTTTACATCACAGCTCCCCGAAGTGGCAAGTGGGTAGCTGCCCCCACCTTTCGCTCAGGCCCCCCACCACAACTGATGTCATGGATCAGCAGGGGGCTGAGCTGCGGTCCAGCCAAGGACGTGCCAATACTGCAGAGCCGTATCCGAGATCTCTTCGAGGGAGATTTCAGTTTGGTTATGGAAATGCAAGTTATGCTGGTTCGTCGAGTCCAACCTTGCAAACGCCAGCCCCTCCGCATGTGGGAATTCAACCCGGAAGGACCGTGAATTATTCAGCATTTCCTCGGCATGACGCACGAAGAGATGTACAAATCGTTCTTCGGATCCCAAATAGAGTGTCCGGACACCACCGAGGACGTGGGCCTGAGCTGCAACCGCCCCGCTGGCCAAGTAAGTAATCCCATGCCGAACCTGTTGTCCCTTTATTTACCATGGCATCATTCTAAAGAGCCACTCTTTGACCAGGACTGGATAACAAAGGCGATGATGATCAGGTGTTCGGCCCCCCTTCCTAAGGGCTTGGACAATCCGGTATTGGACAAGATGCTCGAGCGGGCGCCTTATCCAGCACCCTCGAAGGAAGATGATGGGGGGAATAAAGAGGGCGAAAGCGGGCCTCACTCACTACTCATTCCAGCCGGGGGGATAAGCACCTCCGCGAGGGAGGACAATCAAAGGGAAGAATCTGACATTCTCTCTCCCCGGGGAAGGAAGAGGACTACCTCTGAAGATCCGGAAACTAAGGTTTCCAAACGGGAGAAGAAATCTTCATCAGAGGGTCTGCCTCGGAGGGTATTCTTGCCACACAGTGTCTGCGCGGAGATCAGCCCTCTACCGAGCTGTAAGTAATCGAAAAGTACTTTAATAGTGGAAATATCCTACCTTACTTCCGAAGACAATAACCAGTGCTTATAAATTGTAGTCCGGATCGTAGCCCGTCTCGACAGAGTTCGTCTTTGGGGGATCTTCTTCCGGAGATGATGGAGAGTGAAACGCCTCCCCCCGACACCCCGCCTCACGAAGCGGGCGACCTTGAAGTGTCGTCGTGAAGGGTATCTCCAGATCCACTAAGGCCGGAGGATAACTCTTTGGCTACTCGGGATTCCCAGTATCCGTCTCTTAAAGAGAGCGACAACAAGGGTCCGTACAGTGTGCGGTCGGACGCACTGAAGGATCTTCTAGGGCAAGCGGCCATCTCGGAAGCGCATCGTACGCTAATGAATACGGTAATTGAAAGGATTTCATCTGCTGAAAGCGGTTTGCATGAAGCCTTTATGAGTCTGCTGAAAGGCTTCGAGGTACGTGAAATAGTGTATGTTTTTGATAGTACCGCATACATTAGGTGTGCCCTATGCAGATAGTAGCCCCTGAGACTCTGGTTGTCGTCGAAAACGGCGGCAAACAGAGGATCATAGTCCCAGGTAATAACCATACCACCTTTATGTGCAGGTGGATGAAGCTCTGGTGGCTAGCCGGACTGATGGGTTTGCCGAGCTAAAGCGGCAACTTGATGCGGCAGTCGCCGACATCGTGCTTGTCAACAAGCGGCTTGATGAGGCACAGGGTGAGTGATTTCTCTGGTGATCGTCACATAATAAGAGTAGCATGATGCCAATATCTTTAATATGTTGTGTGACTGCAAATGGAGCTGCCACCGTGGAGACCCTTCGGGCGGAGCTTGCCCGAGCCAAGGAGCAAGCAAGGAGTAGCAATGCGGCCGCTCTAAAGGCGGCCGAAGAGTTAAGGGCTGAACAGGCCGCGCATTGCGAGAGTAAGGAAAAAATAGCCAAGATGGTTGTAGAGTTAAAAGATGCCGCTGACCGTTACCAGCTTCTTGAAGAAGAAAACTGGGCGAAGGCGACGGACCTAGAGAAGTCCCAGGTGGCTGCCAAGGAAGCCTGCTCCAAAATTAGAGCGACGAAGGAGGAGCTGAATCAAGCTGCAGATATCGTGTCTGGGAAGCCCTTCTTGTTGCGGACTAAGTTCGGAGATCCGAAGTATGCTCCTTTGGACCGTCTATGGAGTTCTGCGGACGCCTACATGGATCTGGCTGCAAGTGCTGCTGATGCGGCCGAGTACTTCAAGGATCAGAAAGGTCCCGAAGTGGAAAAGCTGTTCTGGTCACAGTTTCACGCTCCAGTCCGTCCACTGCTGTTGAATGAGCGATTGGCCGAGTGGGCCGAGCTCCATAGGTTGTCCGGACTTGCCATGAGGTCCGTTGTGGATCAGCTGTGGCCGGGAGGGCAAAGGCCGAATAGCTACTTTAGTTTAGTGCAACAATTCCTTGGTGTTGTGCCACACATCGATGCTGTACAAAGATCGGCGTGCATAGAGGGTGCGCGGATGGCCTTTGCCCGTGTCAAGACATACTGGGCGGAGATGGAGGCCACCACTGTTGTGACACAGGGTTCGACCGTAGGCCGAGTGGCTGCCGAGCACTACTTTGAAGAAATTCTTGAAGGCGCTCGTTCGATAGAGGCTCAGTGCTCGAAGAATATTATGTTCTAGTGACATGTATTCCCATTGTAAAAACAATGTTTTATTGAATTATCAAGGCTGTATTTATACTTTTGCCCGAAAGTACTATGATGCCTTTTGTGCGGTGTTCATGTATATATGTATATAACCTGAAAGTTTGCAATCGTCGGCTTCCGCCCCCACGCATATAATGCGGGGGTGTTTGCAAAAAATGCATATCCACACTTGATCCAATGTCTTGGTCCGTTAAGGAGGTGATAGCGCAGCGAACGAGGCAATCGTACTATATTGCTTTAACACTTTCACTTAGCCATAGGAGTTTGACAGTGGGGCTACTATATAGCCCCTAGTACTTCTGCGCTCGTCCGAATACGAGGCGCGTACGTACATGACCGGGAAACGGCTCTTCGTTAATGTGGAGGAATCCCGAAGATTCCGATGAGTCATCGAGTGGTTTACCAGTCTCTCGCTATATCATGACAGTCAGTTTTCGGCTTTCTCTACTGAGGTGCTCATCCGGATGAACCAGGGCACAATCGCAATAGTTCTCTCAGTGCTACCTTAGCCGATATAACGGAACGTAAGGTACCAAAATGTGGGAGCCGGGCAAACCCAACATTTGACCAAAGACATGATTCGAAGCTGATGCATATAGGGCCTAACTCACGACGCCGAACACTCCCTAAGGTGTTCGGTCTTTATAACATAACCGGGCTAAACAATGCCCTTAATAAGAAACCCCATGTGTCCAGGTACGTGCAAAATCCTGGCGTGGCCACATGCCAACAATGCCAGCATCCTTCTCGGTTGTGCTGGGTATCCGAAGGATATGAGCAACAAGAGACAGTAAAAAAGATTTATGCAGGGTCTTAATCTAAAAAGAAACCTTTGGGCGGGTCCCTGTTGCACGTTTACACATGTGTCTCCGTTGTGCTGTGTCCTGGACGGGTGTAGCACGATTATCATCTGTAAAAGGAAAGAACTTAGGTGAAAGTTGCCGTGCCAAAAAAGGAAGAATTGGTTATTATCAATGAACTATCAAAATTCAGGAGAGGTTAAGTTGAGCCGGGCTGTCCCTGATTACACGCGGGGAGCCCCTGGTACCGTTTATGAGGGTTTGATCATCAAACCCGTCTCATGTATATGTGATGGAACGCCGGACTCGTCTAACCGTATCCGTGGTCTTAACGACCTGCCATTTTTTCTGGTTGGTGAGATCGTCTAGTTCGCGGTTGTTAGAGCCGCCACGTCCTCTTCCGTACATAAAAAACGTTCGGTATTTCCGCTAACTCTGATGATGCCATGCGGACCGGGCATCTTGAGCTTGAGAAAGGCATAATGCGGTATTGCATTAAAACGAGCGAAGGCCGCCCTTCCGAGCAGTGCTTGATAATCACTTCAGAATGGAGCGATGTGAAAAGTTAACGTTTCGCTTCTGAAGTTATCGGGAGAACTGAATACCACCTCTAGTAGTAGAGAGCCCGTACAACGGGCCTCTTGGCCTGGTATTACTCCCTTGAAGGTAGTATTACTATGGAGAATTAGTGTCGGGTCTATCCCCATTTTGCGGACTGTGTCCTGATATAGCAGATTTAGATCACTGCCACCGTCCATGAGGACTCGTGAAATGGTACCCATTTATGATTGGGTCTAACACCAAGGCCGTCAGTCCTTCACGCCGCATATTTGTATCGTGATCCCTACGATCAAAAGTGATCGGGCAGGCCAACCAGGGGTTGAACCTAGGGGTGACGGGCTCTATGGCTCGTGTGCATCGGAGTGCATGATTGCTTCTCCTCTTTGTCACATGGATCACGTTTACAATTTTAACCTCTGGCGGGAACTTTTTCTGTCCTCCGGCACTTTGCTGGTGAGGTTCATCCTCGTCTTCGCTTGGTGTCTCTTCCCCTTTGTGTTCGGCGTTTAGCTTACCGGCCTGCTTGAAGACCCAACATTCTCTATGGGTATGATTTGCATGTTTGTTTGGGGTGCCGTGAACCTGACAGAGTTTGTCAAGAATTTTGTTTAGGCTAGATTGTCCTTCTCTGCTGCCTTTGAAAGGCTTTTTCCGCTGACCTGGTCGGGAGCCCCTGAATCCGGCGTTTACCGTCGTGTTATCTGGGCTACCTTCTTTATTTCGACGCTTATTTTTGTTGCGTCGTGGTTTACCATTGCCATCCCTAACTTCGGATGTGCTTGGGTCGCTGGTGCTGCTATGGGCCAACCAGCTGTCCTCGCCCGCACAAAAGCGGGTCATGAGGCTTGTTAGGGCTGCCATCGTTCTCGGTTTTTCTTGGGCGAGGTGTCTGGCGAGCCATTCGTCTCGGACGTCGTGTTTAAAAGCTGCTAAGGCTTCGGCATCCGGATAGTCGACGATTTGGTTCTTCTTGGTGAGGAACCTATTCCAAAGCTTTCGGGCGGACTCTCCGGACTGTTGGACTACATGACTTAAATCGTCTGCATCCGGAGGTCGGACATAAGTCCCTTGAAAATTGGCCCGGAAAGCGTCCTCGAGCTCCTCCCAACTTCCAATTGAGTTTTCGGGGAGGCTTTTCAGCCAGTGCCGAGCTGGCCCTTTAAGCTTGAGGGGCAAGTATTTAATGGCATGGAGATCGTCTCCACGAGCCATATGAATATGGAGTATGAAGTCCTCTATCCAGACTCCAGGGTCTGTGGTCCCATCGTATGCCTCTATGTTCACCGGTTTGAATCCCTCTGGGAATTCATGATCTAGCACTTCATCGGTGAAACATAGGAGGTGTGCGGCACCCCTGTATTGGGATGTGCCATGGTGTTCAGACGGTTGTAGTATTCGGTTTTGGTTTTGTACTAGAGCGCGCTTCCTAGATCCGTAGATGGATCTGGTCGCGCCGGATTTTTGGCGCAAGTTCTCACGTAGATCGTGTGTTGACTTATGCGCGACCTTGTGAGCCGCTCTATCGCGCTCACAAGGTGGTGGATCCGGCCGGTTGGCCGTATCATTCTCCGGCTGTGTGGGCTCTAAGGCCTCATCGTCGAATTCCGGTAATAGCTTGCGCTTTGGATAGCTATTTTTATGGTAGCTTCCACCATACTTTGTTACTTTGTTCCACCTGCTGTTGAGCGTATCTTGTGCTACCTTGAGACTTTGCTTCTGTTTCTTCAGGCTCCTCGCTGTGGCAATAAGCCTTCTGCGGAGGTTCTCTTGCTCCAAGTGTGTTTCCGGGATGATGCGTGCATCTTCGTCCGGACTGTTTTCTTCCCCCGACGGGGTTTGATGAGGCTTATCTTTGGCGTCATCATGTTCGAAAATCGGATCCGTACTATGTTTGCAGTTTGCATCTTGATCGTGCTCTGCCACCGGGGTGGTGCAGTTGTCGTTTCTTCCAGAGTCGGGTGGACTGTTATTTCCTCTTGCGCTGTTATCGCTGTTTTTGCTATGGCGGGACTTAGAGCAGCGCCGCTGACGTCGGCGCTTGGGTTGCTTGGAGGGTGCATCCTCCGTTGTCTCTTCGCCATTTCCCTCTCTGGGTGTATCCACCATGTATACGTCATGTGATGAAGTAACAGTCCAGCGCCCTGTGGGCGGTGGTTCCGGTTCGTCTCCTGCATCGTCGTCCATACCGTCGATGTCTTCGGAGTCGAAGTCGAGCATGTCGGTTAAGTCATCGACAGTGGCTACTAAGTGGGTGGTGGGTGGGCCGCGAATTTCTTTGTCGTCCGCATCCCATTCTAGCCAGACATAGTTCGGCCAAGGTTCTCCTGACAGGGAGAGAGACCTTAATGAATTTAGCACATCTCTGAAGGGCGAGTGCTGAAAGATATCCGCGGAGGTGAACTCCATGATTGGCGCCCAGTCGGATTCGACGGGCGCGGATGTGAGCGGCTCGGAGTCCGAGGCCGGGGATAAATCTAGTGGTTCGGAGACGCGGCTCTCGAAAGGGGTGAAGTCAGTATCTGGCTCTATCGCCGCCGAGAGTGCGGCCTCCATGGCGGGGTCTATCCCTCTGCTCTCGGATGGCACGATTTGCTCCGGATTAACGGCCGGAGTAGCTGCGGATGCGATCTCCCGAGCACTGTCCGACGGCAGAGTTACGTCTTGCTCATCGCGATTGTGCGGCGCGTCCGGCATGGGATCGAATCCGTCGAAGATCAAGTCTCCACGGATGTCAGCCGTGTAGTTCAAGTTTCCAAATCTGACCTGATGGCCAGGGGCGTACCTTTCGATCTGCTCCAGATGGCCAAGCGAATTGGCCCGCAGTGTGAAGCCGCCGAATACGAAGATCTGTCCGGGGAGGAAAGCCTCACCCTGGATCGCATCGCTAGCGATGATCAAAAGAGCCGTCAAGCCTTATTGTGATGACACAGTGGAACTCTCAATGAAAGCACCAATGTCGGTGTCAAAACTGGCGGATCTCGGGTAGGGGGTCCCGAACTGTGCGTCTAAGGTGGATGGTAACAGGAGGCAGGGGACATGATGTTTACCCAGGTTCGGGCCCTCTTGATGGAGGTAATACCCTACGTCCTGCTTGATTGTTCTTGATAATATGAGTAGTACAAGAGTTGATCTACCACGAGATCAAATAGTCTAAACCCTAGAAGCTAGCCTATGGTATGATTGTATCTTCTCCTTCAGACTAAAACCCTCCGGTTTATATAGACACCAGAGGGGGCTAGGGTTACACAAGGTCGGTTACAAAGGAGGATACATACATATCCGTATTGCCTAGCTTGCCTTCCACGCCAAGTAGAGTCCCATCCGGACACGGGACGAAGTTTTCAAACTTGTATCTTCATAGTCCAACAGTCCGGCCAAAGGATATAGTCCGGCTGTCCGGAGACCCCCTAATCCAGGACTCCCTCAAGGGGCATAGAATTAATTATCCCTAAAGATATTGAATGGCACCATGCATGTAACCTGGCTATATCCTTTGTACTTAGGAGCACATGACCTACTTATTTCAATCTAAGCTTGACAATTCTAGAGCTAGAATACAATTGACCTGTCATATTCATTTCATCAAGGGGATTTCTATTGTTTGACATTTTTACCATGGATTTCTTTGGAAATATGTCATTTAAACAAAATAAATAAATTGTGAAAGCATATTTTCATGATGGATAACATAATAGTACGATTTCGTTGTTGGTGTCTCTGTACATTTATAGTCAACGTAAAATTGTTTGGCCGCTGCCGGTCTACCTCGCCTCTTGTGGCCTTAGGACTATGGAGGTGCGGTGGATCCCGGCCCTTGCCGGTGGGAGGGCTCCGTTTTTGGATATTTTTTAGTTTCATTATCGTTTTTTCCTGCTCAGAGAGGCAAAACGGTGGTGGCTCTCTTATGATGGATTAAGGTCCCCCATCCTGGCGGTGCTTCTAGCATCGTCAGATGGCGCGTGGAGGTTTGTTTACAGGGATCTCGCAGGGTTCGATCGATGTTTGTCTTTGGCGGATCCATGTTGATCCAATCTTTGTTCGTGTGTGCTCGTGTGTCTGTATGTTGGATCCTTCTGATCTACGCTTGTCTTCATCAACGGTGGTTGCTTTTCTCGTACGCTGGTCCATAGGGCCTATATCTAGGCATTTGTCGGGCCTAGCCTACCAAAGCCCGGCACAAAAAACCTAGGCCTGAGCCCGGCCCGTCCTGGCCGTCGGGCCTAAAAATCAGGTCCCAGCCCGGCCCATCATGAAAAAAATTCCCGTCAGGCCTCAGGCCTCGAGTCGGGCCGCTTCCTTAAACTTCAAATATGACGGGCTCGAGCCCGGCCTGGCCATCGGGCTCAAAATCTACGCATAGGCCCAGCCCGTGGGCAAGGCTGGGTCGGGCTTTTTCAGGCCGAGTTAGGTCGGGCTGTCCGGGCTGAGCTGCCCATGGCCAGGCCTTAGCATGATGATTTCCCGACTATATACTACAACATAGTTTGCCCGACTCCAGCGAGGGAGGCGCGATGAAAACGGCGCGCCTTCGGCTCACTCCAGTGCTTGAAGTCATTGCTAGGTGGTCTATAGACCTGTATGCAATTTTTTACTTTTGGTGTTCTTTGTACTACCTTGACAGTTGAAGAATAGATCAGAAGTTTTTCCCGCAAAAAATTGTCTCACTAGCTAGTAGCCTAGTACAGAACATATCATCACCTCTGGTCGAAAAATCCTATCTATGGCAGCTTCCCCACCTGTGAGAGGTGATGAGTTAGTGATGTCTTGATCCATCAAAGATGATTACCATACCGTCGGAGATAGGCCACATCTCCAACAGGTTTTTTGGTAATCCGTTGGAGGTATGGTTGCCTAAAGCATGTTTTTTTGTTCACGATAAACG
This sequence comes from Triticum urartu, assembly GCF_056163025.1. NCBI lineage: Eukaryota > Viridiplantae > Streptophyta > Magnoliopsida > Poales > Poaceae > Triticum > Triticum urartu. Next base: position 483,205,701 of record NC_141874.1, on the reverse strand, counting down.
CCAATCCCATGCATCCCAGAAACATGTTTTTTGGCAACCACCTATGAGTGTGTCTCACCTCAGGCGGTTGAAGTGCCAAAGGCATTTGCTACATGAGACGTGGAGAATGCTTAACCTACATATGTTGGTGTTACCATGAAGGTGGACTGGAATTTGTGGATCAAAGGCAACATACAAATGTAACATCAACATACAAATGTATATCTTGTTCATCTTCTAGTTCATATTCATCTTGTTGTTGCCTTTGATCCACAAATTCTACCAATGCTAGAAAATTGGGAAAGGTGTGAGTTGATGGTTGTTCTTGTTCAATACTTTCCTAACCTATGTTTCTTTTAAAAAAAGGGATACCATTCTTTGTTGTTTCACTATTGTTACATGAGATAAAAAAAATTCAAAAAGCATCGTCATCTCTTCTATGAATCAAAACATGTCCAATGCTACTAAAGAAAGCATAGCACAATAATCATGGATGATCCCAAGCTGTACTTCATTATTGATGTATATAGCACAAAAATCATGGATGCATAGGCAATTAGGCTATCAAAGTTTAAAAATCACTGAATCATTTTCTTCCACTGATTTTGAAACATACCTTGATTTCTCTCAGTCACTTGCAGTTGCAGTCTTGCTCATGTCCTTCGACCTTCAACAATCATAAGGCGACAATGATGCGAAGCAGCTAGCCAGCCAGCGCCCGACAATGAGAAGGAGAAGGGGTGGGCAGCCGACACTAGTTGCGGTGGCCCGAAGGGGCGGAGGGCGACGATGGTTGGCAACCACTAACCCCATGTGGCGGGCCGGCCGACGGCGGTGGTTGGCACTTGGTACTTTGGCTATTTAGTCCAAGACCTACAAAGCTATAACTAGAAGGTTTCATCCATGGAGATTTGGAGAAAAGAGAGAGGTTCTGTTGATTGGAGGAAAAGGAACAGAGATGAGTGTGCATTAGTGTTGTCATGGGAGAGGTGTTGTCGTTGTCGATTCAATGGGCTGGGCCGAATGCAATGCTTAGTACTATTTGTTTCCAATTATATAAGGGGGGGGGGGGGGGGACGTGGCCCCATTTGGCCTCCAAGAGGCTCCGCGGGTGATCACCGGTTACATTACAAAAACAATTATGAAGAATCAATAGATATAAATAGGACTCAAATGAGACAAGATGCAAATGCCTAAGAGGCTGAAAAGGAAAGCAAACGATCCCATCACATGAGGTCTTAGGCAACCCAGGATCTCCTATGTACTCGACCACTTAAGGAGGAGTGCCTATAGAACAAACAGTCTATGCCCTAGAATCGTGATACAAGGTAACTAGTTTTATTGTTGCATTGGCATATTTATCTACACCATGATCTAACGTTTCTCCACGCCCAACCTTTCCATTGCAGACGATGAACCATATATTTTCAACAGCTTTTTTTATGTTATTTACCTTTATGGTTTTTATTACTCTTGTTGCAAACCAATCTGTTATTTGTTCAAGGCACAATACAAAATTAATATTCTCATCTGCTCTTCGTTGATAGTGATAGCTATTGGAATACTCATACAATCATGTGTGTCTTGCAAGCCATCACTTCTCTTTTCTATTTTTAAATTTTTGTTTAACATTTACTAAAATTTGTGAGCATTTCTAAATATCCACAATATATTTTTAAAATTCATGAATACTTTTAGAATTTATGAATATTTTTAAAGTTTATGAACATATATTATGCTTTTGTACATTTTTGAGATAAGTGAACTTTATTTCAAAATTGCGAATATTTTTTGAAATCCATGATTTTTTAAATACTCAAGAATTTTTTACAATTCATAGTTTTTAATTTGTAACATTTTTAAAATATGTAAACATCTTTTGATTTAAGAAATTAAAAAAAGTTAGTCGGCCTTTCATAAGATAGTAGTGGAGCGAGCGAAAAAAAATTCTAAGCGGGCGAATGGAGCAGGGAGCCAAGCTGAGAGAGCGGGAGCTTTGTGTGGCGGTCCATGTGAACAATATAGTAGAAATTCAATGGTTTCATCATGGAATAGGAGCTCATAAGGTATTCACACAACGACCACAATGTATAAGGACATCATAACCACACATCCAAAAAAATCCTCTCCTCTTATTACAAATATCGTCTCTTAGAACAAATACCATCCCATGCACTATATACGAATAAAAAAGAAAACACCACTTGAACATAATTAAAGCCCGAGCCAACATAGATAAATCCAACAAAACAATCGACCACAATATTAGAAAAGGAGGATATTTATACGCCCGACCTCTGCATATGGGCGATGCATGCAATCATTTTATTAATTATTCACAAAGACCTTATAAAGTAATACATCAGTAAGCCTGAAGCCACCATTTTGGCAACACCTGTCACTACTCCTATCCCCTTGATGAAGGGGTGCCGAATGTCCTAGCCGGATACCAAATAGACATCGCACCAAAGCCTGACATCTAAAGTAGGATGCCCCATCCAAGCCACAATGCCGGGACTGGGTCACACACACCGGTCCAACGCACTCTCAGAGGTCGCCGCCGCCGCCCTCTTCCGTCGATCCTTTTCCAGAGCAGGTACTAACGCACCGACCTTGCTAGGACTATCGTCGACGCCACCACGGTGCCAGACAATGCTAACATCCTGCACGTATCCATCCACACACGCCCATCCCCAAAACTCCACAACGCCATGCCGTGTCATCGGCCTTGCAGTAGTTGTAACACTGCTCCTCCTCTTGTCCCCTACAGCCAGCACTTGCTCTAAAATGATGCCCCCGGGAGGGAGAACGACATCGAAGGCGCCGTCATCATCCAATCCGGTAGACCCGGATGTAGGGTTTCCCCCGGAACATCACGATCGAGTTGGCGTGACCTGCAACAACAATGCATCGAGAAGGAAACGGCGTTGGAGACGTCATCATCATCCACCAAGACCACAGCCAGGCGCGATTTTCATCGAAAGCCGCCTTGTCCCGATCTCGCGCCTGGATGGAACCGCATGGAGCTTCGCCATGAAGACGTATGCCGCTGCTAATACTCCGACGGAGATCCTCCACCCCCTCACCGGGGCCCTCATTGTGCCGCTGACCATCCACGTGAAGAATCAACGACAGATCTAGGCGGGATCCAAATCCGCGCCCGTCGCCATGCAGACCATCGGCAACAGCACCAACCACGGGGTCCCGGTGGCTGCCGCATGGCCAAGGAGCTGCCCTGGCCGCGGTGTGAAGCCCCATCCTGAGGTGCCCCGACGGCTGCTACTTGTCAGCTGCGTTGGGTTTCCCCGAAGAGGAGAGGATGAGACAATATGATAGAGATACATATTTCTCTCAATTAAGAACCAAGGTTATCAATCCAGTAGGAGAACCACATAGAACCACGTTAGCAGCACATGCACACACAAAAGCAAATACTTCCACCAATGCAAACAAGGGGGTTATCAATTCCCTCAGCGGTTATTTGCAAAGATCAAATCTCATAGTGGTCGTCTAATAGATAAATTGCAATACAAAATAAAGAAAAGTGCAGTAAGGAATTTTGTGTTTTTATATATGGTAAAGGTAGACCCCGGGGGCATAGTTTTCACTAAAGACTTCTCTCTCGAGCACATAACATATGGTGGGTGAACAAAATTACTGTTGGGCAATTGATAGAAAAGTGCATAGTTATGACAATATTCAAGGCAATAATCATTTATATAGGCATCACGTCTGAGACAAGTAGACCGACTCCTGCCTGCATCTACTACTATATATTACTCCACTCATCAACCGCTGTCCAGCATACATCTAGAGTATTAAGTTAATAAAAACAGAGTAACGCCTTAAGCAAGATGACATGATGTAGACAAAGTAAACCCAAGCAATATGACTAAACCCCATCTTTTTATCCTTAGTGGAAATAATACGAATATGTGGCATGTCCCTTTCTTTCACTGGGACTGAGCACCGCAAGATTGAAGCCATCACAAAGCACCTCTCCCATTGCAAGAAAAAATAATCTAGTTGGCCGAACTAAGCGAATAGATCGGAGAGAAATAGAATGCTATAATAATAATAAATAATAATCCATATAAGAATTCAGAAAAGACTCAATTAATATTCATGAATAATCTGATCATCAACCCACAATTCATCGGAACCCAACAAACACACCACAAAATAAGATTGCATCAAATAGAACTCCAAGAACATCGAGAACATTCTATTGCCGATCAAAGAGAGAGAGAGAAGAAGTCATCTAGCTACTAGCTATGGACCAGTAGGTCCGTCATAAACTACTCACGCATCATTGGAAGGCAGCAAGGATGATGTAGAAGCCCTCCGTGACTGATTACCCCTCCGACAGAGTACCGGAAAAGGCCTCTAGATGGGATCGCGGAAGAGTAGAAACTTGCGGCGGCGGAAAAAGTGTTTGGGGTGGCTCTCTGTTGGTTTCCTGATTTTAGAGAATTTATAGAGGTGGAATTAGGTCAGACGGAGTCACGTGGGGCCCACAAGGCATCAAGGCGCGCCCTGTTGCCTTGTCGTCTGCTTGCTTCTCGTCTGGTCTCATCCAGAAGCTTCTAAGGTCTCTCTTGTCCAGAAAGAAAATCATCAAAAAGTTTCATTGCGTTTGGACTTCGTTTGGTACTGATTTCTTGGAAAACCAAAAACAAGCAGAAAACAGCAAGTGGCACTTGGCACTAGGTTAATAGTTTAGTCCTATAAAATGATATAAAATAGCACAAAAAGTTATATAAAACATCCAAGATTGATACTATAATAACATGTAACAATAAAAAAATTATAGATACATTGGAGATGTATCAAGCATCCCCAAGCTTAACTCCTGCTCGTCCTCGCGTAGGTAAATGATAAAAACATAATTTTTGATGTGGAATGCTACCTAACATGTTCATCATGTAAGCTTTCTTTTATGAATATTAAGATCCGAATGATTCAAAGCAACAGTCTATAATTTGACATAAAGACATCAATACTCGGGCATACTAACTAACAATAATCTCTTTCAAAATATAAATGCTAAAGAACGCTATCCCTACAAAATCATATAGCCTTATCATGCTCCATCTTCTTAACACAAAATATAAATCATGCACTACCTCGGTGTCAGCCAAGCAATTAGTTCATACTTTTTAACGCGCTTCAACTTTTTCAACTACCACGCAATACATGAGCGCAAGCCATGGATATAGCACTATGGGTGGAATAGAATGCGGTTGTAGATATTAATATGGAGAAGACAAAAAAGAATAAAGTTTCATGTCAACGCTGCTAATCGACGGGCTATGGAGATGCCCATCAATTGATGTCAATGCGAGGAGTAGGAATTGCCATGAAACGGATGCACTAAGAGCTATATGTGTATGAAAGCTCAAACTGAAAACTAAGTGGGTGTGCATCCAACTTGCTTGCTCTAAAGACCTCGGGCATTTAAGGAAGCCCATCATTGGAATATAAAAGCCAAGTTCTATAATGAAAAAAATTCCCACTGGTATATGAAAGTGACTACATAGGAGACTCTCTATATGAAAAACATGCTGCTACTTTGAAGCACAAGTGTGGAAAGGGATAGTAACATTGCCCCTTCTCTCTTTTCCTCTCATTTTTGTGTTGGGCTCTTTTTGGCCTCTTTTTTCTTTTTATTTATTTATTTCCTCTCTGGTACGATGCTCTAATAATGATGATCATCACACTTCTATTTACTTATAACTCAATATTACAAACTCGATAAAACTGAAACATATGACTATATAAAAGCCTCTGGCAGTGTACCAGGATGTGCAATGATACTAGCATAACATGTATGATAATGATGAACGGTGGCTGAGCCACAAATACTTTGTCAGCTATATGATCATGCAAAGCAATATGACAATGATGATGTGTGTCCTAATAACGAAACGGTAGAAGTTGCATGTCAATATATCTCGGAATGGCTATCAAAATGTCATGATAGGTAGGTATGGTGGTTGTTTTGAGAAAGATATAAGGAGGCTTGTGTGTGATAGAGTATATCATATCATGGGGTTTGGATGCACTAGTGAAGTTTTCACCAACTTTTGAGGTGAGAAAGGGCAATGCACAGTACCGAAGAGGCTAGCAAATTGTGGAAAGGTGAGAGTGAGTAAAATTCATGGACTCACATTAGTCATAAAGAACTCACATACTTATTGTGAAAGTCTATTAGCCCTTGAAGCAAAGTACTACTGTGCATGCCCCTAGGGGGGAGGTTGGTCGTATGAGTTAGCCATCGCGTGCCCCCGACCTTCACGCGAAGGAAGACACTCAATAATAAATCATGCCCAACTTCTTAGCATAACGGGAGACTATACGTCCATGCTTCGAGAATCGCAAACCTTAACACCAATATTCTACTAAACCACAATTATTCACTAGTACAACAAACATATCACCATCTCTATATCTCAAAATTACTGCAAGGAATCAAACTTATCATATTATGTGATCTACATGAAAGTTTTTATTATATGCCTCTTGAATACCTATAGCAGGACCAATTTCATAAGCCGTGCATATTGCCATTACTATTTATTAGACTCTCAAAAAGATATAAGTGAAGCATGAGAGTGCAACTATTTCTTTAAAATATAACCACCGTCGTGCTCTAAAAGATATAAGTGAAGCACTAGAGTAACCGCCTAGCTCAAAAGATATAATTTAAGCACATAGAGTATTCTAATAAGTCACAAATAAATGCATGTCCCTCTCAAAAGGTGTGTGTAGCAAAGATGATTGTGGCAAAATAAAAAACAAACGAAGCAAAGACTCATATAATACACGACGCTTCAAGTAAAACTCATATCATGTGATGAATAAAAATATAGCTCCAAATAATATACTAGTGGATTGTAGACGAAAGAAGGGATGCCATCCGCGGCGTCCCCAAGCTTAGATGCTCGGTTGTCCTTGAATATTACTTTGGGGTGCCTTGGGAATCCCCAAGCTTAGGGTCTTGCCGCTCCTTATTCCTTCATCCATCGTGATCTCACCCAAAATTTGAAAACTTCGGCACACAGAACTCAACATAAACCTTGTGAGATCCGTTAGTATAACAAGCAAATCATAAACTTTAGGTACTATTTTCAACCCATTTATATTTATAATTGCATAATACCTACTTTATTCTAGCTTCTGCATGACTTATACCCCCGATACAATCCATAGCTTCATTAAAACAAGCAAACTATGTAACAAAAACAGAATCTGTCAAAAACAGAATAGTCTGTAATGATCTGAACATATATAATACTTCTGTTACTCCAAACATTCTGAAAAATTAGGACAACGTGGGCAATTTGTCTATCAATCATGTGTAAAAAGTTCAGAATTTTATCACGTTCCAGTGAATTTAGAAAATTATGCTACCAGGCGCAACATTTTCTATTTTTTCACAAAATCAAATCAATTATCAACCAAATCATCCCAAAGGCTTTACTTGGCACAAACATTAATTGAAACAAAAAAACACAATCATAATAGAAGCATAATTATGTGGACACCAAAAAATGTAAAACAAAAAGAAAGATATGAAGGAAATATGCCCTAGAGGCAATAATAAAGTTATTATTTATTTCCTTATATCATGATAAATGTTTATTATTCATGCTAGAATTGTATTAACCGGAAACATAATACATGTGTGAATACATAGACAAAATAGATTGTCACTAGTATGCCTCTACTTGACTAGCTTGTTGATCAAAGATGGTTATGTTTCCTAACCATAGACATGAGTTGTCATTTGATTAACGGGATCACATCATTAGGAGAATGATGTGATTGACTTGACCCATTCCGTTAGCTTAGCACTTGATCATTTAGTTTGTTGCTATTGCTTTCTCCATAACTTATACATGTTCCTATGACTATGAGATTATGCAACTCCCATTTACCGGAGGAACACTTTTTGTGCTACCAAACGTCACAACATAACTGGGTGATTATAAAGGTGCTCTACAGGTGTCTCCGAAGGTACTTGTTGGGTTGGCGTATTTCGAGATTAGGATTTGTCACTCCGATTGTCGGAGAGGTATCTCTGGGCCCTCTCGGTAATGCACATCACTTAAGCATTGCAAGAATTGCAACTAATAAGTTAGTTGTGGGATGATGTATTACGGAACGAGTAAAGAGACTTGCCGGTAACGAGATTGAACTAGGTATTGAGATACCGACAATCGAATCTTGGGCAAGTAACATATCGATGACAAAGGGAACAACGTATTTTGTTATGCGGTCTGACCGATAAAGATCTTCGTAGAATATGTAGGAGCCAATATGAGCATCCAGGTTCCAGTATTGGTTATTGACCGGAGACGTGTCTCGGTCATGTCTACATAGTTCTCGAACCCGTAGGATCCGCACGCTTAAAGTTCGGTGATGATCGTAATTAGGGTTTTTGTGTTTTGATGTACCGAAAGTTGTTCGGAGTCCCGGATGTGATCACGGACATGACGAGGAGTCTCGAAATGGTCGAGACATAAAGATTGATATATTGGAAGCCTATATTTGGATATCTGAAACGTTCCGGGTGAAATCGGGATTTTACCGGAGTACCGGGGGGTTACCGGAACCCCCGGGGGTTATTGGGCCTACATGGGCCATAAGGGAGAAGAGGAGGGCCGGCCAGGGCAGGCCGCACGCCCCCTCCCCCCTAGTCCGAATAGGACAAGGAAAGGGGGGGGGGGGCGGCGCCCCCTTTCCTCTTTCTCCCTTCCTCCTTCCTTTTCCAACAAGGCAAGAGGGGGGAGTCCTACTCCCGGTTGGAGTAGGACTCCTCCAGGCGCACCCCATAGGGCCGGCCGCACCTCCCCCTCTCCCTCCTTTATATACTGATGCAAGGGGGCACCCCATGACACACAAGTTGATCCTCGTGATCGTTCCTCAGCCGTGTGCGGTGCCCCCTTCCACCATATTCCACCTCGGTCATATCGTAGCGGTGCTTAGGCGAAGCCTTGCGTCGGTAGAACATCATCACCGTCATCACGCCGTCGTGCTGACGAAACTCTCCCTCAATGTTTTGCTGGATCGGAGCTCGAGGGACGTCACTGAGTTGAACGTGTGCAGAACTCGGAGGTGCCGTACGTTCGATACTTGGATCGATCGGATCGGGAATACGTACGACTACTTCCTCTACGTTGTGTCAACACTTCCGTTGCCGGTCTACGAGGGTACGTAGACAACACTCTCCCCTCTCGTTGCTATGCATCACCATGATCTTGCGTGTGCGTAGGAATTTTTTTGAAATTACTGCGTTCCACAACAAGATAGATATTGGTTTGCCTCCCAACAAGTGCGCCCCTAGTTAGGCGTAATGCATAGTTTCAAGTATTGACATCTTTAGTTTGTCCATCTTGGGATGTGTGTTTATCAGGAGGTTTTTCAAAAACAATGGGAAACACATCATCTACTAAAATTTTAGCATTCTCGAGGCTACTTTCTTCAAACCCTTGTTGGTTCCCTTTCACAATCCAAGAATATTGTTGATTAATACCATCAAAAACTTGTTGGATAATATGTAAAGGAGGAACTTCCATTTTAGTATTTTCACCAAAAGTAATTATCACGAAACACATATCTCATCATATAATCTTCATCATATAAAATTTCATTTATCAAAGGATGTTCATGATTCATATTATAAAAATCACAGAACTCTCAAGCCTCTCGCACTATATAATCAAATTCATTCATGGGGATAAGAGTAATTTTTAGTCTTAGGGTTGTTTATGACAGGTAACTCATAGAACAGTCTTTGCAAAGTGGGATGAGTATGCATAAATCTTCTTTCAACTTTAAGAACAAGTGCTGAAATAGCTTTGGAGTAACTATTGATTCTGTTAAGAATAGGAATATCATTGCAAACCAAAGTTCCCATACAACTAAAGAATTCCTGTATAGTGTTTTTCCCTATGATGTTCTGTAGCGCCCAAGATGCGGTTCTATCCCAATCACGTGATGAATTCATGATCGGGGCACAATCGCATTTCGAGCGCATAGCAAGGTGGATATCATTACAACATACCATGTACTGAATAGACGAGAATACAAGATAAAGGCTTACACTCTCCACAAGCTACAACATGAATACAACAGTTTGTCAATACATAGCAATCATCATACAGAAGAGCAGGATCCGACTACGGATGTAATCAAACGAAAAAGAAGAACGACATCCACCCTACTAATCCCAGGCTCCCGACCTGGAACCTAAACCCTTGATCAAAGAAGAAGAAGAACTCCAAAAGCAATCAAGCATCACTCTCATGTTAGATCATCGCATTACCTATACCTGCAACCGTTGTTGTAGTAATCTGTGAGCCACGAGGACTCAGCAATCCCATTACCATGGGTATCAAGACTAGAAAAGCTTAATGGGTATGGAATGGACAAGTGGTGAGGTTGCAGCAAGCGACTAATCAATGTATGGTGGCTAACTTACAAGTACAAGAGTAAGATGAGAAACTACGCAAACGATCTCAAACTAATAATTACCAAGAAGTGATACTGAACTACTTACGTTCAAACATAACCCCATCGTGTTCTCTTCTCGAACTCACTCGAAAAGAGACAGTCATGGTTACGCATGCAGTTGGTGTATATATCGAATCTGGTGTCAAGTTCTCTACAACCGGACATTAAAAATTCCCATCTGCCACATAACCGCGGGCATGGCTCTCGAAAGTTTAAACCATGCAGGGGTGTCCCAACTTGGCCCACGACAAGCTCTCATGATCAACGGAGGAAAATCCTCCTCCCGGAACAACTCGATCAAACTCGTAATCCCGGTTCACAAGACATTTCGACAATGGTAAAACAAGTCCATCAAGACCTCCTGGCTTGCCGACTCCCTGATAGTAGCCGCGCTGAAAGTGCAACTACCCCTGGGTGGTTTTGGTAATTCCTAACAACATATAGCTCATTGAGCTAATGCTATTCCAAGATGAATATTTCAGGAAAGCTCAATGGTTGGCATGGCATGGATTAGAAAGTGGACCCTTCAAAATGCTAAGGATAAAAGATTGGCTCAAGCTCAAAGCACAAGACTATACATTTTCTATTTTAGTGATCCAAGATCACATTGAGTCTATAGGAAAAGCGAATACTATTAAGAAGGGATGAGGTGTTTCTTAATGAGGTGCTTGCTCAAAATGCTTAGTGATATGCTCCAAAACCCTCCACTACTTTCTCACTTCCACATATGTCCCACACCAAATATCCAACTTGGCCCCACCGATTCTTTCTATCCGGAGCCACCGAGTTCAGTTAACATAGCCACTGCCAGAAACCTTAATCTTTTCGGTCTCACCGATAGGGATCTCGGTCTCATCGAGATGGGATTGTAATCTCTCTATTTCCCTTCATAACGTTTCGGTCAAACCGAGATGAGCAATCGGTCCCACCGAGATTGCAATGTAAACTCTCTGTTTCCCTTTCGTAACACTTCGGTCCAACCGAGATGAGTGAATCGATCTCACCGAGTTTGTGTAATAGGTCTCACCGAGATTACGTTATGCCCTAACCCTAACGATATCGGTCCCACCGAGTTGACATGTCGGTCCCACCGAGAATCCTAACGTTCACATTTTGAACTAAATCGGTCTGACCGAGTTTCATGATTCGGTCCCACCGAGTTTGGTGATTTGTGTGTAACGGTTAGATTTTGTGTGGAGGCTATAAATACCCCTCCACCCACTCTTCATTCGAGGAGGGAGCCATCAGAACATGCCTACACTTCCAATACATATTTTCTGAGAGAGAACCACCTACACTTGTGTTGAGGTCAAGATATTCCATTCCAACCACATAAATCTTGATCTCTAGCCTTCCCCAAGTTGCTTTCCAATCAAATCTACTTTCTACCAAATCTAATCCTATGAGAGAGAGTTGAGTGTTGGGGAGACTATTATTTGAAGCACAAGAGCTAGGAGTTCATCATCAACACACCATTTGTTACTTCTTGGAGAGTGGTGTCTCCTAGATTGGCTAGGTGTCACTTGGGAGCCTCCGACAAGATTGTGGAGTTGAACCAAGGAGTTTGTAAGGGCAAGGAGATCGCCTACTTCGTGAAGATCTACCTGAGTGAGGCAAGTCCTTCGTGGGCGACGGCCATGGTGGGATAGACAAGGTTGCTTCTTCGTGGACCCTTCGTGGGTGGAGCCCTCCGTGGACTCGTGCAACCATTACCCTTCATGGGTTGAAGTCTCCATCAACGTGGATGTATGATAGCACCACCTATCGGAACCACGCCAAAAATCTCCGTGTCAACATTGCGTTTGCTCCCTCAAACTCCTCCCTTTACCTTCATATGCAATTGTTTTACATTATGCTGCTATACTCTTAGAATTGCATGTGTTGGTCGATTACTTGTTTGTGCTAAGTTGCTAAAATCTGCCAAGAACTAAAATTGGGAAAAGGCTAGACTTTTATTTGGTCAAGTAGTCTAATCACCCCTCTCTAGACATACTTTCGATCCTACAAGTGGTATCAGTGCTTTGGTCTCCATTTGCTTTGATTTCCATAGCTTTTGGTGGTCATAGTCTTGGTTTCACAACCTAGGAGAGTATGGCATCTAGCGAGGGAAATTACCACCGTAGAGGTCCTTACATTGATGGTACAAATTTTGCTAATTTGGAAGCATAAGATGAAAATGCATATTCTTGGACATAACCCCGCCGTTTGGGCTATTGTGTGTGTTGGCTTGCAAGGTGAATTATTTGATGGGAGAGAACCAAACTGTGAAGCTACCGCGGAAGAGTTGAAGATGCTACAGTACAATGCTCAAGCTTGTGATATTCTCTTCAACGGATTGTGCCCCGAAGAATTCAACAAAATCAGCCGTCTTGAGAATGCAAAGGAAATTTGGGATACTTTGATTGATATGCACGAAGGTACCGACTCTGTCAAGGAATCCAAATTGGATGTGCTTCAAAGTCAACTTGACAAGTTCAAAATGAAGGATGGTGAAGGTATCGCCGAAATGTATTCTAGGCTTGCTCTCATCACAAATGAGATTGTCGGCTTAGGAAGTGAAGAGATGACCGACAAATTCATCATCAAGAAGATCCTAAGAGCCTTGGATGGAAAATACGATACCATGTGCACATTGATCCAAATGATGCCCAATTACAAAGATCTCAAGCCAACGGAAGTCAATGGAAGAATTGTTGCTCATGAGATGTCACTCAAGGATAAGGAAGAGCTTCACAACAAGTCAAGTGGTGCTGACAAAGCCTCATGTGATGCTCCCACATCATCAAGCGAGAAACAAACCTCCAATGAAGAATTGAGCCTAATGGTAAAGAACTTCAACAAGTTCTACAAGAGTGGAAGCAAAGAAAGAAGTTCCAAGTCAAGGTCCTACAATGACAAAAGATCTTCTAGTTGTGAGCATAATTGCTACAATTGTGGAAGACCCGGACACTACTCCAATGAGTGTACGGCTCCGTACAAAAGAAGAGAAGATTCTCCCAAAAGAAGAAGTAGAAGATAAGAATCACCACCAAGAGAAAGGAGGAGTAGAGATGATCGTTATGAACGAAAACCCTCTCGGAGAAGCAAGGATTCGGAAAGGAAAGAGAAGTCATCAAGGAGCTACACAAAAAGAAGACATCAAGCTCATGTTGGTGAATGGGTATCCGGCTCCGACTCTGACAATCACTTCGAAAGAAGTTATCATTTCGACTCCGAATATACTCAAGATGAAGGTGTTGCCGGTCTAGCACTTGTGTCAACCAACTCCTACGACATATTTGACTCACCAAATGAAGGAATTGGAAGGTGCTTCATGGCCAAAGGTCCAAAGGTAACACATCCCGAGTATGTTGATTTCAATAGTGATGAAGATGATTTGCTAGGTAATGATGATTTACTTGTTGACAACGCTAGTGATGAATACTATGATGAAACGTCAATTAATCATGCTAATCAAGATAAAACGAATGATGATGATAAGAAGGAGATTGAGCGTCTAACTCAAGAACTAAACACTCTTAAGTCAGCTCATGAAACTATTTTGGAAAATCATCAAGAACTTTTAAAGACTCATGATAAGCTACGCTTTGAAAAGCTCAACCTTGAGCAAGAGCATGAGTTTTTAAAGGCAATCGACGATGATCTTTGCAAGAAAAGTTCTTCTTACATTGCCAAGCGTTTACTCTTGTCTACTTACATGCCACAAGTTAAATCTAGCAACAAGAGCAAGAAAGATTCTTCATCTAGTAGTAACAACAATCATGCTAAATCCAATATTGTTGCTTCTAGTAGCTCTCTTGACTCCACTAATGATTCTCTTAGCCAAGTTATACTTGAGCAAGAAAATAGCTTATTGAAGGGAATTATAGAGAAAGGTGTTTACAAGAGCCTTGCCAGGAGTAAGCAATTTGAGGAAATTGTACGCAAGCAAGGAAGACACCGGAAGAATCAAGGTGTTGGTTTTGAACGAAAGTTCAATGCCAATGGAGTTGAGTGGGAAAGAAGATCAATACCCTAAGACGAAGTTTGTTCCTCAACAAGAGAAGTATGATCCTACTTCTTTCAAGGGGACACAAGCTCAAGATGATCTTCCACCACAAGACCACAAGCAAAAAGGCAAGGACAAGCTTCAAGAGGAGATTGATGCATTTGAAGAAGCACCCAAGGCCTTGGTCAAGTGGGTTCCCAAGACCATCGTCGGTGTCAAAACTGGCGGATCTCGGGTAGGGGGTCCCGGACTGTGCATCTAAGGTGGATGGTAACATGAGGCAGGGGACACGTTGTTTACCCAGGTTCGGGCCCTCTTGATGGAGGTAATACCCTACGTCCTGCTTGATTGTTCTTGATAATATGAGTAGTACAAGAGTTGATCTACCACGAGATCAAAGAGGCTAAACCCTAGAAGCTAGCCTATGGTATGATTGTATTTTGTCCTTCGGACTAAAACCCTCCGGTTTATATAGACACCGGAGGGGGCTAGGGTTACACAAGGTCGGTTACAAAGGAGGAGATATACATATCCGTATTGCCTAGCTTGCCTTCCACACCAAGTAGAGTCCCATCCGGACACGGGACGAAGTCTTCAAACTTGTATGTTCATAGTCCAATAGTCTGGCCAACGGATATAGTCCGGCTGTCCGGAGACCCCCTAATCCAGGACTCCCTCAATAGCCCCTGAACCAGGCTTCAATGACGATGAGTCCGGCGCGCAATGTTGTCTTCGTCATTGCAAGGCGGGTTCCTCCTCCAAATACACCATGGAAGAGTTTGAATACAAGGACAGTGTCCGACCCTGCAAAATAAGTTCCACATACCACTGTAGAGAGAATAATATTTCCACAAATCTAATCTGCTGACATGTTTTGACAGCATGACATCATGCCATGACCCGGTCATTATTCAAACTGTTTCTCTCAACCAGCTCCGCACATAACGTGAGGCAGTTTTCTTGACACGTCTTGTCAAAGCAGATATCGTGTCCCCCTTATCATGGGATTCTCATCAATACAAACGTGGGTAACCCAACCGTGCCTGTTGATATGACTCCTAGATCTTAGGCAAGTCCCAAACGACCACGAGGAGGACGCCTGATGTTCACCCTCTTTATAAACAGGACGAGACTTTTTCTTTTTTCCCTCCCGTGCTCAATCGAATCCTTCCCCAGCCTCGAATTCTAACACCCAAAGCTCAGGTCAGGTGCTTCAGACCTTCAACTATGTCCGGATCCAACCTTCAAGGTCGGTGGATGCCTTCCTCCGTCACAGAGGAGGACATCAAGAAGTTGAGGGAGGCCAGATATCTGACCACCGAAATTTCGCATAGGCTGCCCGCCCGAGGGCAGGTTGTCCCTACTCCCGAACCCAACAAGAGCGCTGTGTTCGTCTCCCACTTCCTCCGAGGACTAGGCCTCGCTCTGGATCCCTTTGTTAGGGGTCTTATGTTCTATTACAGGCTGGATTTTCACGATCTAGCCCCGGATTCCCTTCTTAACATCTCGTCATTTATTGTCATGTGTGAGGCCTTCCTCCGCATTACCCCTCACTTCGGCCTATGGCTCAAGACCTTCGATGTGAAGCCGAAGATGATCGAGGGGCAGCACTCAGCGTGCGGAGGTGATTTAATAAGCAAAATCGCTGACGCTCCATGGCCAGAGGGTTCCTTCCTAGAGGTGTCCGGATTATGGCAGAGGGAGTGGTTTTACATCATAGCTCCCCGAAGTGGCAAGTGGGTAGATGCCCCCACCTTTCGCTCGGGCCCCCACCACAACTGATGTCATGGATCAGCAGGGGGCTGAGCTGGGGGTCCAGCCAAGGACGTGGCAATATTGCAGAGCTGTATCCGAGATCTCTTCGAGGGAGATTTCAGTCTGGTTATGGTAATGCAAGTTATGCTGGTTCGTTGAGTCCAACCTTGCAAACGCCGGCCCCTCCGCATGTGGGAATTCAACTCGGAAGGACCGCGAGTTATTCATCATTTCCTCGGCATGACGCATGAAGATATGTACAAATCATTCTTCGGACCCCAAATAGAGTGTCCGGACACCACCGAGGATGTGGGCCTGAGCTGCACCCGCCCTGCTGCCCAAGTAAGTAATCCCATGCCGAACCTGCTGTCCTTTTATTTATCATGGCATCATTCTAAAGAGCCGCTCTTTGACCAGGATTGGATAACAAAGGAGATGATGATCAGGTGTTCGACCCCCCTTCCTGAGGGCTTGGAAAATCCGGTATTGGACAAGATGCTCGAGCCGGCGCCTTATCCAGCGCCCTCGAAGGAAGATGATGGGGGGGATAAAGAGGGCGAAAGCGGGCCTCACTCGCTACTCATTCCAGCCGGGGGGATAAGCACCTCCGCGAGGGAGGACAATCAAAGGGAAGAATCTGACATTCTCTCTCCCCGGGGAAGGAAGAGGACTACCTCTGAAGATCTGGAAACTAAGGTTTCCAAAATGGAGAAGAAATCTTCATCAGAGGGTCCTGCCTCGAAGGGTATTCCTGCCGCACAGTGTCTGCGTGGAGATCATCCCTCTACCGAGCTGTAAGTAATCGAAAAGTACTTTAATAGTGGAAATATCCTACCTTACTTCCGAAGACAATAACCAGTGCTTATAAATTGTAGTTCGGATCGTAGCCCATCTCGACAGAGTTCGTCTTCGGGGGATCTTCTTCCGGAGATGATGGAGAACGAAACGTCTCCCCCCCGACACCCCGCCTCATGAAGCGGGCAACCTTGAAGTGTCGTCGCGAAGGGTATCTCCAGATCCACTAAGGCCGGAGGATAACCCTTTGGCTACCCACGATTCCCAGTATCCGGCTCTTAAAGAGAGCGACAGCAAGGGTCCGTACAGTGTGCGGTCGGACGCACTGAAGGATCTTCTGGGGCAAGCGGCCGTCTCGGAAGCGCATCGTGCGCTAATGGGTACGGTAATTGAAAGGATTTCATCCGCTGAAAGCGGTTTGCATGAAGCCTTTATGAGTCTGCTGAAAGGCTTCGAGGTACGTGAAATAGTGTATGTTTTTGATAGTACCGCATACATTAGGTGTGCCCTATGGAGATAGTAGCCCCTGAGACTCTGGTTGTCGTCGAAAACGGCGACAAACAGAGGATCATAGTACCAGGTAATCACCAGACCGCCTTTATGTGCAGGTGGCTGAAGTTCCGGTGGCCAGCCGGACTGATGGGTTTGCCGAGCTAAGGCGGCAACTTGATGCGGCATATGCCGACATCGTGCTTGTCAACAAGCGGCTTGATGAGGCACAGGGTGAGTGATTTCTCTGGTGATTGTCACATAATAAGAGTAGCATGATGCCAGTATCTTTAATATGTTGTGTGACTACAGATGGAGCTGCCACCGTGGAGACCCTTCGGGCGGAGCTTGCACGAGCCAAGGAGCAAGCAAGGAGTAGCAATGCGGTCGCTCTAAAGGCGGCCGAAGAGTTAAGGGCCGAACAGGCCGCGCATTGCGAGAGCAAGGAAAAAATAGCCAAGATGGCTGTAGAGTTAAAAGATGCCACTGACCGTTACCAGCTTCTTGAAGAAGAAAACCGGGCGAAGGCGACGGACCTGGAGGAGGCCCAGGTGGCTGCCAAGGAAGCCCGCTCTAAAATTAGAGCGACGAAGGAGGAGCTGAATCAAGCTGCAGATATCGTGTCTGGGAAGCCCTTCTTGTTGCGGACTAAGTTCAGAGATCTGAAGTATGCTCCTCTGGACCGACTATGGAGTTCTGCGGACGCCTACATGGATCTGGCTGCAAGTGCTGCTGATGCGGCCGAGTACTTCAAGGATCAGAAAGGTCCCAAAGTGGAAAAGCTGTTCTGGTCACAGTTTCACGCTCCAGTCCGTCCGCTGCTGTTGAATGAGCGATTGGCCGAGTGGGCCGAGCTTCATAGGTTGTCCGAACTTGCCATGAGGTCCGTTGTGGATCACCTGTGGCCGGGAGGGCCAAGGCGGAATAACTACTTTAGTTTAGTGCAACAATTTCTTGGTGTGTTGCCACGCATCGATGCTGTAAAGAGATCGGCATGCATAGAGGGTGCACGGATGGCCTTTGCCCATGTCAAGACATACTGGGCGGAGATGGAGGCCACCACTATTGCGACACAGGGTTCGGCCATAGGCCGAGTGGCTGCCGAGCACTACTTTGAATAAGTTCTTGAAGGCGCTCGTTCGATAGAGGCTCGGTGCTCGAAGAATATTATGTTCTAGTGACATGTATTCCCATTGTAAAAACAATGTTTTATTGAATTATCAAGGCTGTATTTATACTTTTTCCTGAAAGTACTATGATGCCTCCTGTGCGGCCGTTTATGTATGTATGTATATAACCTGAAAGTTTGAAGTCGTCAGCTTCTGCCCCCACGCATATTATGCAGGGGTGTTCGCAAAAAATGCATATTCACACTTGATGCAATGTCTGGGTCCGTTAAGGAGGTGATAGCACAGCGAACGAGGCAATCAGACTATATTGCTTTAACACTTTCACTTAGCCATAGGAGTTTGACAGTGGGGCTACTATATAGCCCCTGGTACTTCTACGCTCGTTCGAATACGGGGCGCGTACATACATGACTCGGAAACGACCCTTCGTTAATGTAGAGGAATCCCGAAGATTCCGATGAGTCATCGAGTGGTTGACCAGTCTCTCGCTATATCACGACAGTCAGTTTTTGGCTTTCTCTACTGAGGTGCTCATCCAGATGAACTAGGAAACAATCGCAGTAGTTCTCCCAGTGCTACCTTAGCCGATATAACAGAACGTAAGGTACCAAAACGTGGGAGCAGGGCAAACCCAACATTTGACCAAAGACATGATTCGAAGCTGATGCATATAGGGCCTAACTCGCGACGCCGAACACTCCCTAAGGTGTTCGGTCTTTATAACATATACCGGGCTAAACAATGCCCTTAATAAGAAACCCCATGTGTCCAGGTACGTGCAAAATCATGGCGTGGCCACATGCCAATAACGCCAGCATCCTTCTCAGTTGTGCGCGGTATCCGGAGGATATGAGCAACAAGAGACAGTAAAAAAGGTTTACGTAGGGTCTTAATCTAAAAAGAAACCTTTCGGCGGGTCCCTGCTGCACGTCTACGCCTGTGTCTCCGTTGTGCCGTGTCCTGGACGGGTGTAGCACGATTATCATCTGTAAAAGGAAAGAACTTAGGTGAAATTTGTCGTGCCGAAAAAGGAAGAATTGGTTATTATCAATGAACTATCAAAATTCCGGAGAAGTCAAGTTGAGTCGAGCTGTCCCTGATTACTCGCGGGGAGCCCCTGGTACCGTTTATGAGGGTTTGATCATCAAACCCGTCTCATGTATATGTGATGGAACACCGGACTCATCTAACCGTGTCCGTGGTCTTGACGACCTGCCATTTTTTCTGGTTGGTGAGGTCGGCTAGTTCGCGACTATTAGAGCCGCCGCGTCCTCTTCCGTACATAAAAAACGTTCGGTATTTTCGCTAACTCTGATGATTCCACGCGGACCCGACATCTTGAGCTTGATAAAGGCATAATGCGGTATTGCATTAAAACGAGCGAAGGCCACCCTTCCAAGTAATGCTTGATAATCACTTTGGAATGGAGTGATGTGAAAAGTTAATATTTCGCTTCGGAAGTTATCGGGAGAACCGAATACCACCTCTAGTACTAGAGAGCCCGTACAGCGGGCCTCCTGGCATGGTATTACTCCCTTGAAGGTAGTATTACTATGGCGAATTCGTGTCGGGTCTATCCCCATTTTGCGGACTGTGTCCTGATATATCAGATTTAGATCACTGCCGCCGTTCATGAGGACTCGTGTGAAATGGTACCCATTTATGATTGGGTCTAACACCAAGGCCGTCAGTCCTTCGCGCCGGATATTTGTATCGTGATCCCTAAGATCAAAAGTGATCGGGTAGGCCAACCAGGGGTTGAACCTAGGGGTGACGGGCTCTATGGCTCGGGTGCATCGGAGTGCATGATTGCTTCTCCTATTTGTCACATGAATCACGTTTATGGTTTTAACCTCTGGCGAGAACTTTTTCTGTCCTCTGGCGCTTTGCTGGCGAGGTTCATCCTCGTCTTCGCTTGGTGTCTCTTCCACTTTGTGTTCGGCGTTTAGCTTACCGGCCTGCTTGAAGACCCAACATTCTCTGTGGGTATGATTTGCAGGTTTGTTTGGGGTGCCGTGAATCTGGCAGAGTTTGTCAAGAATTTTGTTTAGGCTAGATTGTCCTTCTCTACTGCCTTTGAAAGGCTTTTTCCGCTGACCTGGTCGGGAGCCCCTGAATCCGGCGTTTACCGCCATGTTATCTGGGCTACCTTCTTTATTTCGACGCTTGTTTTTGTTGCGTTGTGGTTTACCATTGCCATCCCTAACTTCGGATGTGCTTGGGTCGCTGGTGCTGCTACGGGCCAACCAGCTATCCTCGCCCACACAAAAGCGGGTCATGAGGTTTGTTAGGGCTGCCATCGTTCTCGGTTTTTCTTGGCCGAGGTGTCGGTGAGCCATTCGACTTGGACTCTGTGTTTAAAAGCTTGTAAGGCTTCGGTGTCCGGACAGTCGACGATTTGGTTCTTCTTGGTGAGGAACCTGTTCCAAAGCTTTCGGGCGGACTCTCCGGACTGTTGGACTATATGACTTAAAAATCATCTGCATCCGGAGGTCGGACATAAGTCCCGTGAAAATTGGCCCGGAAAGCGTCCTCGAGCTCCTCCCAACTTCCAATTGAGTTTTCGGGGAGGCTTTTCAGCCAGTGCCGAGCTGGCCCTTTATGCTTGAGGGGCAAGTATTTAATGGCATGGAGATCGTCTCCCCGAGCCATATGAATATAGAGGATGAAGTCCTCTATCCAGACTCCAGGGTCTGTGGTCCCGTCGTACGCCTCTATGTTCACCGGTTTGAATCCCTCTGGGAACTCATGATCTAGCACTTCATCGGTGAAACATAGGGGGTGTGCGGCACCCCTGTATTAGGATGTGCCATGGTGTTCGGACGGTTGTAGTATTCAGTTTTGGTTTTGTACCGGAGCGCGCTTCCTAGATCCGTATATGGATCTGGTCGCGCCAGATTTTTGGCGCAAATTCTCACGTATATCGTGTGTTGACTTATGCGCGACCTTGTTAGCCACTCTATCGCGCTCACAAGGTGGTGGATCCGGCCGGTTGGCCGTATCAATCTCCGGCTGTGTGGGTTCTAAGGCCTCATCGTTGAATTCCGGTAATAGCTTGCGCTTTGGATAGCTATTTTTAGGTAGCTTCCACCATACTTTGTTACTTTGTTCCACCTGCTGTTGAGCGTATCTTGTGCTACCTTGAGCCTTTGCTTCTATTTCTTCAGGCTCCTTGCTGTGGCAATAAGCCTTCTGCGGAGGTTCTCTTGCTCAAAGTGTGTTTCCGGGATGATGCGTGCATCTTCCTCCGGACTGTTTTCTTCCCCCGACGGGGTTTGATGAGGCTTATCTTTGGCGTCATCGTGTTCGGACGTCGGATCCGTACTATGTTTGCAGTTTGCATCTTAATTGTGCTCTGCCACCGGGGTGGTGCAGTTGTCGTTTCTTCCAGAGTCAAGTGGACTATTATTTCCTCTTGCTCTGTTATCGCTGTTTTTGCTATGGCGGGACTTAGAGCGGCGTCGCTGACGTCGGCGTGTGGGGGACTTGGAGGGTGCATCCTCTGCTGTCTCTTCGCCATTGCCCTCTCTGGGTGTATCCACCATGTATATGTCATGTGATGAAGTAACAGTCCAGCGCCCTATGGGCGGTGGTTCCGGTTTGTCTCCTGCATCGTCCTCCATACCGTCGATGTCTTTGGAGTCGAAGTCGGGCATGTCAGTTAAGTCATCGACAGTGGCTACTAAGTGGGTGGTGGGTGGGCCACGAATTTCTTCGTCATCCGCATCCCATTCTAGCCGGACATAGTTCGGCCAAGGTTCTCCTGACAGGGAGAGAGACCTTAATGAATTTAGCACATCTCTGAAGGGCGAGTGCTGAAAGATATCCGCGGAGGTGAACTCCATGATCGGCGCCCAGTCGGATTCGACGGGCACGGATGTGAGCGGCTCGAAGTCCGGGGCCGAGGATAAATCCAGTGGTTCGGAGATGCGTCTATCGAAAGGGGTGAAGTCAGTATCTGGCTCTATCACTGCTGAGAGTGCGGCCTCCATGACGGGGTCTATCCCTTCGCTCTCGGATGGCGTGATTTGCTCTGGATTAACGGCCGGAGTAGCTGCGGACGCGATCTCCCGAACACTGTCCGACGACAGAGTTACGTCTTGCTCGTCGTGACTGTGCGGCGCGTCCGGCATGGGCTCGAATCCGTCGAAGATCAATTCTCCACGAATGTCGCCCGTGTAGTTCAAGTTTCCAAATTTGACCTGATGGCCAGGGGCGTAGCTTTCGATCTGCTCCAGATGGCCAAGAGAATTGGCTCGCAGTGCGAAGCCGCCGAATACGAAGATCTGTTCGGGGAGGAAAGCCTCACCCTGGACCGCATCACTAGCGATGATCGAAGGAGCCATCAAGCCTTATTGTGACGACACAGTGGAACTCTCAATGAAAGCACCAATGTCGGTGTCAAAACCGGCGGATCTCGGGTAGGGGGTCCCGAACTGTGCGTCTAAGGCAGATGGTAACAAGAGGCAGGGGACATATTGTTTACCCAGGTTCGGGCCCTCTTGATGGAGGTAATACCCTACGTCCTGCTTGATTGTTCTTGATAATATGAGTAGTACAAGAGTTGATCTACCACGAGATCAAAGAGGCTAAACCCTAGAAGCTAGCCTATGGTATGATTGTATGTTGTCCTTCGGACTAAAACCCTTCGGTTTATATAGACACCGGAGGGGGCTAGGGTTACACAAGGTCGGTTACAAAGGACGAGATATACATATCCGTATTGCTTAGCTTGCCTTCCACGCCAAGTAGAGTCCCATCCGAACACGGGACGAAGTCTTCAAACTTGTATCTTCATAGTCCAACAGTCCGGCCAAAGGATATAGTCCGGCTGTCCGAAGACCCCCTAATCCAGGACTCCCTCAACCACATCAAGTTCTACTTCATCAAGTACAACTACAACTCCAAGGGTTCCCATCAAGATGGTGTGGATCCAGAAGAAGAAGAACTAGAGAGTTCTTGAGGGTGACTCCGCCAACATACTTCACTCTTATCATTTTGGCGAGGACAAGTGCAAACAACTTCCATATCCTGCACTAGTTCGAGGAGTCACAAACCGTCTTGTAGGTAAGACAAGGGACAAGGTAAGCTAATGCTTTCATGGACATCATCTTGTGTATGCATCACTCTATGTCTATGGATATCCTTGTTTGTTCCTTGTGGGACTAACCCGTGTAGGTATTGAAAGTGCAACTCACTCCAAAGGATTACCCCAAATGATCTACATCAACTTTGAGCATCTACATCTTCAACACCTACATGAAGTCATCATCGACAAAACCCAAGGTTAGTTCATCCCTCTTAGGGTGGATATCACATCTAGGGGGAGCTTTGCTCTAACCAATTGAGCTAAAGCAACTCTAATGGTGTGAACGCAACAATGCTTTATGTAAAAGTGGTAACCCCACTTGTGCTTAAACGATGAGTATGACCTATGATCAAATTTTCTCATTTGACTCCTAAGTCAATATACTCATATATAGATGACCTAGTCATCGCCAAATTACTTGATAGATGCTAGAGTGTTTGTGCATGCTTTGTCACATATTTCATTTGCCATTTTATTGTGTGAGCATGTTGGTTGCATATTTTATTCATTCGAGGACATCCATTTGTTGTTTTGATTGTTTGGCTCTTTCTCGTTTGCCAAATGGATGGACAAGAATGCCTAAGAACTCCCTCTAGCTATCCATGCTTTTCTCGTCTCAAACTCTATTCATGCTACATCACAAAGTTTGATCAAGTCAGATTCGAACCACTCTGTGTGAGGAGCACTCGGAGTTCCCGATTCGTCATAGACTTAAACCTCCAAAACCTCTTTGTGCATCTCGGTCTGACCGATTCATCCTTTTCGGTCCTACCGAGTCACTAAGTTGATCTAGGGTTTTCAATCTCGGTGCAACTGATTAGAACCTTTCGGTCACACCGAGTTGCAGTAACTGCCTGCAGTTTTGCATCTCGGTGCCACCAAGTCGTTCCACTCAGTCACACCGACAGGGTCAGGTTATCTATACCGACGGGCCAAAATTTGGAAATTTTTCCGAACATCCTCGCCCGCGCATAACCTACTCTTCCTTCTCGGGTCTTTGGATCTTCCTCTCGTCGCCAGCGACCTCCCGCCGCTGGTCTCCGCTGCCGTCAACGGAAATCTTCACCGTCATTGCAGCTATAGCAAGTTCGTCACCGAACTAGGGTACGAACTTGATCATTGTCCTAATCCTTAACTCCGATTCTTAGCACATTGCTTTGCCATGATTCTTGCCACGAATGAAATCATCCTGTCCAGCGAAAACATCCCGTAGATTAGTTTTGATCTCAAAATTTGGGGTTAGGTCTCCGCCGAATTCATCTCGGACCGACCGAGTTGTAGAAATCGGTCTCATCGATTTTGGCTTAGGCCAGAGCACACACGTTTTCGGTCTGACCGAAAATTGCAAATCGGTGTGACCGAGTTCAATTCTCTATGAAACCCTAGCAGTCTTGGTGCCACCGAACTGTGACTCGGTCTGACCGAGTTCACTAGTTTAGGTTCCAAAAACTGCTTCGGTATCATCGAGTTTACAAATCGGTAGATCTGAAATGCTTTCTATGAAGAACTAAAACTAAGTTTCTGAGTCAATTTTTTTGCAAAACTCCTGTACTTTGTGATGCTCATCTACTCTACCTCATCTATAATCTATTCACAGGGTCTGCCGACAGTTTGCCAGCATGATGTTTGACCAAAGTGATAGCCAGAACAAGTCTGAGGAGCATGTTCAACTGAGTGAGGGCACTAATCCCTCTAGTTCATCTGATGATGGCAGCATGAGCACACCAAGTAACTTGCCAAAGGCAGCCACCAGAACAAGAAAGAAGAAGACCTCAGATTCAGAGGATGAGGATTATGTGGCTGTTGAGGAAGAAGTCAGCTCCAAGAAAAAGGTTTTGAAAAAGGAGTATGGCTCAGCTGCTACAATCAAGCCAGGGATGCATAAGAAGGCACCAGCAAAGAGAGCTCCCATGTCTAAGGCCAGAGCATCTACTGCTGAAACCTCCAAGCTATCTGAAGAGGCAGTTGGAGAAGCAGTTCCAACTACTTCATCAGAAGCCTTCGTCCTTGGAGTTCTCTCTACACCACCTCCCGAAGATCAAGCCTGAGAGTCATTTAGCACTATGCATTTTTGAACTTTTTGGTAACTTGTTGCCAAAGGGGGGGAAATGTATAGATCATAGGCTTCAAGAGAGAGTGTTGGTTTTTATCTCTCTTGCTATTTTGTTTGAAACTTTTTTGTGTGCTTGTGTGAGCTACTGTGTGAGCTACTTCTGAGATACTTGTTGATCATGTTTTTGATCATATGCTATCCTTAATGTTTGGTCGAATGATGCTATCTTTTATATCTCTTATATGATCATTCACTTGCTTGGTGATGAGTGCATGCTTTTAATCTCTATCATTTTAAGCGCTCCACCAAGATGTATGTGACATGGAAGGGTAACCCATGATCCTAATCAATTGTGCATTTGCATTCAAAAGCAAATTTTAAATGATGCACAAATTTAGGGGGAGCTCTTGCTTATCACATACTTCTCAAAGCAATGATGTTTTTCAATCTTATTTATCATTTGTCGAAGCTTTGATCTATATGTTGTCATAAATTACCAAAAAGGGGGAGATTGAAACTGCAACTATCCCTGGGTGGTTTTGGTAATTCCTAACAACATATAGCTCATTGAGCTAATGCTATTCCAAGATGAATATTTTAGGAAAGCTCAATGGTTGGCATGGCATGGATTAGAAAGTGGACCCTTCAAAATGCTAAGGATAAAAGATTGGCTCAACCTCAAAGCACAAGACTCTACATTTTCTATTTTAGTGATCCAAGATCACATTGAGTCTATAGGAAAAGCCAATACTAATAAGAAGGGATGAGGTGTTGCTTAATGAGGTGCTTGCTCAAAATGCTTAGTGATATGCTCCAAAACCCTCCACTACTTTCTCACTTCCACATATGTCCCACACCAAATATCCAACTTGGCCGCACCGATTCTTTCTATCTGGAGCCACAGAGTTCAGTTGGCATAGCCACTGCCAGAAAACCTAATCTTTTCGGTCTCACCGATAGGGATCTCGGTCTCACTGAGATGGGATTGTAATCTCTCCGTTTCCCTTCGTAACGTTTCGGTCAAACCGAGATGAGCGATCGGTCCCACCGAGATTGCAATGTAAACTCTTTGTTTCCCTTTCGTAACACTTCGGTCCAACCGAGATGAGTGAATCGATCTCACCGAGTTTGTGTAATAGGTCTCACCGAGATTACGTTATGCCCTAGCCCTAACGATATCGGTCCCACCGAGTTGACATGTCGGTCGCACCGAGAATCCTAACGTTCACATTTTGAACTAAATCTGTCTGACCGAGTTTCATGATACGGTCCCACCGAGTTTGGTGATTTGTGTGTAGAGGTTAGATTTTGTGTGGAGGCTATAAATACCCCTCCATCCACTCTTCATTCGAGGAGAGAGCCATCAGAACATGCCTACACTTCCAATACATATTTTCTGAGAGAGAACCACCTACACTTGTGTTGAGGTCAAGATATTCCATTCCAACCACATAAATCTTGATCTCTAGCCTTCCCCAAGTTGCTTTCCAATCAAATCTTCTTTCTACCAAATCCAATCCTATGAGAGAGAGTTGAGTGTTGGGGAGACTATCATTTGAATTACAAGAGCAAGGAGTTCATCATCAACACACCATTTGTTACTTCTTGGAGAGTGGTGTCTCCTAGATTGGCTAGGTGTCACTTGGGAGCCTCCGACAAGATTGTGGAGTTGAACCAAAGAGTTTGTAAGGGCAAGGAGATTGCCTACTTCATGAAGATCGACCCGAGTGAGGCAAGTCCTTTGTGGGTGACGGCCATGGTGGGATAGACAAGGTTGCTTCTTCGTGGACCCTTCGTGGGTGGAGCCCTCCGTGGACTCGCGCAACCGTTACCCTTCGTGGGTTGAAGTCTCCATCAACGTGGATGTACGATAGCACCACCTATCGGAACCACGCCAAAAATCTCCGTGTCAATATTGCATTTGCTCCCTCAAACTCCTCCCTTTACCTTCATATGCAATTGTTTTACATTCCGCTGCTATACTCTTAGAATTGCATGTGTAGGTTGATTACTTGTTTGTGCTAAGTTGCTAAAATCTGCCAAGAACTAAAATTGGGAAAAGGCTAGACTTTTATTTGGTCAAGTAGTCTAATCACCCCCCTCTAGACATACTTTAGATCCTACACCGCGTATCTCGTGTCAGGCCACGACCAGATGAGCAGTTCGTACAACTAAAACCAGTCCTCGAGTTTCCCCGTGGCGGCGTGGCAAGGGGCTCTAGTTTGGGACCAACACCATCAGCACTGCGCCCCCTGTATTATGTTGATTAACGAACCTTGGGGACGCGACCCCCTATGCCTCAAATTTATTATCATCTTTAGTTATAAAGTTCAGCAAATGGTAAAACCAATGTCGGGTCTTGCTGGAGGAGTTTTATTCAAAGCGAACTTTCAAGGGCCCCCCATATACCCCAACCGTGTTAGGAATGCAAAATCAAGGAACATAACGCCAGTATGACGGAAACTAGGGCAGCATGAGTGGAACAAAACACCAGGCATAAGGCAAAGCCTTCCACCCATTACCAAGTATATATGTGCATTAATTAAATAGGAGATATTGTGATATCCCAAAATATCCATGTCCCAACATGGAACAACCTGCACTGCACCTGCAACTAGCAACGCTATAAAAGGGGCTGAGCAAAGCGGTAACATAGCCAATCAATGGTTTGCTAGAATGGTGGAAAAAGGTTAGAGGCTTGACATGTCAATTTGGGAGGCTTGATAAACAAGTGGTAGGTAGCGCGACATAGCAGTAGCATCGAGACAACTAGCATAGCAAAGATAGTAGTGAGATCCAAGGTGACGATCATCTTGCCTGAAATCCCGCTAGGAAGAAGATCGAGTCCATGAAGAAGACGAACCCACGTAGTCAAACGAATCCTCACAATCGCAACTTTACCGGAACTATCAAGAAGAAGCAACACTGGAAAGAAGCAAACAACACGGTAAACACACAACACATAACATGGTATGATGCTCATCCAAGTATGATGCATGACAAGAATACATGATGCTACTCATGGCAAGAGATGATGCATAATAAACTACCTATCTAGGCAAGTTTAAATGGGGCCGGAACAACAAACAACAAGTCCGGTAAATCCCCATATGACATTTAGCAATTTGATGCAAGCAACAATATAAAACCTCTTAAATGTTGTTATCTTGATGTGGATGACATGCACAAGTTTTATGCGATTTTTATGAAAATGCTGACATGAGCATGTTATGAAGCATTTTTCACCGTGTCGGAACAAAAGGGGTGCCACGGCAACGACAACGGAAATGGTGCCACGGCAACATTCCAATGATCCGACAACTCGTCGAGATGTCGGTGCAAAAGAAAGTGTGATGGGAGCGTGCCATGCAAGGATGGTGGGGTGATTCCGGATACCGGGTTCCCACGTGTCATGGCAAAGGAGGAATGCACAAGCGGCAATTCCAACATGGTGCAAACACGAGCATCTCATAAAACACATGTGCATTCGCCCACGGACGGTCATCTCGGGTTTATACCTTTGAAGCGTGCATTCAGAGGGGTTTGGGTCAAGCGGTGTAGTAGTTCACGGTCATCGTGGGAAGTAGTGGTACTCGGCGATGGTAGTGGAAGTAGTGGTACACGTTCCGTAGTCATACACATTCCGTAGATGTTCGGGGTCGTAGTGAGGAACTTGACATCCACGGGGTCTTCGAGGGTCCACGGTAGTGGTACACACAAAGGTAGTCGAACTTGACCCTTGCGTTACACGTGTCTTCAGCGACGGTAGTCGTACACACGTTGTATTCGAACTTGACGAATCCGAGGGCTCAGGGCATCGTGGTACTTGGCGTCCAAGTGGGCTCAGGGAGACTTGTGTATTTGTGTAGTCGTACACGGGACATGTGGCTGCGGTCTTGGCGGCTTGAGCAAGGCTAGCCCGGAGGCGAACGAGGCCGCTGGGACTCGGGATGGGCCTTAGAGGTCGGCGCAGTAGAGAGGAAGTGGCCAGAAGCCTGGTTGCTAGGCTCCCTCTTTGCTCTCTCTCTCTCATTTTCTTTAGAAGAAAAGAATTAGAGAGAAGAAAAAGAAAGAGAGAGTTAAGGAAAGAATTTTCTCATGGGGTTAATTTTCCCGGACTCATAAAACTGAGATCCAAGAAAATAGAAGTGAGTGTGTGTGTGTGTGATTCAAACTCATTTGAATTAAATTCAAATGGTTGGAATAGGAAGTGGGGTTTCGAAGGTCAAAAAATGTTGAGAATTTAGGTGTTGCCTGGAAAAGTGATGAACAAATAAATGGGCAAAGTTGGACGTCAACAAGTGAGATAGAGAACGCCGTGGAATTAAATTGCATGTGTGTTATGGTGAATTCCAAATTAACAGAATATTTAATTTAGCTCCCTAAAATATTGGGAGGATATGTTATAAAGAGAAATCACCATGTGAATTCCCTCGATTTAAATAGATCAACAATCTATGCAATTTATTTAGTTGATTTTTAAAAAGGGGTGCATGATGACATGACGCAATGCAAATGATGCAATGAAGAATGCAACAAACAAAAGAAACATACGCAACAACAGAAATAAATGGAAGGCGTCTGGAGCGTCGGTCTCAGGTCGTTACCACTCTCCTCCACTTACAAGAGATCTCGCCCCAAGATCTAGGGATGGTAAATGGAAGAGGAACAGAAGAGGTAAAACTAAGTTGCTTCCTCGACAAACGAGTGAAACCACGAACCTTAAAGGTTGCAAAGACGTGAAAAGAACACAGGGGGCAAGAATGAATTGAAACCACTCTGGTTGAAATGAGATATCCAACGAATAATGCGAAAAAGAACGAATTTGGGAAGCACTCCGATTGACAAGAGGAGCAAAACTTGATAAGATGAAAAGAAATTGAAGAGATGACACAAAGCAAAGAAATAAGTGTTGGAATAGCTTTGGAGTAACTATTGGTTCTTTTAAGAATAATAATATCATTGCAAACCAAAGTTCCCATACAACTAAAGAATTCCTGTATAGTGTTTTTCCCTATGATGATCCCACTTCCCGTAACAAAAAAATTTGTATCCAAATTTGTGGGAATTTTTACTTTAGGCGTTTTACCATCCTCACTTTTCTCAATGAAAAACTCAGACATGATAGCAACTTCAAGCAAGCAAACGAGAAAATAAAAATATTTTTGTGTTTTTTGTAAAAAAATAGAAGTGGGGGAGATGACAACAAGAGGCAAAGGAAAAAAACAAATAGGAATAAGAGCAAGTAGATGATAGTTTATGCGGAGGTACTTGATAGGTTTTGGTGATGTCTCCCCGACAACACCGCCAGAAATTCATCCTGCTACTTGTGAGCTGCGTTGGGATTTCCCCAAAAAGGAGAGGATGAAACAATACAGTAGAGATAAGTATTTCCCCCAGTTAAGAACCAAGGTTACCAATCCATTAGGAGAACCACACAGAACCTTGTTAGCAGCACCTGCACACACAAAAGCAAATACTTGCACCCAACGCAAACAAGGGGGTTATCAATCCCCTTGGCGGTTATTTGAAAGGATCAAATCTCATAGTGGTCAGAAAATAGACAAATTGCAAAATAAAATAAAGAAAAGCGTCCGAAGGTATTTTGTGTTTTTATATATGATAAAAGTAGACCCCGGGGCCATAGTTTTCACTAGAGGCTTCTCTCTCGAGCACATAACATACGGTGGGTGAGCCAATTACTGTTGGTAAATTGATAGAAAAGTGCATAGTTATGACAATATTCAAGGCAATGATCATGTATATAGACATCACGTCCGAGACAAGTATACCGACTCCTGCCTGCATCGACTACGATTACTCCACTCATTAACTGCATATAGAGTATTAAGTTAATAAATATAGAGTAATGCCTTAAGCAAGATGACATGATGTAGACAAAGTAAACCCAAGCAATATGAATAAACCCCATCTTTTTATCCTTAATGGCAACAATACAAATATGTGTCATGTCTCTTTATTTCACTGGGATTGAGAACTGCAAGATTGAACCCATCAAAAAGCACCTCTCCCATTGCAAGAAAAAACAATCTAGTTAGCCAAACTAAGTGAATAGATCGGAGAGAAATACAATGCTATAATAACTCCATAGTAGAATTCAGAAAAGACTCAATTAATATTCATGAATAATTTGATCATAAACCCACAATTCACCGGAACCCAATAAACACACCGCAAAAGAAGAATCATCCATAAAAGATTTCAGAAAAGACTCAATTAATATTCATGAATAACCTCATCTTAAACCCACAATTCATTGGAACCCAACAAACACACCGCAAAAGAAGATTACATCAAATAGAACTCCAAGAACATCGAGGAGAACATTGCATTGCAGATCAAAGAGAGAGAAGAAGGCATCTAGCTACTAGCTATGGACCCGTAGGTCCGTCGTAAACTACTCACGCATCATCGGAAGGCAGCAAGGATGATGTAGAAGCCTCCATGATCGATTTCCCCTCCGACAGGAAAGGCCTCTAGATGGGATCGCGGAAGAATAGAAATTTGCGGCGGCGAAATAAGTGTCTGGGGTGGCTCTCTATTGGTTTTCCCGATTTTAGAGAATTTATAGAGGTGAAATTAGGTTAGACGGAGTCATGTGGGGCCCACAAGGCATCAGGGTGCGCCCTATTGCCTTGCCGTCTCCTCGCTTCTCGTCTGGTCTTCTCGCTTCTTGTCTGGTCGCCTGCCCGGACTACCATGTATGGCCAATGGATAGTAATTCTATTTAATTTTCCGAATTTAGAGACATTAAAACTAAGCACTCTTCCTACGCTCCCAGGCCATTTGCGTTTTTATCCATTGGATCGTCACTTTTGGGCATTCTCGGCCATCAGATTGGCTCTTAATCGCACGTGGAGTCTTCCTATCGATCTTAACAAGCGTTAACCTTCTCGGGCCGCTACTCTGGTGGCTTTTTTGGGCGTCTGGAATTCAATTGGGCCTATTGAGCCTGTAATAGCCTCCTGTATGCGTAACAGCCTCTCCACTCGCCTCCCTCTCCCTGACCTCTCGTCTCTCTCTCTCTCTCTTACAACCTGGGGAGTTTCGTAGTCACCGTCGAACCCATCCGTGGAGCAACGCCTTGTCTTTTCCCAGCCACCGTCATCCTCCTTCTCATGTTTTACCCTCAAGATGCAACAAGGAGGGGCTGCAATCTCATATCGGTCGCGGTGCGAGGCCCGAACCAGATTTGTTCCTACGTCATGTTGGTGGCACCGCCGCCGCCGGATCCAACCTCGCTCAAGCATCTAAGGGTAGGTATGTCGAGCACCTCCTAGCAACCCTAAACCGAGCTGATTCTTATGAATCAATGATGCAAGCAGCTCCTCCAGGCAGTTCAGAGTGGCTGGCATGGAGACGACGGGAAGGATACGTTGTCAGGGTGACCACGGCGAGGTTCCAGTGTGTCCATAGTGACATCTCTATAATCAGTTATGTAACATGAAGCTTTCCTAGATTTATTTGTGAGGTACGATCGCCCCTTTGTTCCATGGTACCTATTTAAATAATTCAACGGATTGTTTGCTTTGGTTTGTTCTGCAGGAAGAAAGTTTGGCAGAAAACATCCTATATGGAGAAGATTTCATTGGTGTTCCATATATTGGCGAGCAACCAGAGGTAAGGGGAAGAGGACGTTCAATGATGGCAAGAATGGTCATGGCGGCATCCTATGTTCCTGGTTATGTCTTTGCATTGCTTGGTTTCTTTAAACAATTCAGGCTTTCATTTATTTAGCCATGTGCATATCATGTGTTTGATGCAGTGCATAAGAATAACCATGCACTTGGTGGACTTTAAATCTTTTTGTTTGTTTGTGAGGAGTGTGTGAGGAGTACAGAATGGAATCATTATAGCAGATAGCATCAATTTTCATAGCCCAGCGTCACAACTGAGCCGCATGTGAAGCTCATCATAAATTTATATTCCCGGTACAAACGTGTTAGCATAAAACTTATCAGAACTGACCAATTCCTTCCAAAAGGGACCTAAGTATTCAATTTATGTTTTTTGCATGGCTTTTTCAGATCCAGCATATTTTTTTACCCTTCGCAGAGACAGATAAACCTACCAATCAACACCTCCCAGGGACTATTGAACATTTTGCTTCTATATCTGGTGATGAATTGAACCGCAGTGCTCATTTAGGAATCCACACCGGAGAACTTACCACTCCATACAACCAGACCAACCGATTTTGAAGCCGTCGCGAAGCATCTCCCCTTGCATCTATCCTTTTCAAGTTTTTTTAATGCGAGATTGTAACACCCCGGATGTAACTTTCCCAATTTATACACTAACTCTTGCCGTTTCCGGCATTAAGTTATATTTATTTCCTCGGGTTCGGGTTTTGTCTCCGTGTGTTGTTGTCGTCGTCAAGCATCTCATATCATGTCATCATGTGCATTGCATTTGCATACGTGTTCGTCTCATGCATTCGAGCATTTTCCCCGTTGTCTGCTTTGCATTCCGGCGCTTCGTTCTCCTCCGATGGTCATTTCTAGCTTTCTTTCGTGTGTGGGGATTAAACATTTCCGGATTGGACCGAGACTTTCCAAGCGGCCTTGGTTTACTACTGGTAGACCGCTTGTCAAGTTTCGTATCATTTGGACTTCGTTTGATACTCCAACGGTTAACCGAGGGACCGAAAAGGCCTCGTGTGTGTTGCATCCCAACACCCCTCCAATTTGGCCCAAAACCCACCTAACTCTGCTCCATCACCTAGAGCGTTCGATCACGATCGCGTGGCCGAAAACCGCTCCTCATTTGGACTCTCCAAGCTCCCTCTATGCCTATTTAAACACCCCCCCCCCCCCGATTTTCGGATCTCCTCCTACCTCCGAAACCCTAGAAATCGTCCCCGCGCCGCGCCGGACGAAAACCTGCCGACGGACATTGTCCGGCCCGCCTCTCCACCGCCACGTGGCGCCCCGGGATTCGTCCGCCCGGGTGCGCCCACATCGCCCGCCGCCGCCACTCCCGCCAGGCCCGGAGCGGGCCCTCCTCCTCCTCCGCTCGGGCCAGAGCGCCGCGCAGCCGCCCGCCTCGTCTTCCCCCGCGCGCCGCTCTCCGCCTCCGCGCCGCCACCGCGCCGGCGCCGCATCGCCGCCGCGTGCCATCGCTGCCCGGAGCTCCTCGTCGCCCCGGCTGCCACGTCGAGCCGCCTCGCCGCCTCTCCGCCGTTCCTCCTCCTCCGGCCGGCCTCGCCTCTCCTTCCTCCTCGCCGGAGCAAACCGACATCGCCGGAGACACCTCGGGAGGCGTGCGATCCAGATCTGGATCGGGGTGAACACTAAACCCTAGAGGTTGATTTTTTTTGTCTAAGTCCTGAAATTCTCAGTCCAAGTGCTCATGTTCGCGGCTCCGTAACTTTGCATCCGTAGCTCCAATTCATGCATATAGCATATCAAAATGTTCATCTCAGAGAGTAAATCATTTCATTCCATTGCATCATTTTCATTTGAGTTCATCTTGATGCCCGAAATGCTGTTAGAAGAGGGCTACTTGAGTTAATTGTCAGATCTGCTACTCCGTTTAGCACTTTTGTCATTTTTGCCATGATTGTTGTGTGCATGATATGCCCGTGAGTTATACATGTGTTTTGTTAAGGGTTTTGTCATCTTTCCAGAGGTGCAACCCATGTATTTTTGTGATGTGTGTGGTGACTTGTGCAAGCTTGCAAAGTGGTGCACTTGCTAAGTCTGTTTTCAGGGACTTAGTAATTTCACTAAGTCCTGGAGCTGTTTATCTCATGATGCCATATGTTCATGTTGTTTCCTAGTGATCCGTGCCTCTTTTGAGGATGATCAGTAAGGATGTTTTGTTAATTTTGTAGTGCTCTATCCATGCATGTCTTTGTTTGCAATTATGGAGCACCCTAGCTTGAGTCAATCGAGCTCTACTTTTGCTACTTTGTGAATCTGGGCAGATTGTCAACTTGTTTGCAATTTTTCCGGTGATGTTGTAGTTGATCCGTGCATGCTATGCTATTGTTATTGCCATGTCTTGCACCGTAGTGAGTGCGTCGAGCTCGTAAACATGCATACTTGAGTTATATTTCAGCATGTGTCAGTTTTCACTAAGTCTGTGAGCTGATTATGTTTTTGCTATGTTCACGTGCTTGCAATTGTATTTTCTGATCCCTTTTGGCTCAAGGTCACTAAGGGACTTTTGTTAAGCTCTTTGAGTAGCTCCATGCCATGCTTTACTTTGCCATGTTCAGGTCCTGTAACATGTAGTTTTGTTGCTCCGAAGAGGGCTACCTGATCTGAAATTCCAGACAAGTGTTAATTTCACTAAGTCTGAGATCTGTTTGTCATATGCATTTTTGTCATGCTTGTTTGAACCTGTTAATGGATGAATTAGCCGTAGCTCAGTGCTAGACTTTTGTTAAGCATCTTGTGTGCACCCCTGCCATGTATTTTTTTTGTCATGTTTGGTGGCTGTAGCATGTTCATTTCGTTGCATTTAGATGCCTACTTGCTGTAAATCGCAGACCGGTGTTATTTTTAAATCGCTTGCCATTTCCAAACCGTAACTCCGATTCCGGCGTTCTTTATATCGTTTTCAAGGGATTTCATCTCATCTTTCCAGTGGCACACTTGGAATTCCAAGTTGAGGCCAGGTTCATGCATTTCCTGTCATATCTTGCATTTTGCACCCCGAATCGCATCCCGCATAGCATATCATCTTTGCATTGTGTTGTTTGAGTTTGCACGTGGTTGATTGTATCCTTGTGGATTGTTTGTCTTGTTTAGGTAGAGCCGGGAGACGAGTTCGCTAATGAGGATCCCGTTGAGTTTGCTTTTGAGGATCCAGTCAACTCTGACAACTGTGCAGGCAAGATGATCATACCCTCGAAATCACTACTATCTTTGCTATGCTAGTTTGCTCGCTCTTTTGCTATGCCATTGCTACGATGCCTACCACTTGCTTGCAAGCCTCCCAAATTTCCATGTCAAACCTCTAACCCACCATGTCTTAGCAAACCGTTGATTGGCTATGTTACCGCTTTGCTCAGCCCCTCTTATAGCGTTGCTAGTTGCAGGTGAAGATTGGAGGCCGTTCCCTGTTGGAACATTTATTTTACTTGTTGGGGATATCATTATATTATCTTGTTATCTTAATGCATCTATATACTTGGTAAAGGGTGGAAGGCTCGGCCTCTCGCCTAGTGTTTTGTTCCACTCTTGCCGCCCTAATTTCTGTCATATCGGTGTTATGTTCCCGGATTTTGCGTTCCTTACGCGGTTGGGTTATAATGGAAACCCCTTGATAGTTCGCCTTGATTAAAGATTTTCCAGCAATTCCCAACCTTGGTTTTACCATTTGCCACCTACCCTTTTCTTTCCCTTGGGTTCTGCAGACTCAAGGGTCATCATTATTTTACCCCCCCCCCCCCGGGCCAGAGCTCCTCTGAGTGTTGGTCCACCTGTCAGCTGCCGGTGGCCACCAGGGGCAACTCTGGGCTGGCCTACCCGTACCTAAGACAATCTGAGTGTGCCCTGAGAAAGAGATATGTGCAGCTCTTATTGGGATTTGTCGGCACATTCGGGCGGTGTTGCTGGTCTTGTTTTAACCTGTCGAAGTGTCTTGAATTACCGAGATACCGAGTCTGATCGGAACGTCTTGGGAGGAGGTCTATTCCTTCGTTGACCGTGAGAGCTTGTCATGGGCTAAGTTGGGACTCCCCTGCAGGGATTTGAACTTTCGACAGCCGTTCCCGCGGTTATGTGCAGATGGGAATTTGTTAATGTCCGGTTGTAGATAACTTGAACCTTAACTTAATTAAAATGAATCAACTGAGTGTGTTACCGTGATGGCCTCTTCTCGGCGGAGTCCGGGAAGTGGACACGGTGTTGGAGTAATGTTTGCGCAGGTTGCTCTCTAGTTTCTCGCTCGCGCCTTGCCTCCTCTTCTCGCTCTCCTTTGCGAATAAGTTAGCCACCATATTTGCTAGTCGCTTGCTGCAGCTCCACTTATATTTACCTTGCCATACCTGTAAGCTTAAATAGTCTTGATCGTGAGGGTGCGAGATTGCTGAGTCCCTGTGGCTCACAGATTACTATTACACCAGATGCAGGGCCTGATGATTCCGCTCCAGCAGACGCGTATGAGCTGAAGTGGGAGTTCGCGACGAAGACTCTCAACGGTACTATGTTTCCTTTCCCGATGATCAGTAGTGGTGCCCAGTTGGGGGTGATTGGGACCGTGTCGCTTGTTGGGTTATCTTTTATTTTGGCGCCATAGTCGGGCCATGAGTGTTTGGTTGATGTAATGTTATTTATGTACCTTGATTGACGTGGCGAGTGTAAGCCAACTATGTTATCTCCCCTTTATTATTCATATTGCATGGGATGTTGTGAAGATTGCCTAACTTGCGACATATGCCTTCAATGCAATTATGCCTCTAAGTCGTGCCTCGACATGTGGGAGATATAGTCGCATCGAGGGTGTTACAAGTTGGTATCAGAGCCTTCCCCGACCTTAGGAGCCCCATTGCTTGATCGTTTTTAGTGGCCGAGTTGTGTCTAGAAAAATGTTTTGAGTCATTTAGGAATTATATATCGGAGAGTTTAGGAATTCTTTTACTTCCCAGTCTCCTCATCGCTCTGGTAAGGCATCCTGACGTAGAGTTTTGACTCTTCTCTTCTCAAATTTCACTAAAAAAAATAGGTTCACGCGGGTATCTTGGAATCGTTCCGATGGTTTTATGATGAGAACATTGTCTTGGTGCCTCCTGTCAGGGGTTTAGTGGAAGTGTCCCGGGGAGTTGAGCTCTGAGGTGTTGTCATCATAATTTTATCGTTGCAGTTCTGGAATACCTGAGTTTAGTATGCTGACATCGAAAATCTCTTTTATGTAGTTCGTTGGTGAGATAACCTCGACGCCACCCAGTACTGGGGCGGGAGTTCGGGAGTATCGCCATAACTTGTATAACGGATGCTTTTCGAAGGTTGAGGTAGATGGTTTCCGAAGGTTTCGTGGTTATGTGTTAGAGGATGGATACAGCTGGATGTAGGATTTGCTATATTTGGGTGAGATATTATGCTTCCCCTGTATCCCCAACACATGATTGCATAACCGGAAAGGTTCGGGAGTTTCATAGGTGGGAATTCTAGTAGCTCTAGTTCTTCTTCCACGGATATTGGTTTGAGATGGGGATTTCTTACCGATTATTCGTTCTTGATCCGTACCTTGTTGATTTATTTCTCTACCTTAATTCTAAGTGGCTTCTCAATTTATGGATATGTGACCATTTCAAGAGGAATGCATTCTTTCATTTGGTTCGGATGTGAAGACTATATGTTGCAATTTTCATTCCATTGGATTCAGCTTCAATATTTATCTATCAATGTGCTAATGGACGTCAACCTCTTCAGGATGGCTCCTCCAATGCGCACGACTCCGAATCCTGATCCGCCACCACCTCCGCCTCCTCCGGAGGCATGGCAAGCTGTGATGGCCGCAACCAATGCAAACACAGAGTTGATCATGCAAATTCTTCAAGAGCGCAATCAAGGCAACCAAGGGAATCAAGGAAGCAATTAGAGTCACTTTGCTACACTCAACCAGTTCCTTGCTAACGGGCCAAAGACTTTCAGCAATTGTGTTGAGGCAACCAATGCTGACGATTGGCTTGTGGATCTGTGCAAGCATTTCGAGTGCAGTAACGTCAGGCCTGAGGACTTTGTTAAGTTCGCTTCCTTCCAACTCAAAGATCAAGCTGCAGAATGGTTCCAGCAGTACAAGGATTCCAGAGGTGGACGTGTTATCACTTGGGATGATTTCCGTCGAGATTTCCGAGCTCATCATATTCCTCAGAGCATGGTTGAAAGCAAGCGTGAGGAATTCCGCAATCTGAAGCAAGGCTCTTTGTCTGTCTATGACTACAACAAGTTGTTCCAGAAGCTCGCCCGCTTTGCCAAGCAGGACGTCCCTGATGAGAAGAGCATGATATATCAGTTCAGGGGTGGTCTCAGAGAAGAAATTCAGCTCGCTCTTGTTCTCTTTGAGCCCTTGAGATACGATGAGTTCTACAACATGGCACTGAAGCAAGAGGCTGCTCAGTTGAGGTGTGATGCTTCCAAGAAGCGAGTCAGAGATGTTACTCCTTCTTCCTCTACTCAAGTGGCCAAGCAGCAGAAGTATTGGCTTCCTCCTCCTCCGTTCCGTCAGCCGTATCAGCAGAAGAGCAAAGGTGGTAGTGGCTCTTCCCACCCACCCAACCCTGGCTTTCAGAACAAGACTTCGTATCAAGCTCCAAGATCGAGTGCTCCGTATCACCGTCTGCTTTCAGAGGTCACGTGCAACAAGTGCCAACAGAAGGGTCACTATGCCAACAAGTGTTTCAACCAGAGGCGTCTTCCTCCTCCTCCTCCTGTCAGATCGGCAAGTACAGCTGTGGTCAAGCATAACCCCAAGCATGCCAAGGTCAATTTGATGAATGCAGCTCAGGCAGAGGACTCGTCATATGTCATCATGGGTAACCTTCTTGTTAATGATGTTCCTGCAAAAGTTCTTTTTGACACAGGTGCATCGCATTGTTTCATCTCGAGACCGTTTTCATCTAAGCATGGTTTGCCTTTGCAAATTTTGCCTAGTCCTTTAGCAGTTGTCTCTCCCGGTAAGCGCATGCATGCTAACTCCATTGCTCCGGATGTTACTATCACTTTGGGAGACTACAAGTTTCTATCTTCTCCAACGGTTCTTGGTGATTCGGATATTGATCTTATTCTCGGGATGGATTGGCTTTCTAAGCACAAGGCTCAGCTTGATTGTGCAGCCAGGCAGATTCAATTGACTCATTCGTCTGAGGATGTGATTGTCTTTGCCGCTCGTGATGATACCATCCGTCTATTTTCTCTCAATGAGAAGGGTGAATTGGATGCTATCTCTCAAATTCCAATCGTTTGCGAATATCAAGACGTCTTTCCAGAAGAGCTTCCAGGAATGCCTCCGCACCGGCCAGTTGAATTCGTTATTGATCTTGAGCCTGGCACGGAACCTGTGTGCAAACGCCCTTACAAACTCGGACCTGAAGAGTTGAAGGAGCTGAAGAAGCAACTCGATATTCAAGAGAAAATGGGTCTCATCCGGCCTAGTTCTTCTTCATGGGGTTGTGGTGTTCTTTTTGTGAAGAAGAAGGATGGAACGGACCGACTTTGTGTTGATTACCGTCCAGTGAACAAGAAGACCATCAAGAACAAATACCCACTTCCCAACATCAATGAGCTGTTCGAACAAATCAAAGGTGCCCAAGTATTCTCCAAGCTTGATCTCCGTATGGGTTATCATCAGATTCGAATCCGTGAGCAAGATATTCCCAAGACGGCTTTCAGGACAAGCATTGGTTCATATGAATACACTGTCATGTCTTTTGGTCTCGTCAACGCTCCTCCGACGTTCTCTCGCATGATGAACTTCATCTTCAACGCCTACACCAATGACTTCGTTTTGTTCTATCTCGACGACATTCTGGTTTTCTCCAAGAACAAGGAAGATCATGCCAAGCACTTGCGTTTGGTTCTCGATAAGCAAAGGGAACATCAGTTCTACGCCAAGTTCTCCAAGTGTGAATTTTGGCTTGATGAGGTTCTTTATCTTGGTCATATCATCTCTGCCAAGGGCATTGCCGTGAATCCTGAGAAGGTGTCTGCAATTGTGAATTGGGAACCTCCTCAGAACGTGAAGCAACTCCACGGTTTTCTCGGTCTTGCAAGCTATTGCCGAAGATTCGTTGAAAACTTTTCTAAGATCGTGAAGCCTCTCTCAAATCTTCTTCAGAAGCACGTCAAGTACGTTTGGTCTCCGGAGTGTGATATTGCTTTCAACACTTTGAAAGAGAAATTGATCACTGCTCCAGTTCTGACTCCGCCTGATGAATCCAAGCCGTACGAGGTCTTTTGTGATGCCTCTCTCCAAGGTCTTGGCGCAGTATTGATGCAAGAGAAGAAAGTTGTTGCTTATACCTCTCGCCAATTGAAGCCTAATGAGAAGAACTACCCCACTCATGATCTTGAGTTGGCGGCAGTTGTGAATGCTCTTTTGACTTGGAGACATCTTCTATTGGGAAGAAAAGTGGACATTTTCAATGATCACAAGAGTCTCACGTACATCTTCACTCAGCCTAATCTCAACCTCAGGCAAACTCGATGGGTCGAAATGATTCAAGAGTATAATCCGAGTATTGAGTATACTCCAGGCAAGGCTAATGTG
This sequence comes from Triticum urartu, assembly GCF_056163025.1. Lineage (NCBI taxonomy): Eukaryota > Viridiplantae > Streptophyta > Magnoliopsida > Poales > Poaceae > Triticum > Triticum urartu. The sequence continues at coordinate 483,163,666 of NC_141874.1, read as the reverse complement.
ATTGCTGACGCTTTGAGCAGGAAAGCTTACTGCAACAGTCTGATTCTCAAGCCTTATCAACCCGAGCTTTGTGAAGCGTTCCGCAAACTTAACCTGCAAGTTGTTCCTCAAGGTTTCCTCGCCAACCTTCAAGTCTCTCCTACCTTGGAAGACCAGATTCGCCAAGCTTGGCTTCTTGATGCTATGGTGAAAAAGGTGAAGATTGGGATTGCCAAGAGTCAGTCCAAGTACAAGTGCTACCGCCTTGATGACAAGGACACTCTCTTCTTCGAGGATCGTATTGTTGTACCCAAAGGTGACCTCCGTAAAGTGATCATGAACGAGGCTCACAATTCTCTCCTCTCCATCCACCCTGGGAGCACGAAGATGTATCAGGACCTCAAGCAAGCTTATTGGTGGACTCGAATGAAGCGCGAGATCGCTCAATTCGTGAATGAATGTGATGTCTGCAGAAGAGTGAAGGCAAAACACCAAAGGCCAGCTGGTCTCCTCCAACCTCTTGCCATTCCAGAATGGAAGTTTGACCACATTGAAATGGACTTCGTGACTGGGTTTCCTAAGTCCAAGCGTGGCAATGATGCTATATTCGTTGTCATCGACAAACTCACCAAAGTGGCTCACTTTCTGCCTATCAAAGAGTCGATCACTGCAGCTCAATTGGCGGAACTCTATACCTCTCGAATTGTCTCTCTGCACGGTATTCCACAAGTGATCTCTTCAGACCGTGGCAGCATCTTTACCTCGAAGTTTTGGGATTCTTTTCAGAAGGCCATGGGCACCAACATCCGCTTCAGCACAGCTTTCCATCCTCAAACTAGCGGTCAAGTCGAGCGTGTCAACCAGATTCTTGAATATATGCTCAGGGCTTGTGTGATCTCCTTCGGCATGAAGTGGGAGGATTGTCTTCCTTATGCTGAATTCTCCTACAACAATAGTTTTCAAGCAAGTTCGAGCAAGGCCCCATTTGAAATTCTGTATGGCAGGAAGTGTTGTACCCCTCTCAACTGGTCTGAAACCGGTGAACGTCAGCTTTTGGGTAATGACTTAATCACAGAAGCAGAAGAAATGTGTAAAGTCATTCGTGATAACCTCAAAGCAGCCCAATCCCGTCAGAAGAGCTACTATGATAGTAAGCACCATGATTTGGCTTTCGAGATCGGAGATCATGTTTACCTCCGCGTCTCTCCTATGAAAGGTACTCGTCGCTTCGGTATCAAAGGGAAGCTTGCCACTAGATATGTGGGACCTTTCAAGATTGTCAGCAAGAGAGGCGACCTCGCCTATCAACTCGAGCTTCCGTCAAACTTTGCAAATGTTCATGACGTGTTCCATGTCTCTCAGCTTCGAAAGTGCTTCAAGACTCCTGACCGCACCGTCAACTTCGAGGACACTGAGCTCCAAGAAGATCTCTCTTATCGTGAGCACCCAGTTGCTATTCTTGAAGAGATTGAACGCAAGACTCGCAACAAGTCAATCAAATTTCTCAAAGTCAAGTGGTCACACCATTCCGACCGTGAAGCTACCTGGGAACGCGAGGATCACCTCCATTCTAAGTACCCGGCGTTCTTTCAGTCCTAGATCTTGGGACGAGATCCTTTCGTAGTGGTGGAGTGTTGTAACACCCCGGATGTAACTTTCCCAATTTGTACTCAAACTCTTGCCGTTTCCGGCGTTAAGTTATATTTATTTCCTCGGGTTCGGGTTTTGTCTCCATGTGTTGTTGTCATCGTCATGCATCTCATATCATGTCATCATGTGCATTGCATTTTCATACGTGTTCGTCTCATGCATTCGAGCATTTTCCCCGTTGTCTGCTTTGCATTCCGGCGCTTCGTTCTCCTCCGGTGGTCATTTCTAGCTTTCTTTCGTGTGTGGGGATTAAACATTTCCGGATTGGACCGAGACTTGCCAAGCGGCCTTGGTTTACTACCGGTAGACCGCCTGTCAAGTTTCGTATCATTTGGACTTCGTTTGATACTCCAACGATTAACCGAGGGACCGAAAAGGCCTCGTGTGTGTTGCAGCCCAACACCCCTCCAATTTGGCCCAAAACCCACCTAACTCTGCTCCATCACCTAGAGCGTTCGATCACGATCGCGTGGCCGAAAACCGCTCCTCATTTGGACTCTCCTAGCTCCCTCTATGCCTATTTAAACACCCCCCCCCCCGATTTCCGGATCTCCTCCTACCTCCGAAACCCTAGAAATCGTCCCCGCGCCGCGCCGGACGAAAACCTGCCGACGGACATTGTCCGGCCCGCCTCTCCGCCGCCACGTGGCGCCCCGGGATTCGTCCGCCTGGGCGTGCCCACATCGCCCGCCGCCGCCACTCCCGCCGGCCCGCCAGGCCCGGAGCGGGCCCTCCTCCGCCGCCGCTCGGGCCAGAGCGCCGCGCAGCCGCCCGCCTCATCTTCCCCCGCGCGCCGCTCGCCGCCTCCATGCTGCCACCGCGCCGGCGCCGCATGCCATCGCTGCCCGGAGCTCCTCGTCGCCCCGGCTGCCACGCCGCCTCGCCGCGACTGCCGCCTCTCTGACGTTCCTCCTCCTCCGGCCGGCCTCACCTCTCCTTCCTCCTCGCCGGAGCAAACCGACATCGCCGGAGCCACCTCGGGAGGTGTGCGATCCAGATCTAGATCGGGGTGAACAGTAAACCCTAGAGGTTGGTTTTGTTGTCGAAGTCCCGAAATTATCAGTCCAAGTGCTCATGTTCGCGGCTCCGTAACTTTGCATCCGTAGCTCCGATTCATGCATATAGCATATGAAAATGTTCAACTCAGAGAGTACATCATTTCATTCCATTGCATCATTTTCATTTGAGTTCATCTTGATGCCCGAAATGTTGTTAGAAGAGGGCTACTTGAGTTAATTGTCAGATCTGCTACTCCGTTTAGCACTTTTGTCATTTTTGCCATGATTGTTGTGTGCATGATATGCCCATGAGTTCTACATGTGTTTTGTTAAGGGTTTTGTCATATTTCCAGAGGTGCAACCCATGTATTTTTGTGATGTGTGTGGTGACTTGTGCAAGCTTGCAAAGTGGTGCACTTGCTAAGTCTGTTTTTAGGGACTTAGTAATTTCACTAAGTCCTGGAGCTGTTTATCTCATGATGCCATATGTTCATGTTGTTTCCTAGTGATCCGTGCCTCTTTTGAGGATTATAAGTAAGGATGTTTTGTTAATTTTGTAGTTCTCTATCCATCCATGTCTTTGTTTGCAATTATGGAGCAACCTAGCTTGAGTCAATCGAGCTCTACTTTTGCTACTTTGTGAATCTGGGCAGATTGTCAACTTGTTTGCAATTTTGCCGGTGATGTTGTAGTTGATCCGTGCATGCTATGCTATTGTTCTTGCCATGTATAGCTTGCATTTTGTGCCTTCTTGATGGGTGTATGCTTGTCTTGCCATGACTTGCACCGTAGTGAATGCATCGAGCTCGTAAACATGCCCACTTGAGTTATATTTCAGCATGTGTCAGTTTTCACTAAGTCTGTGAGCTGATTATGTTTTTGCTATGTTCACGTGCTTGCAATTGTATTTTCTGATCCCTTTTGGCTCAAGGTTACTAAGGGACTTTTGTTAAGCTCTTTGAGTAGCTCCATGCCATGCTTTACTTTGCCATGTTCAGGTCCTGTAACATGTTGTTTTGTTGCTCCGAAGAGGGCTACCTGATCTGAAATTCCAGACAAGTGTTAATTTCACTAAGTCTGAGATCTGTTTGTCATATGCATTTTTGCCATGCTTGTTTGAACCTGTTAATGGATGAATTGGCCGTAGCTCAGTGTTAGACTTTTGTTAAGCATCTTGTGTGCACCCCTGCCATGTATCTTTTTGTCATGTTTGGTGGCTGTAGCATGTTCATTTCGTTGCATTTAGATGCCTACTTGCTGTAAATCGCAGACCGGTGTCATTTTTAAATCGCTTGCCATTTCCAAACCGTAACTCCGATTCCGGCGTTCTTTATATCGTTTTCAAGGGATTTCATCTCATCTTTCCAATGGCACACTTGGAATTACAAGTTGAGGCCAGGTTCATGCATTTCCTGTCATATCTTGCATTTTGCATCCCGCATCGCATCCCGCATAGCATATCATCTTTGCATTGTGTTGTTTGAGTTTGCACGTGGTTGATTGTATCCTTGTGGCTTGTTTGTCTTGTTTGGGTAGAGCCGGGAGACGAGTTCGCTAACGAGGATCCCGTTGAGTTTGCTTTTGAGGATCCAGTCAACTCTGACAACTGTGCAGGCAAGATGATCATACCCTCGAAATCACTACTATCTTTGCTATGCTAGTTTGCTCGCTCTTTTGCTATGCCATTGCTACGATGCCTACCACTTGCTTGCAAGCCTCCCAAATTTCCATGTCAAACCTCTAACCCACCATGTCCTAGCAAACCGTTGATTGGCTATGTTACCGCTTTGCTCAGCCCCTCTTATAGCGTTGCTAGTTGCAGGTGAAGATTGGAGGCCGTTCCCTGTTGGAACATTTATTTTACTTGTTGGGGATATCATTATATTATCTTGTTATCTTAATGCATCTATATACTTGGTAAAGGGTGGAAGGCTCGGCCTCTCGCCTAGTGTTTTGTTCCACTCTTGCCGCCCTAGTTTCTGTCATATCGGTGTTATGTTCCCGGATTTTGCGTTCCTTACGCGGTTGGGTTATAATGGGAACCCCTTGATAGTTCGCCTTGATTAAAGATTTTCCAGCAATTCCCAACCTTGGTTTTACCATTTTCGACCTACCCTTTTCTTTCCCTTGGGTTCTGCAGACTCAAGGGTCATCATTATTTTACCCCCCCCCCCCGGGCCAGAGCTCCTCTGAGTGTTGGTCCACCTGTCAGCTGCCGGTGGCCACCAGGGGCAACTCTGGGCTGGCCTACCCATACCTAAGACAATCTCAGTGTGCCCTGAGAAAGAGATATGTGCAGCTCCTATTGGGATTTGTCGGCACATTCGGGCGGTGTTGCTGGTCTTGTTTTAACCTGTCGAAGTGTCTTGAATTACCGAGATACCGAGTCTGATCGGAACGTCTTGCGAGGAGGTCTATTCCTTCGTTGACCGTGAGAGCTTGTCATGGGCTAAGTTGGGACTCCCCTGCAGGGATTTGAACTTTCGACAGCCGTTCCCGCGGTTATGTGCAGATGGGAATTTGTTAATGTCCGGTTGTAGATAACTTGAACCTTAACTTAATTAAAATGAATCAACTGAGTGTGTTACCGTGATGGCCTGTTCTCGGCGGAGTCCGGGAAGTGGACACGGTGTTGGAGTAATGTTTGCGCAGGTTGCTCTCTAGTTTCTCGCTCGCGCCTTGCCTCCTCTTCTCGCTCTCCTTTGCGAATAAGTTAGCCACCATATTTGCTAGTCGCTTGCTGCAGCTCCACTTATATTTACCTTGCCATACCTATAAGCTTAAATAGTCTTGATCGCGAGGGTGCGAGATTGCTGAGTCCCTGTGGCTCACAGATTACTATTACACCAGATGCAGGGCCTGATGATTCTGCTCCAGCAGACGCATATGATCTCAAGTGGGAGTTCGACAAAGACTCTCAACGTTACTATGTTTCCTTTCCCGATGATCAGTAGTGGTGCCCAGTTGGGGGTGATTGGGACCGTGTCGCTTGTTGGGTTATCTTTTATTTTGGCGCCGTAGTCGGGCCATGAGTGTTTGGTTGATGTAATGTTATTTATGTACCTTGATTGACATGGCGAGTGTAAGCCAACTATGTTATCTCCCCTTTATTATTCATATTACATTGGATGTTGTGAAGATTGCCTAACTTGCGACATATGCCTTCAATGCGATTATGCCTCTAAGTCGTGCCTCGACACGTGGGAGATATAGTCGCATCGAGGGTGTTACAGAGATCTCTGATAACCCACAAGTATAGGGGATTGCAATAGTTTTCAAGGGTAGAGTATTCAACCCAAATTTATAGATTCGACACAAGGGGAGCCAAAGAATATTTGAAGGTATTAGCAGCTGAGTTGTCAATTCAACCACACCTGGAGATTAATTATCTGCAGCAAAGTGATCAGTAGCAAAGCAGTATGATAGTTTTGATAATAGTGGCAACAGTAACGGTAATGGTAACAGTGATAGTAATAGTTTTTGTAGCAAGTGTAACAGTGATGATATCAGTAGTAACTTAGCAAGAACAATATAGGATAAGTTCGTAGGCATTGGATCGGTAACTTGTTGGATGATATTCATCATGAGACAGTTATAACCTAGGGCGATACGACACTAGCTCTAGTTCATCGATATAATGTAGGCATGTATTCCGTAAATAGTCATACGTGCTTATGGAAAGAACTTGCATGACATCTTTTGTCCTACCCTCCCGTGGCAGCGGGGTCCATATTGGAAACTATAGGATATTATGGCCTCCTTTTAATAGAGAACCGAAACAAAGCATTAACACATAGTGAAAACATGAACTTCTCAAACTACGGTCATCACCGAGAATGGTCCCGGCTGTTGTCACTCCGGGGTTGTCGGATCATAACATGTAGTAGGTGACAATAACTTGCAAGATCAGATCTAGAACATGGATATAATGGTGATAACATAAACGGTTTGGATCTGAAATCATGGCACCCAGGCCCAAAGTGACAAGCATTAAGCATGGCAAAGTCATAGCAACATCAATCTAGGAACATAGCGGATACTAGGGATCAAGCCCTATCAAAACTAACTCGATTACATGATGAATCTCATCCGACTCCTCACCGACCAGCGAGCCTACAAAGGAATTACACACTCCCGATGGGGAGCATCATGGAATTGGCGATGGAGAAGGGTTGGTGATGATGAAGAACGAAGATCCCCCTCTCCGGAGCCCCAAACGGACTCCAGATCTGGCCTCCCGGTGAAGAACAGGAGGTGGCGGCGGCATCGTCTCGTGGATCGCGATAATTCTTTCTCCCTGATTTTTTCCTGGAAAAATAGTATTTTATAGCGTCGGTTTCAGGGTCTGCGGGGCCACCAGGTGGGAACAACCCACATGGGCGCGCTAGGAGAGGGGAGCGCGCCCTGGTGGGTTGTGCTCACCTAGGTGCCCCCTCTGGTGGGTCTTGGCTCCAGAAATTCTTATTATTGATATAAAAAATCCTTGCAAAGTTTTGTTCCATTCCAGGAACTTTTATTTCTACACAAAAACAACACCATGATAGTTCCACTGAAAATATCGTCAGTCCGGGGTTAGTTTCATTCAAATCATGCAAATTAGAGTCCAAAACAAGAGGAAAAGCACTAGGAAAAGTAGATATATTGGAGACGTATCAACTCCCCCAAGCTTAAACCTTTGCTTGTCCTCAAGCAATTCAGTTGATAAACTGAAAGTGAAAAACAAAAACTTTTACGAACTCTTTTGCTCTTGTTTGCATAAATAAGCTTATAGAGCACCCAGGTTTTCAGCCAACATTATAACTAACCATGCCTACAATAACTCTTAAAGATTATATTAACTCATATCAATGACACAATCAGCTAGCGAGCAATAATAAGACATCTCAAACGGAAACACGTTGTCAAAACAACCATGATATAATATGACAATAGTGGTATCTCGCTAGCCCTTTCTGAGACCGCAAAACATAAATTCAGAGCACCTCCAAAGTCCAAGCAGTGACTAAACATTGTAATTCATGGTAGAAAAGATCCAGTCATCATGCCCCCAACATTAGCTACACACAATGCATAAGTCATGACAGATGTGCTCTCAGGTTCTAGCGCTTGTTTTAGAAGGTGATGACACAACATAAAAGTAAATAGATAGTCCCTTCGTAGAGGGAAACAATGATTTGCAGAGGTGCCAGAGCTCAAGTTTTAAAACAGAGATAAATGGTATTTTGAGACATGCACCCTTCTCATTTACTTCACGACCATCAGTTATCAATATTTCCCATGCTAAACAATCTAGTGACAGTTTCCAATCGATAAAAAGTAAAGGTTTTGACTCCATTGGGAGTTTTTGTTTGATTATTCGAGAGATTAACTCTTTTTGTATTTTGCAGTTTGGGACTGGGCATCCCTATTACCGCCCTTTTCTCGTGCGATGGCGAGTGAAATAAACACTCGACCTAAGAATATCCCGCTTAGCATGGAAGATACCGAGTACCTCCTGTTGTTCCATGAACGATCCAGGCACACAAAACGGATATTTTTTTAGAAGTTTTTAGAGGTGGCACATGCAAATTTACTTAGGATGTCAGGGTAATACCACATATAGGTAGATATGGTGGACTCATCTGGAATAACATTGGGTTCAAGGTTTTGTAAAAGCAGAATCCCCACTTAGTACAGGCGAAGGCTAGCAATTAGATTGAGAAGCTGCCAGCTAGAGAGCAACAACGATCATGATCATGCATTATGCATAAGTAACATTGGACTCTAGCATGAGTAGGATATGAACACCATGAACATAAATATCATAGAGGCTATGTTGGTTTTGATTCAACTACATGCATAAACATGTGCCAAGTCAAGCCACTCGAACATTCAGAGGAGGACACCATATCATCATACTACATCACAATCATTTTAATGCAATGTTGATATCCAAGATAAATCATTATCCACTCCCAGCTACTTATGCATGCATGAGAAACTATAATCTCTAATCGTCATTGCAAACATGTTTAATCATAATGGGCTGAATCATAGATACTAGGTTAAACATATTTACACAAAACAGAACAAGTTGAGTTCATACCAGTTTCTCTCTGCCACGGCCAGTTCATCGACTATCGTCATTATTGCCTTTCACATGCACGACCGAACGATGTGAAAATGATAATAGTGCAAGAATGCCATGGACTAAGCTGGAATCTGCAAAACATTTTATTCAACAGGAGAAGACAAGGTAAAATGAGCTCTTTATTAGTTCAACAGTTATTCATATTAGAGCCACTCAACATTTTCATCGTGGTCTTATCCTTGGTACAACTCTAATAAAAGAAAATAAATTCAGAGAAACACACTGAAATATTTTTGGAGTTTTGGGGTTTCTTGAACAAGTAAATAAAAGGGAAAAGTAAAAACGAGAAAAACTATTTACACGGGAAAGCTCCCAACAAGCAAAAGAAGAACAGGAAATCTTTTTGGATTTTCTTTTTAATATTACTACTAAGCATGCATGGAAAATAAACTAGCTACAACTAATTTTTTTTGGTTTTTCTAAAGTTTTTCAAACACACAAGAAGAAAGAAAAAAATATTTAAACATGGATGATACAATGAAAAAGTGTGAACACCGACAAGATGAATAAGTGGACATGAATGTAATGTCAGTGAGAACACGTACTCCCCCAAGCTTAGGCTTTTGGCCTAACTTTGTAGTCGATCAGAAGTCCAGATAGTAGTAGGGATACTGAGGAGCGGGAATCCACTGATCCCACTACGGAGGCTCCTCCTCTGCCTCTGCAGCAGCCTGAGCGTTTTGGTAGGCGATGATGTTCGCAGGCATGATCCTATATCCACCCCTGGCAACAAAATCAAACAAAGAAGGAGCATGCAACGGAATAATATCACGAGTTTCAATGCTAAAAACTAGGTTATAAGGATTAGGAATGTTAGGAGACTCTTTATCACTGAAATGGTGGTGATCCATGGCAGCATGGTCTAGGTAAACTTTGCTCAGAGGATAATCATGAGGGTGTATCTCAACCTCGAAGTGAGCCACCAAACGAGTAGCATAAATCCCACCATGAATTTTACACTTGGATTTATTAAGGTGGAGGCGACGAACCACAATAGCTCCCAAGCTATAAGTATTGTCGCCCTCTAATGCGCGACGCAAAACAGCAAGGTTTGGTGAGCTGAGCACGCCCACCTTCTCTCTAGCAAGCAAGCATTTTGCAATGAAAAGAGCAAAGTAACGAACCGCAGGAAAATGCAAGCCGGCGGCAGTGATAGCTGACACCCCTCTCTCATCTCCCACTGTCAAAGTGTGATAAAAAGCCTCAAACTCAGCCGGTCTAGGCTTGGCCAAGCTCCCATCAGAAAGGATCATGCATATGTTACAAAATTCAGTAAGTGGTATCTGATGGTTTTTAGCATATAAGTCAAAGCTCACTTTAGGAGGATTATTCCTAGGCAGGAAAGTAAAACTCTGAAAAAAGATGTTTGTGAGGATTTGGTGCTGCTCACACTCATCTGCGATGAAGTCGGTGAGGCCGGCATTAGCAGCATATTGCATGAACTCCTGAAGGATTCCAGCCTCTTCCAAGAACGGGGTGTGTGGCCATTCACACGGTCGTACCTCCTCCAACCTCCGAGGATGAAGATCACTATCAGAGGACTCCCCAATAACACCCTTGGAGTTCTTCTTGGAGCCAAACTTCCTAAAGATATTCATGGGTTTCCTAAGAACAAAATTCTGAAATTTATTAGCCCACAAAATTTTCTCAACAAAACTTCACAAAAATGATTCCAACTACTCATAGGGATACATAGAGGCCATAGCAAGCATTCAAACTACTTAGAACACTAAGAATTCAACATGCAAGCTCATCTACAGCAGCGCCAAGAGTAGCTAATTATTCAAAATATAAACCACTAAAACAAAAACTAATTGGACAAACGGTGGAGTCACATACCAAGCAACAATCCCCCGAAACAGTTTCAGAAACGGAGCTTCGAGCAAAGAGATCGAAATCCTTGGGCTTGAGAGCAAGAACACGAGAGAGAGAGAGAGAGATGAAGATTTTTTTTCTAGAGGTAAGTGATGATGTGGTATGAAGAGATAAGTGAGGGGCCCATGTGGGGACCACAACCCACCAGGGCGCGCCTGGGGGTCATGGCGCGCCCAGGTGTGTTGTGCCCACCTGGTGCACCTCCCTTTGATGTTATTTGCACAAAAAATTCTTAAATATTCAGAAAAAATCATATTAAATTTTCAAGGCATTCTGAGAATTTCTATTTTTGGGTCATTTTTTTATTCCACAGACAAATCAGAAAACAGACAAAGCATGACATTTTATTTTATTTAACTAATTAAAATAGAGAATAAAAAGTAGGGACAGAAAGTAGTGCTTACTAAATTCATCAACTTCATACCGCTCAAAAATGATCCATTAATAAGGTTGATCAAGTCTTATTAACAACCACTTTCGATTAGCATGAAACCGAAGAATTTTCGTAAATCACTAAGTTACCTCAATGGGGATATGAATGTCCCCAACAATAAGCATTTCATATTTCTTTTTGACAGTAGGTAAAGGTATTTGAAAAGTTCCAATAGTGATTGTCGGAGATTTTTCAATAACATTAATACCATTCACTTGGAATTGTTTCTTCGGAAAGTGCACTGTATGCTCATTACCATTGATATGAAAATTTACCTTGCTTTTATTGCAATCAATAACAGCCCCTGCAGTATTCAAGAAGGGTCTACCAAGGATAATCGACATGTTGTCGTCCTCAGGCATCTTAAGTATAACAAAGTCAATCAAAATAGTAACATTAGCAACAACAACGGGCACATCCTCACAGATACCGATAGGTATGGTGGTTGATTTATCAGCCATTTGCAAAGATATTTCAGTATGTGTGAGTTTATTCAAATCAAGTCTTTTATATAAGTAGAAAGGCATAACACTAACACTAGCTCCTAAATCACACAAAGCAGTTTTCACATAATTCTTTTTGATAGAGCAAGGTATAGTTGGTATTCCCGGATCTCCAACTTTTTTAGGTACTCCATCTTTAAAAGTATAATTAGCAAGCATAGTAGAGATTTCAGCTTTCGGTATTTTTCTCTTATTTGTGATGATGTCTTTCATATACTTTGCATAAGGAGGCATTTTCAAGATATCAGTCAAGCGCGTACGCAAAAAGACTGGCCTCAGCATTTCAGCAAACCATTCGAATTCTTCATCATCATTCTTTTTAGTTGACTTAGGTGGAAAGGCATAGGTTTTTGAACCCATGGTTCTCTTTCTTTATTGTGTTTTCTAGCAATGAAGTCTCTTTTATCATACCTTTTATTCTTAGGTTGTGGGTTATCAAGATCAACAGGTGGTTCTATCTTGTAGCGACCAGACCTCAAACAGTCTGATCTCTATGCTTTAGTGTCATCCCTGGATCAGTAATGCTGACACGCACAGTACTTGAAGGATTTATAACAGAGTAGCAATCACACACTTATTACATCGAATGTCTCAAAAGAGAACTTATTACAATAAATATGGCTTAAGCCCATCTAATAGCGATAACAGCGGAAGGCTTGGAAGATAAGTGAGTCCATCAACTCCAACGGCATCACTGAGTATAGAACCACGACCTAAAGGCACCTTACTCGTCGTCTGAAAAGTCTGCAACATGAATGTTGCAGCCCAAAAACGGGTCAGCACATGGAATATGCTGGCAATGTAACACATAGAGACTAGTGAACAGAATTGGCTATACTACATGCATATATGGCTGGTGGAAAGCTCTATGGTTATAGTTTTGCGTAAAGCCAGTCTTTCAGAAGCGCTAGCACCTTACGATCGGGTAGACCGTTACACCTACTTTCCCCTACATCTGCTAGTCTACCACTATAAGAGTTCGCACGACTTAATCAACTATGCTAGAGCCCATAGTAGCTTGCGGCTGCACACGGAAGTTTCTAGCATGAATAATCTCATGATCCCTTTGAGCCTGGGTGGCGATCCATAAAGAAAAACAGGCAATTGCTGGAATACCCAGGTGCCTCAATCCACCCAGATGTGTATTAAAGTTGCCACCTTAAATAAACCATTAATTAACAATCTCACATCTGTCATGGATACACTCACCCAATCCACGTCTACTAGCATAGCATGGCATAATAAGCAAATGTAGAAGTAACTCCCAAGGGTTTGATAATAAAACAGGTAATAGGTACTACCTCATCTACTTCCCAAAACCCACATTTTAATTAGATCCTAATCATGCAATTGTTTGAGGATTGATCTAATGCAATAAAAACTGGGTAGTAAGCGGTATGATCAAAGTGTTACTTGCCTTGCTGATGATCCGCGAAACCTAGAGATTCAAAGTAGCAAGTGGCGCACTCCGGGTACTCTATCGCAAACAAACAAGCACACAATAAGTACTCATCTAATGCATGGGTAAAACTCAAATAAGAAATCTAACCAGAAAGTACAACTTAAGAACTCTGGTTTGCAAAAAGAATCAAATCAAATGAAGCAACGAAAGTCAAACGGTGAAAGAAACAAGCTTCGTTTACTAATCTAGATCTAGGTCAAATTTTACAGATGCAAAAACTTGTTTGAGTTGGTTAACGGAAAGAGGGTTTTGAGACGAAACTCCAGGCGCTTGAATCGCCTGATTCCGACAAACGAGCGAAAATATAAACTAAAACAAAAATCGGATCAGAAATCGTGATCAGAAATAATCACGGAAAAACCCAAGAAAAAGAAGAAAAAACTGATGAACAGATTAACCAACAAACGTTCGTTATCTGAAACTAAACGGTGAACACGTTCGTTAAAACAAACGAATGAGCGAACGCTCGCTGAACAAATAAACCAGAAAAACCGATTTATAAAAAAGAAACGAAACTAGGGTTTCAAAAAAACCGGATCGGGTTTTTAAAACAAACCGGACCACGGCGGCGGTGGCGGCTATACCTCCGGCTCGGCTCCGGCGGGGCTCCGACGGCTCCAGCGGGGCGACGGGACGGCGTGGGGTGGCGGGGTTGCGGCGGCGGCGGTGGGAGGCGGCGGCGGCGGGGCAGGCGGGGTGGCGGCGGCTATAAAAGGAGGGGGCGTCCTGGCTTGTGGGAGGGCGCGCCTCGAGAGGCGTGCTCCTCCCGGACTCGGGCGGCGGCGGCGATCGGGACTCCTGTCCCGATCTGGTGTGGGAGACGGCGGCGGCTGGGCCGGCTTGGCTAGGCTGGGCTTCGGCCCAGTCAGGCACGCGAGAGCTTTTTTTTATAAATAATCCCACCGAACTAAGGAAATCCTAGAAAAATAAATAAAAATCTAAAAATGCCAAAACAAATTTTCACCGTCTAAATAAAATATTTAGAACATGATGAACATTTTCTTGGCCCTAAAATGCGGTTTTGAAATCATGCAATTTTTCCTAAATTCAAATAAAATAGCGAGAAAATCCGAAATAAAATCTTACTTGATTTTTTATTAAACCTTCAATATTTCTTTATTTTTGGAAAGTCATTTTATTCCCTCTCTCATATTTTTATTATAGAAATAATTGAAGATAAAATAAATAAAATCAAAGATCCTATTTTCAAAATTTGAGAGAACCCAAATATGAAAATAACGAAATCCCCAACTCTCTTCGTGGGTCCTTGAGTTGCATAGAATTTCTGGATCAGGCCAAAAGCAAATAAAATATGATATGCATTGATGATCTAGTGTATAACATTCCAAATTGAAAATTTGGGATGTTACAAACCTAACCCCCTTAAGATGAATCTCGCCCTCGAGATTCGGGTTGGCTAGAAAATAGGTGAGGGTGGTCCTTCAGCAGTTCTTCCTCTCGCTCCCATGTGGTTTCATCCTCGGTGTGGTGGCTCCACTGAACTTTGCAAAACTTGATAACCTTGTTGCGGGTGACTCGGCTGGCATACTCGAGAATCTTGACTGGTTTCTCCTCATAGGTCAAATCACTATCCAACTGAATGTCTTCCAGCGGCACTGTATCTCTCAACGGTATATCAGCCATCTCCGCGTGGCACTTCTTCAACTAGAAAACATGGAATACATTGTGAACTCCTGACAATCCTTCAGGCAACTCCAACTTGTAGGCAACTTCTCCCATACATTCCAAAACTTTGTATGGTCCCACAAAATGTGGCGCTAACTTTCCCTTAACTCCAAAGCGCTTAACTCCCCGAAGTGGAGATACTCGAAGATACACTCGGTCTCCGACTTCGTAAACTGTCTCCTTGCGTTTAGAATCTGCGTAACTCTTCTGCCTGGACTGGGCTACCTTGAGCCTATAGCGAATCAATTTCACTTTTTGTTCAGACTCCTTAATCAAATCCGGTCCAAACAACTGGCGGTCTCCAACTTCATCCCACGACAATGGGGTCCTGCACCTCCTTCCGTACAAGGCTTCGAAAGGGGCCATCTTCAAACTGGATTGATAACTATTGTTGTAAGAGAACTCTGCATATGGCAAATTGTTGTCCCAACTAGATCCATAATCTAGCGCACAAGCTCTCAGCATATCCTCCAAAATCTGATTGACTCTCTCGGTCTGACCATCTGTCTGCGGGTGAAAAGTTTTACTGAACTCTAGCCTGGTACCCAAAGTTTCGTGCAACTGATTCCAGAACTTTGAGGTAAATTGGGTTCCTCTATCGGATACAATGCTCCTCGGAAATCCATGCAGACATACGATCCTGGTCATGTATATCTTTGCCAACTTAGCACTGGTGTAAGTGGTCTTTACTGGGATGAAATGAGCTACCTTCGTCAAGCGATCGACTACAACCCATATCGAGTGATAGCCTGAACAGGTCCTGGGTAATCCCGTGATAAAATCCATGCCTAGCTTATCCCACTTCCATTTGGGTATCGGTAATGGTTGTAGCAATCCTGTTGGCTTCTGATGCTCTGCCTTTACTCTCTGACATACATCACAAACTGCTACATACTCTCCAATATCCTTCTTCATTCCTGACCACCAGAAAGTATCCTTCAAATACAAATACATCTTGGTATTTCCTGGGTGAATCGAGTATGGTGAATCATGGGCCTCTTGCAGAATCAACTTCCTGATCTTCGGATCATTAGGCACATAAACGCGGTCCTCAAACCATAAGGTATTGTGCTCATCCTCACGAAATCCTTTAGCTGTTCCTTTGCTCAACTTCTCCTTTATAGAGGCAATCTCCTTGTCGGTCTTCTGAGCTTCTCTGATCTTATCCATCAAAGTAGACTGTATCTCCAATGCTGCAACGTAGCCTCTCGGAACTATCTCCAAACATAGCTCACGAAGATCCTCGACTAACACCTTCGGTAAATCTCCCGTCATTAGTGTGTTGACATGGCTCTTACGGCTCAACGCATCGGCTACTACGTTAGCCTTTCCGGGGTGATAATGCAATCTCATATCATAATCCTTGATGAGCTCCAACCATCTCCTTTGCCTGAGATTCAGCTCCTTCTGCGTGAAAATGTACTTCAAACTCTTGTGATCCATGTACACCTCACAATGGTTTCCATGAGAAAATGTCTCCAAGTCTTCAATGCATGCACTACGGCTGCTAACTCCAAATCATGTGTAGCATAATTCAACTCATGGGGCTTAAGCTGTCGTGAAGCATACGAAACAACCCTTCCCTCCTGCATAAGCACTACTCCAAGTCCTCGACGTGAAGCGTCACAATACATCTCGTAGTCCTTGCGCTGATCTGGCAGAATCAACACTGGCGAGGTAACCAAACATTTCTTCAACTCCTGGAAACTGGCCTCACATTCCTCATTCCATTTGAACTTGGTATCCTTCTTCAACAACTCCGTCATAGGTTTTGCAATTTTTGAGAAATTCTCTATGAATCTCCGGTAGTATCCTGCAAGTCCAAGAAAACTCCGGATCTCTCCAACTATTGTTGGGGCTTCCCAATTTGTCACAGTGACAACCTTGGTGGGATCTACTGCTATTCCTTCTCCGGATATAACATGTCCGAGGAATCCAACTTCTTTCAACCAAAACTCACATTTGCTGAACATAGCGTATAACTGATGTTCTCTGAGCTTACCAAGTACCAAACGCAAATGTTCTTTATGTTCTTCTTCATTCTTCGAGTAAACTAGTATATCATCAATGAACACTACGACAAACTTATCCAAAAACTCCATAAACACTTTGTTCACCATGTTCATGAAATATGCAGGTGCGTTAGTCAGACCAAAGGACATAACGGTATACTCATACAGCCCATACCTTGTGGTAAAAGCTGTCTTAGGTATGTCCTGCTCTCGAATCTTCAACTGGTGGTATCCTGATTGCAAATCGATCTTGGAAAATACCTTAGCTCCTTGCAATTGGTCAAACAAATCATTTATCATCGGCAGTGGATACTTATTTTTGATCGTCACTTTGTTCAATCCTCGATAATCAACAACCATCCTTAACGATCCATCCTTCTTTTTCACTAGAAGTACTGGCGATCCCCAAGGTGACGAACTTGGGAGAATATATCCCTTATCCAGTTACTCCTTAATCTGCTTCTTAATCTCCTCCAAATCCTTTGCAGGCATTCTATACGGTCTCTTAGATATTGGTCCTGTGCCTGGCAAAAGCTCAATCAAAAACTTAATGTCCCTATCCGATGGCATGCCTGGCAACTCTTCTGGAAATACATCCGGAAAATACTTTACCACCGGTACTCCTCCTGTACAACTCCTGTTAGGGAATTTACTTGAGTCCTATTCGGCACATGCCGCGACACATACTTGATCCTTCTTCCTTCTGGGGTGGTAAGCAAAATCAACTTACTGGCGCAATCGATGTTTCCTCCATACATCGATAGCTAATCCATACCCAGAATTACATCC
Source organism: Triticum urartu (assembly GCF_056163025.1). Taxonomy (NCBI): domain Eukaryota; kingdom Viridiplantae; phylum Streptophyta; class Magnoliopsida; order Poales; family Poaceae; genus Triticum; species Triticum urartu. The sequence continues at coordinate 483,146,149 of NC_141874.1, read as the reverse complement.
AAACCTTGTGATTCCAAAATGATTAAATCCGAGGGGAAAACATGCCTACCTATACTCAATGGCACTTGAAAACATCCTCGACTGGCCATATACTCCGCTCCTGGTGAGCTTACTAACATAGGTGTTCTAAGAACTTTGGTGGGCAATTTATACTTATCCACAAATCCCCTTGATATGTATGAATGCGATGCACCAATATCGAAAAGAACGATTGCAGTAAATGACTTAACCAAAAACTTACCTATTACTGCATCTGGCTGGGCTTCAACCTCCTCCACGTTAACGTGATTCACCTGTCCCCTGTTGAAAGGGTTCGGCTTCTTCCCTGAGCTTCCACTGCCATTTCCATTCTGGGCTTCAGGACATTCATTGGCGTAATGTCCAGTCTTCTGGCACTTATAGCAAGTGACTTGGCTCAGGTCTCTCTTGGCTGGTGTTGATGGGTTGGTACGGTTCTGGCCGTTGCTTCCTCCATTCCCATTACCATTCTTGGGGACATTATGATTGCGCGAGCTACCTCCTCCATGGGTATGCTGGAAATGTCCTCCCAATTTCGGGGTAAAACGTGGCTTCTGCTGAGCTCCAGAATTGTACTTCCCCTGTCCATACTTCCTCTTGCGGTTCTCAATCTGCCGCTGCTTCCCTTCAATAATGAGAGCTCTATCTACCAACTCCTGGTAGTTGTTGAAAGTTGCTACCATCAACTGCATGCTCAGCTCATCATTCAGTCCTTCCATAAACTTTTCCTACTTAGTTGCATCTGTAGCAACGTCATCTGGGGCATAACGTGCTAGCTTACTAAAGTCATCCACATACTAGCCAACGGTCCGTCCTCCTTGGCGCAAGTTGCGAAACTCATGCTTCTTCATGGCCATAGCTCCTGTTGAAACATGGGCAGTACGGAAAGCCTGCTGAAATTGGTCCCATGTCACCATGGCTATAGGGTAGGTGACAGTGTAATTCTCCCACCATGATGCTGCTGGTCCATCCAACTGATGTGCGGCAAAGCGCACCTTCTCAGCATCAGTACATCCTGTAGTGGTTAACTCCCTTCCAATCTTGCGGAGCCAATCATCTGCTACTATAGGCTCAGTGCTACTAGAGAACACCGGCGGATTTAGCCTAAGAAAACGGGTTAAGTGATCAACAGGTGGTGGCGGTGGTGGGTTGTTGTTGTTGTTGTTGTTCCCCTGATTCTGATTCTGGACTAGCAATTGCATCAATGTATTCTGCTGCTGGATCAACTGAGTGAGCTCCAGTGGAAATGCAAATCCATTTTCACGTCTCGGAGGCATCTGATGGGTTTAGAAAAGATGAGAATATAAGATAGAATGAGGTCTAGAGAGAAAACACTACCCATATGCACATGAGGCAAATGCAAACAAAATCACTTTATTTAATCAAACAAGGGCATACAACGGTCTATCTATTGTTACAAAAGTGCTCGGGCTATACTAGATACATGGGAGAATACTACTACTAATATGGTGGTCGACTAGAAAAACTGCTCCGATGAAGACTCCATGATATCTGCTCCAGCTTCATCAACATAGTCATCATCGCTATCGTCTGGGTCCGAGTCGGTGTCGTCGATGATGATGTAGTTCTCTGGAAAAGTGCAATCATCTTCTCCTCCAGTTGCGGGAAATCCCATGAACACTTTTAGCTTCTTCTTCAGATCATCATTCTTCTCCACTAGTGTTGCTATTTCCTCCTCATATCCATCACGTGTAGACTTGAGTTCTTCCTACAGCTCTGTGATCTTGGTCATGGCCTTCTTCGGGTCTATCATGCCTGTGCACATCTGGTTCTCCTGGCGTCGAATGTGCTGGTTTAACTCCTGGATGAAAGCTGCAATTGATCTATCCTTCCTGGTGCTGATCATCTCCCATTGCTCATCTCGGCGCCCACAAATCTGGTAGATAGTATCCTTGAGATCCTTGTGGTAAACTTCTCCAATGCGCCCCATAGTGATGTGGGCTGCCATGCTCTTTCCTAGACTCCAGGTTGGTGCATCAAAGGAAAACTCTATGGGCTCAGTGACAGGCATGAACGTCCTTCCTGGAACTTGAACTTGAATCATCCAACGTTCCTCTTCAGGTAAAGTGGCATTGTAGGTCCCGGTGAATCTTGGTACTCCGATGTTCAGGTATCTAGTGATTTCCTTCAAGTGACGTCCAAAGGGTGTATCTTCATCCAGTTGCGTGAACTTGTTCCTTGCATCCGCCATCCTAAAAGAGCAAAAAAGATGAGGAGTCAGAAATGGGAAGAGTGAGTAGTGACCTAGGGCTTTTAGCTTAGTGGTCGTGTCCTACAGTCAGCGTGTGCTCTGATACCATCTTGTAGCGACCAGACCTCAAACAGTCCGATCTCTGTGCTTTAGTGTCATCCCTGGATCAGTAATGCTGACACACACAGTACTTGAAGGATTTATAACAGAGTAGCAATCACACAGTTATTACATAGAATGTCTCAAAACAGAACTTATTAAATAAATATGGCTTAAGGACATCTAATAATGATAACAGCGAAAGGCTTGGAAGATAAGTGAGTCCATCAACTCCAATGGCATCACTGAGTATAGAACCACGACCTAAAGGCACCTTACTTGTCGTCTGAAAAGTCTGCAACATGAACGTTGCAGCCCAAAAACACATGGAATATGCTGGCAATGTAACACATAGAGAGTAGTGAACAGAATTGGCTATACTACATGCATATATGGCTGGTGGAAAGCTCTATGGTTACAGTTTTGCGTAAAGCCAGTTTTTCCCTACTGCAAAGGAATAAATTTTATTTAACTATCATGGTGGTTGTTTAAAATTGAGAAGATAGACATCCTCTCAATCCCAATTAAACATCATCATTAAAACCCAACAAAATTAACTAAAGTAACATGATGAGATTCACATGATAATCCAAGTACTAGATACTCAAAACGTCCATAACCGGGGACACGGCTAATCATGATTAGTTTATACACTCTGCAGAGGTTTGCGCACTTTTCCCTCACAAGACTCGATCTCCTCCGTTGGGATTCTCGCACTACATGGTGTTTGAGAAACGGATGACCGAGACATAGTCTTTCAGAAGCGCTAGCACCTTATGATCGGGTAGACCGTTACACCTACTTTCCCCTACATCTGCTAGTCTACCACTTTAAGAGTTCGCACGACTTAATCAACTATGCTAGAGCCCATAATAGCTTGTGGCCGCACACGGAAGTTTCTAGCATGAATAATCTCATGATCCCTTTGAGCCTGGGTGGCGGTCCATAAAGAAAAACAGGCAATCGCTGGAATACCCAGGTGCCTCAATCCACCCAGATGTGTATTAAAGTTGCCACCTTAAATAAACCATTAATTAACAATCTCACATCTGTCATGGATACACTCACCCAATCCACGTCTACTAGCATAACATGGCATAATAAGCAAACGTAGAAGTAACTCCCAAGGGTTTGATAATAAAACAGGTAATAGGTACTGTTGGAAATATGCCCTAGAGGCAATAATAAAAGCATTATTATTATATTTCCTTGTTCATGATAATTGTCTTTATTCATGCTATAATTGTGTTATCCGGAAATCGTAATACATGTGTGAATAACAGACACCAACATGTCCCTAGTAAGCCTCTAGTTGACTAGCTCGTTGATCAACAGATAGTCATGGTTTCCTGACTATGGACATTGGATGTCATTGATAACGAGATCACATCATTAGGAGAATGATGTGATGGACAAGACCCAATCCTAAACATAGCACAAGATCGTATAGTTCGTCTGCTAGAGTTTTTCCAATGTCAAAGTATCCTTTCCTTAGACCATGAGATCGTGTAACTCCCGGATACCGTAGGAGTGCTTTGGGTATACCAAACGTCACAACGTAACTGGGTGACTATAAAGGTAGACTACGGGTATCTCCGAAAGTGTCTGTTGGGTTGACACGGATCAAGACTGGGATTTGTCACTCCGTATGACAGAGAGGTATCACTGGGCCCACTCGGTAATGCATCATCATAATGAGCTCAAAGTGACCAAGTGTCTGGTCACGGGATCATGCATTACGGTACGAGTAAAGTGACTTGCCGGTAACGAGATTGAACGAGGTATTGGGATACCGACGATCGAATCTCGGGCAAGTAACATATCGATTGACAAAGGGAATTGCATGCGGGGTTGATTGAATCCTTGACATCGTGGTTCATCTGATGAGATCATCGTGGAGCATGTAGGAGCCAACATGGGTATCCAGATCCCGCTGTTGGTTATTGACCGGAGAGTCGTCTCGGTCATGTCTGCTTGTCTCCCGAACCCGTAGGGTCTACACACTTAAGGTTCGGTGACGCTAGGGTTGTGAAGATATGTATATGCAGTAACCCGAATATTGTTCGGAGTCCTGGATGAGATCCCGGACGTCACGAGGAGTTCCGGAATGGTCCGGAGGTAAAGAATTATATATAGGAAGTGCTGTTTCGGCCATCGAGACAAGTTTCGGGGTCATCGGTATTGTACCGGGACCACCGGAAGGGTCCCGGGGGTCCACCGGGTGGGGCCACCTATCCCGGGGGGCCCCATGGGCTGAAGTGGGAGGGAATCCAGCCCAAAGTGGGCTGGGGCGCCACCCCCCCAAGGGCCCATGCGGCTAGGGTTGGGGGAAACCCTAAAGGGGGCGCCCCTTGCTTGGGGGGCAAGCCCCCCACCCCTTGGCCGCCCCCCCCCCCTAGTAGATCCATCTACTAGGGCCGGCGCCCCCCCTTGGCACCCCTATATATAGTTGAGGAGAGGGAGGGACTTCATACCTGAGCTTTGGCGCCTCCCTCTCTCCCCGTTACGTCTCTCCCTCGTAGTATAGGCGAAGCCCTGCTACTGTGAAGCCCTGCATCCACCACCACGCCGTCGTGCTGCTGGATCTTCATCAACCTCTCCTCCTCCCCTTGCTGGATCAAGAAGGAGGAGATGTCTCCCATCCCGTACGTGTGTTGAACGCGGAGGTGCCGTCCGTTCGGCGCTTGGTCATCGGTGATTTGGATCACGTCGTGTACGACTACATCATCACCGTTCTTTGAACGCTTCCGCACGCGATCTACAAAGGTATGTAGATGCATCCGATGACTCGTTGCTAGATGAACTCCTAGATGGATCTTGGTGAAACGAGTAGGAAAATTTTTGTTTTCTGCAACGTTCCCCAACAGTGGCATCATGAGCTAGGTCTATGCGTAGTTCTTCTTGCGCGAGTAGAACACAATTTGTTGTGGGCATAGATTTGTCAACTTTCTTGCCGCTACTAGTCTTTTCTTGCTTCAGCGGTATTGTGGGATGAAGCGGCCCGGACCAACCTTACACGTACGCTTACGTGAGACCGGTTCCACCGACTAACATGCACTAGTTGCATAAGGTGGCTGGCGGGTGTCTGTCTCTCCCACTTTAGTTGGAGCGGATTCGATGAACAGGGTCCTTATGAAGGGTAAATAGAAGTTGACAAATCACGTTGTGGCTTTAACGTAAGTAAGAAGACGTTCTTGCTAGAACCCTGATTCAGCCACGTAAAACTTGCAACAACAATTAGAGGACGTCTAACTTGTTTTTGCAGCAAGTGGTTTGTGATATGATATGGCCAAAGTTGTGATGAATGATGAATGATCTATATGTGATGTATGAGATGTTCATGCTATTGTAATAGGAATCACGACTTGCATGTCGATGAGTATGACAACCGGCAGGAGCCATAGGAGTTGTCTTTATTCTTTTATATGACCTGCGTGTCATCGAGAATCGCCATGTAAATTACTTTACTTTATTGCTAAACGCGTTAGCCATAGTAGTAGAAGTAATAGTTGGCGAGCAACTTCATGGAGACACGATGATGGATCATGATGATGGAGATCATGGTGTCAAGCCGGTGACAAGATGATCATGGAGCCCCAAGATGGAGATCAAAGGAGCTATGTGATATTGGCCATATCATGTCACGTTTATTATTTGATTGCATGTGATGTTTATCATGTTTTTGCATCTTGTTTACTTAGAACGACGGTAGTAAATAAGATGATCCCTCATAAAAATTTCAAGAAGTGTTCTCCCCTAACTGTGCACCGTTGCTAAAGTTCGTCGTTTCTAAGCACGCCGTGATGATCGGGTGTGATGGATCCTTACGTTCACATACAACGGGTGTTGACGAGCCTAGCATGTACAGACATGGCCTAGGAACACATGCAAAACACTTAGGGTTAACTTGACGAGCCTAGCATGTACAGACATGGCCTCGGAACACAGAAGACCGAAAGGTCGAGCATGAGTCGTATAGAAGATACGATCAACATGAAGATGTTCACCGACGTTGACTAGTCCGTCTCACGTGATGATCGGACACGGTCTAGTTAACTCGGATCATGTAATACTTAGATGACTAGAGGGATGTCTAATCTAAGTGGGAGTTCATTAATAATTTGATTAGATGAACTTAATTATCATGAACTTAGTCTAAAATCTTTGCAATATGTCTTGTAGATCAAATGGCCCACGTAGTCCTCAACTTCAACGCGTTCCTAGAGAAAACCAAGCTGAAAGACGATGGCAGCAACTATACGGACTGGGTCCGGAACCTGAGGATCATCCTCATAGCTGCCAAGAAAGATTATGTCCTGCAAGCACCGCTAGGTGAAGCTCCCGTCCCACAGAACCAAGACGTTATGAACGCTTGGCAGACACGTGTTGACGACTACTCCCTCGTTCAGTGCGGCATGCTTTACAGCTTAGAGCCGGGGCTCCAAAAACGTTTTGAGAGACATGGAGCATACGAGATGTTCGAAGAGCTGAAAATGGTTTTTCAAGCTCATGCCCGGATCGAGAGATATGAAGTCTCCGATAAGTTCTTCAGCTGTAAGATGGAGGGAAATAGTTCTGTCAGTGAGCACATACTCACTATGTCTGGGTTACATAACCGCTTGTCTCAGCTGGGAGTTAATCTCCCGGATGATGCGGTCATTGACAGAATCCTCCAGTCGCTTCCACCAAGCTACAAGAGCTTTGTGATGAACTTCAACATGCAGGGGATGCAAAAGACCATTCCTGAGTTGTTCTCAATGCTGAAATCAGCGGAGGTAGAAGTCAAGAAGGAACATCAAGTGTTGATGGTCAATAAAACCACTAAGTTCAAGAAAGGCAAGGGTAAAAAGAACTTCAAGAAGGACGGCAAGGAGGTTGCCGCGCCCGGCAAGCAAGCTGCCGGGAAGAAGCCAAAGAATGGACCCAGGCCCGAGACTGAGTGCTTTTATTGCAAGGGAAGCGGTCACTGGAAGCGGAACTGCCCTAAATACTTAGCAGACAAGAAGGCCGGCAAAACAATAGGTATATTTGATATACATGTAATTGATGTGTACCTTACCAGTACTCGTAGTGACTCCTGGGTATTTGATACCGGTGCCGTTGCTCATATTTGTAACTCACAGCAGGAGCTGCGGAATAAACGGAGACTGGCAAAGGACGAGGTGACGATGCGCGTCGGGAATGGTTCCAAGGTCGATGTGATCGCCGTCGGCACGCTACCTCTGCATTTGCCTACGGGATTAGTTATAAACCTCAATAATTGTTATTTAGTGCCAAGTTTGAGCATGAACATTGTATCAGGATCTCGTTTAATTCGAGATGGCTACTCATTTAAATCTGAGAATAATGGTTGTTCTATTTATATGAGAGATATGTTTTATGGTCATGCTCCGATGGTGAATGGTTTATTCTTTATGAATCTCGAGCGTAATGCTACACATGTTCATAATGTGAGTACCAAAAGATGTAAAGTTGATAATGATAGTACCACATACTTGTGGCACTGCCGCCTTGGTCACATAGGTGTCAAACGCATGAAGAAGCTCCATGCAGATGGACTTTTGGAGTCTCTTGATTATGAATCATTTGACACGTGCGAACCATGCCACATGGGTAAAATGACCAAGACTCCGTTCTCAGGAACAATGGAGCGAGCAACCAACTTATTGGAAATCATACATACTGATGTATGCGGTCCAATGAGTGTTGAGGCTCGCGGTGGCTATCGTTATGTTCTCACGCTCACTGATGATTTAAGTAGATATGGGTATATCTACTTGATGAAACACAAGTCTGAAACCTTTGAAAAGTTCAAGGAATTTCAGAGTGAGGTTGAAAATCAACGTGACAGAAAGATCAAGTTTCTACGATCAGATCGTGGAGGAGAATACTTGAGTCACGAGTTTGGCACACACTTAAGAAAATGTGGAATAGTTTCACAACTCACGCTGCCTGAAACACCTCAGCGTAACGGTGTGTCCGAACGTCGTAATCGCACTCTATTGGATATGGTGCGGTCTATGATGTCTCTTACTGATTTACCGCTATCTTTTTGGGGCTATGCTTTAGAGACTGCTGCATTCACTTTAAATAGGGCTCCGTCGAAATCCATTGAGACGACACCGTATGAATTATGGTTTGGGAAGAAACCTAAGCTGCCGTTTCTAAAAGTTTGGGGATGCGATGCTTATGTCAAGAAACTTCAACCTGAGAAGCTCGAACCCAAGTCGGAAAAATGCGTCTTCATAGGATACCCTAAAGAAACTATTGGGTATACCTTCTACCTAGATCCGAAGGCAAGATCTTTGTTGCCAAGAACGGACTCTTTCTGGAGAAAGAGTTTCTCTCGAAAGAAGTAAGTGGGAGGAAAGTAGAGCTTGATGAAGTATTACCTCTTGAACCGGAAAATGGCACAACTCAAGGAAATGTTCCTGAGGTGCCTGCACCGACTAGAGAGGAAGTTAATGATAATGATCAAGATACTTCTGATCAAGCTCCTACTGAAATTCGAAGGTCCACAAGGACACGTTCCGCACCAGAGTGGTACGGCAACCCTGTCTTGGAAATCATGTTGTTAGACAACGGTGAACCTTCGAACTATGAGGAAGCGATGGCGTGCCCGGATTCTGACAAATGGCTAGAAGCCATGAAATCCGAGATAGGATCCATGTATGAAAATGAAGTATGGACTTTGACTGACTTGCCCGTTGAACGGCGAGCCATAGAAAATAAATGGATCTTTAAGAGGAAGACTGACGCGGATGGTAATGTGACCATCTATAAAGCTAGGCTTGTCGCTAAGGGTTATCGACAAGTTCAAGGGGTTGACTACGATGAGACTTTCTCACCGGTAGCGAAGCTGAAGTCCGTCCGAATCATGTTAGCGATTGCCGCATTTTATGATTATGAAATTTGGCAAATGGACATCAAAACGGCATTCCTTAATGGTTTCCTTAAGGAAGAATTGTATATGATGCAGCCGGAAGGTTTTGTCGATCCTAAGAATGCTGACAAAGTGTGCAAGCTCCAACGCTCGATTTATGGGCTGGTGCAAGCATCTCGGAGTTGGAACATTCGCTTTGATGAGATGATCAAAGCGTTTGGGTTTACGCAGACTTATGGAGAAGCCTGCGTTTACAAGAAAGTGAGTGGGAGCCCTGTAGCATTTCTCATATTATATGTAGATGACATACTATTGATGGGAAATGATATAGAACTCTTGGACAGCATCAAGGCCTACTTGAATAAGAGTTTTTCAATGAAGGACCTTGGAGAAGCTGCTTATATATTAGGCATCAAGATCTATAGAGATAGATCGAGACGCCTCATAGGTCTTTCACAAAGCACATACCTTGATAAGATATTGAAGAAGTTCAATATGGATCAGTCTAAGAAGGGGTTCTTGCCTGTGTTACAAGGTATGAAATTGAGCTCAGCTCAATGTCCGACCACGGCAGAAGATATAGAAGAGATGAGCGTCATCCCCTATGCATCAGCCATAGGTTCTATTATGTATGCCATGCTGTGTACCAGACCTGATGTAAACCTTGCCGTAAGTTTGGTAGGAAGGTACCAAAGTAATCCTGGCAAGGAACACTGGACAGCGGTCAAGAATATCCTGAAGTACCTGAAAAGGACTAAGGAAATGTTTCTCGTTTATGGAGGTGACGAAGAGCTCGTCGTAAGGGGTTACGTCGACGCTAGCTTCGACACAGATCTGGATGACTCAAAGTCACAAACCGGATACGTGTATATTTTGAATGGTGGGGCAGTAAGCTGGTGCAGTTGCAAGCAAAGCGTCGTGGCGGGATCTACATGTGAAGCGGAGTACATGGCAGCCTTGGAGGCAGCACATGAAGCAATATGGGTGAAGGAGTTCATCACCGACCTAGGAGTCATACCCAATGCGTCGGGGCCAATCAAACTCTTTTGTGACAACACTGGAGCTATTGCACTTGCCAAGGAGCCCAGGTTTCACAAGAAGACAAGGCACATCAAGCGTCGCTTCAACTCCATTCGTGAAAATGTTCAAGATGGAGACATAGAGATTTGTAAAGTACATACGGACCTGAATGTAGCGGATCCGTTGACTAAACCTCTCCATAGAGCAAAACATGATCAACACCAGAATTCCATGGGTGTTCGATTCATCACAATGTAACTAGATTATTGACTCTAGTGCAAGTGGGAGACTGTTGGAAATATGCCCTAGAGGCAATAATAAAAGCATTATTATTATATTTCCTTGTTCATGATAATTGTCTTTATTCATGCTATAATTGTGTTATCCCGAAATCGTAATACATGTGTGAATAACAGACACCAACATGTCCCTAGTAAGCCTCTAGTTGACTAGCTCGTTGATCAACAGATAGTCATGGTTTCCTGACTATGGACATTGGATGTCATTGATAACGAGATCACATCATTAGGAGAATGATGTGATGGACAAGACCCAATCCTAAACATAGCACAAGATCGTATAGTTCGTCTGCTAGAGTTTTTCCAATGTCAAAGTATCCTTTCCTTAGACCATGAGATCGTGTAACTCCCGGATACCGTAGGAGTGCTTTGGGTATACCAAACGTCACAACGTAACTGGGTGACTATAAAGGTAGACTACAGGTATCTCCGAAAGTGTCTGTTGGGTTGACACGGATCAAGACTGGGATTTGTCACTCCGTATGACGGAGAGGTATCACTGGGCCCACTCGGTAATGCATCATCATAATGAGCTCAAAGTGACCAAGTGTCTGGTCACGGGATCATGCATTACGGTACGAGTAAAGTGACTTGCCGGTAACGAGATTGAACGAGGTATTGGGATACCGACGATCGAATCTCGGGCAAGTAACATATCGATTGACAAAGGGAATTGCATGCGGGGTTGATTGAATCCTTGACATCGTGGTTCATCTGATGAGATCATCGTGGAGCATGTAGGAGCCAACATGGGTATCCAGATCCCGCTGTTGGTTATTGACCGGAGAGTCGTCTCGGTCATGTCTGCTTGTCTCCCGAACCCGTAGGGTCTACACACTTAAGGTTCGGTGACGCTAGGGTTGTGAAGATATGTATATGCAGTAACCCGAATATTTTTCGGAGTCCCGGATGAGATCCCGGACGTCACGAGGAGTTCCGGAATGGTCCGGAGGTAAAGAATTACATATAGGAAGTGCTGTTTCGGCCATCGGGACAAGTTTCGGGGTCATCGGTATTGTACCGGGACCACCGGAAGGGTCCCGGGGGTCCACCGGGTGGGGCCACCTATCCCGGGGGGCCCCATGGGCTGAAGTGGGAGGGAATCCAGCCCAAAGTGGGCTGGGGCGCCACCCCCCCCAAGGGCCCACGCGGCTAGGGTTGGGGGAAACCCTAAAGGGGGCGCCCCTTGCTTGGGGGGGCAAGCCCCCCACCCCTTGGCCGCCGCCCCCCCCCCTAGTAGATCCATCTACTAGGGCCGGCGCCCCCCCCCCTTGGCACCCCTATATATAGTTGAGGAGAGGGAGGGACTTCATACCTGAGCTTTGGCGCCTCCCTCTCTCCCCGTTACGTCTCTCCCTCCTAGTATAGGCGAAGCCCTGCTACTGTGACGCCCTGCATCCACCACCACGCTGTCGTGCTGCTGGATCTTCATCAACCTCTCCTCCTCCCCTTGTTGGATCAATAAGGAGGAGACGTCTCCCGTCCCGTACGTGTGTTGAACGCGGAGGTGCCGTCCGTTCGGCGCTTGGTCATCGGTGATTTGGATCACGTCGTGTACGACTACATCATCACCGTTCTTTGAACGCTTCCGCACGCGATCTACAAAGGTACGTAGATGCATCCGATGACTCGTTGCTAGATGAACTCCTAGATGGATCTTGGTGAAACGAGTAGGAAAATTTTTGTTTTCTGCAACGTTCCCCAACAGGTACTACCTCATCTACTTCCCAAAACCCACATTTTAGTTAGATCCTAATCATGCAATTGTTTGAGGATTGATCTAATGCAATAAAAACTGGGTAGTAAGAGGTATGATCAAAGTGTTACTTGCCTTGCTGATGATCCGCGAAACCTAGAGATTCAAAGTAGCAAGCGGCGCACTCCGGGTACTCTATCACAAACAAACAAGCACACAATAAGTACTCATCTAATGCACGGGTAAAACTCAAATAAGAAATCTAACCAGAAAGTTCAACTTAAGAACTCCGGTTTGCAAAAAGAATCAAATCAAACGAAGCAACGAAAGTCAAACGGCGAAAGAAACAAGCTTCATTTACTAATCTGGATCTAGGTCAAATTTTACATATGCAAAAACTTGTTTGAGTTGGTTAAACGAAAAGAGGGTTTCGAGACAAAACTCCAGGCGCTTGAATCGCCTGATTCCGATAAACGAGCGAAAAGATAAACTAAAACGAAAATCGAATCAGAAATCACGATTAGAAATAATCGCGGAAAAACCCAAGAAAAAGAAAAAAATGACGAACAGATTAACGAACGTTCGTTATCTGAAACTAAACGGTGAACGCGTTCGTTAAAACGAACGAACGAGCGAACGCTCGCTAAACAAATAAACCGGAAAAACCGATTTATAAAAAAGAAACGAAACTAGGGTTTAAAAAAAACTGGATCAGGTTTTTTAAAAAAACGGACGACGGCGGCGGCGGCTATATCTCCGGCTCGGCTCCGGCGGCTTCGGCGGGGCGATGGGACGACGCGGGGTGGCGGGGCTGCGGTGGCGGCGGCGGGAGGCGGCGGCGGCGGGGCAGGCGGGGTGGCGGCGGCGGCTATAAAAGGAGGGGGCGTCCTGGCTTGGGGGAGGGGGCGCCTCGGGAGGCGTGCTCCTCCCGGACTCGGGCGGTGGCAGCGATCGGGACTCCGGTCCCGATCCGGTGCGGGAGACGGCGGCGGCTAGGCCCACTTGGCTCGCCTGGGCTTTGGCCAAGTCGGGCACGCGGGAGCTTTTTTTTAATATAAATAATCGCGCCGAACTAAGGAAATCCTAGAAAAATAAATAAAAATCTAAAAATGCCAAAACAAATTTTCACCGTCTAAATAAAATATTTAGAACAGGGTGAACATTTTCTTGGCCCTAAAATGCAGTTTTGACATCGTGCAATTTTTCCTAAATTCAAATAAAATAGCGAGAAAATCCGAAATAAAATCTTACTTGATTTTTTTATTAGACCTTCAATATTTCTTTGTTTTGGGAAAGTCATTTTATTCCCTCTCTCATATTTTTATTATAGAAATAATTGAAGATAAAATAAATAAAATCAAAGATCCTATTTTCAAAATTTGAGAGAACCCAAATATGAAAATAACGAAATCTCCAACTCTCTCCGTGGGTCCTTGAGTTGCATAGAATTTCTGGATCAGGCCAAAAGCAAATAAAATATGATATGCATTGATGATCTAGTGTATAACATTCCAAATTGAAAATTTGGGATGTTACATATCTCAACATCATTGTTTTGTTCTTTATTATTTGGTTGAGAGTCTTCATGAACATCAGCATTATCTTTTTCATTATCACTAGGTGAGTGTTCATTATCAGATTGAGTTTTAGCATCTGAGATAGAAGTTTCATTATCATTGTTAGGAGGTTTCTCTATTTCAGGTTCACTGGGAGCATGCATAGTCCTATCGTTTTTCTTTTTCTTTTTCTTTCTAGAAGGACTAGGTGCACTAGTGTTGGCTCTTTGTGAATCTTGTTCACTTCTTTTAGGGTGTCCCTCAGGATAAAGTGGTTCCTAAGTCATTTAACCTCCTCTAGTTGCAACTCTAACAACAAAGTCATGCATATTATTATTCATTTCATCAAGCAATTCTCTTTGAGATTTAGCAACTTGTTCTAACTGAGTTTGAACCATAGAAGCATGCTTTCCAACACCTCTAACATCATTTGATATTCTAAATAACAAGTCACTCAAGCGAGCAATCATATCAGAATTGTATTTTAATTGTTTCATAACATTTGCATTGAAGTGATCTTGTTTTCTAATATAATTTTCAAACTCATAAAGGCATTGACTAGGATGTATATTCTGAGGATTGTCATTATCATTGAATTTCATAAGAGAATTTACCTCTGCCACCTTAGGCAGTGGCGGTGCACTACTAGGAAAAGGCCTACTAGTGGTGCACCAGTTTTGCCTACTAATGGCGCACTACTGGTGCGCCACTAGTACCACACCACTAGTATTTTTTACTAATGGCGCACCGCTGGTGTGACCACCATGCGCCATTAGTATCTGGCATACTAATGGCGCACTGTGGGGTGATGCGCCATTAGTATGAATATTAGGTTTTTTTACTTTTATGAATTTTGCACAGGTTATAAAATATATTATTGGACAGAATATAGACAGCACCCCACAGCAAGAGCATATTCATCGAATACAATAGAAGATTAGTCTCCGAATGCAATTCATCATATTAGTCTCTGAATTCAAAATACCGAACAAAGATAGAACATTACAAGTCTCGAGGCCGCGAGTAGCGAGTTTATCGGAAGTAATACTAATCCTAACAAGTCCTACTAATCATCATCATACAATTTCTACTCGTTATTAATAACAAGTCATACGATCATCATCTTGATAGTCATCGAACCAACCCTACTTAATTGTTCTTAGCACATGATCATCAGTATTAGGCAGGACCTAAATACCCTATTTAAGGTAAAATACCATAAAACAATATAGACCCTGACTCTCCATTATGGAGAATGGAGAACATCCTGTCTCCAATTCTTGCGCTTCGCTTCCTTTTGCTTCCAAGAACCTCCTTACGACTGTCCATACATTTTTTTCATCCTTTGATTTTCATGTCTCCACTTCTTTTAGAAATCTCGTATGGACAGTTGAGATTCGTAGGATGACCTGGCTGTATGTTCAAAACATTAAGACTACCTTTCTGATACATCAAATGAGGCACACAATTCTCTGGGATTATGTGTTGAAAAACATAGTAATAACTTCATAGTTAGCAATGATGTACTAGTTTTAGAAGTATGCAAAAGATGCACGGATGTCGTAATAGTAAAAATCTTACCAGGGTATCTCCATGGTAGTTACCATAGTTGAACACATGCACTAGTGGCACGTATTGACCATAATGTTGAGGAGTTTGATTGTGGATATTGTAATTCTCAATGTCAGTACAAAATCCGACCAGATGATTTTTCTCCTTGTAAGTTGTTAATTCGGAGCCATCGGTGTAGTGGGTTTTGTCTACCATCTCTCGCACATTCTTTGAAGAATAAAAATAAGCTGTCAATGGAAATAAGTTGTCAACTATTTTGAAATAAACAATATAAATTAGCTAATAACTATGTTTGAGAAACTCACATAGCGGTAGAACTGGAGGCGTATCAACAAGGACCCAGATGTCCATATTGTCTTGGTCGATGTCAGGATTACCAAGATCCATGGTGATAAGCATACCCTCATCAAACCATACATCTTGCAAAATGCTTCCCAATTTTTGCAACCAAAATGGGTTATGCTCTCAGAATTATACAGATTTACTTCAAAGTCCACATCGTGATGAGTCCTTAGGTGAATTTTCTTTGTTTCAGAAATTTCATGGTCTTCAAAATCCATCCTCTCCAAGACATAGCGTCTTGCATGGCATGGGATAAGCTATACTCGAATTGTAGAAGATGAAAATTACACGTTGAAATAGTTGAAGTCATGCTTAATTATGAAAATAACACTTGTCGTCGTTGTGTACCATTTCATCTTCGAAGGTCTCCTCGAGCTTAATGCTGAAGCACCGATCATCGTGGCACCAGTCGCACTCCCCCGAGAGACTTTCATCGTCCGATGACGACATATCCTACGTTCATAATTCAAAACTACATCATTTAGGGTTTGTCGACACCGAGGCATCCTAAAAGCTAAGCTTTTATCATTTAGGGTTTGTCGACGCCGAGGCACCCTAAAAGCCTAAGCTTTCATCATTTAGGTTCTTATCGACACCGAGGCACCCTAAAAGCCAAGGTTTTATCATTTAGGGTTTGTCGACGTCGAGGCACCCTAAAAGCCTAAGCTTTCATCATTTAGGTTCTTATCGACACCGAGAATAAAGGGGCAGTTGATCCTACTTAATTAACTACTAAGATACCCCGGCCCATGCATTAGTCGCAAGTACCCCATATGTCCTATTTTTAGCAAAGTCATGCTAAAATTCACGGAAAATTTCAGCATGACCTTTACTGAAAATAGGACATATGGAGTACCCGAATTTGCCGGAACGAAAGTTAATCGACATTCCGGCAAAATCAAGGACCTCTCGGGGTACCTGCAAAATCATTATCCCCGCGTAATGAAGTCGCCAATGGGTCATTTCAGAAGATCACAAGTAGCATCATCACAAGTACAACATCATCACAAGTACAACAGCAGCAGCAGTGAACACAGGCATAACAATACTACCCCCAACAGTTAAGATCCCAGGTGAGTAACACACTTTGGTCTTCTAGTTACAAAACAAAACTGACATAATTCTAGATGTCATAATCAGATCAAAATTTCAAGCCACACACTTACTTTCAACTATAAACAAAACTGACTTGCTGTTAATGAACAGTGGCTAAAGATATATAAAACTCCATTACAAATGTGCCATGTCAATAAAACAACTCATGGAAGTAACTACTAGCAGCATGTCATTATCATGGCAATCCACTATATATTTTTATGACAAAATACATCATTATCAGGGCACATTATGGCCATTTTCTCACATGATGCTAACTGTACCTAACTGAATTTTTTGACAGTAGGGCACATTATGGCCATTAGAAGGTTATCCACCTTTGTGAAATTCTGAAGATGCCAAACTACAGTCACCTCAAATCTACTTGCACTTAATTTGGCAAGACCAAACTAAGACCGATCGAGGATCCATCTATAGAAAAAGACAGCATCCATCTAAGCAGTTTCGATGATCAAAGCTTTTGCTGTACCAACTATAGCCGATTAGTGCTCCGAAGCCATAACAAAAAGAGTAAATTGAACACTGCCTAGTGGGCTGCACAAACACTACAGATTCTTCTCTTGCAAACCCCCAACCCTAGCTACTTAATTCTCCAACCCCCTTTCCTTGTCCAAAATTCTCCAACCCCCAACCCTAGAACACATCAGAAGGAAATCAAGTGGGGGAAGAGGGGGAAGCGGCTCGGGTGCTCAGTCTCAATGCCAAATAAGATACTCCTCATCATCATCATATAAAAACATGACCAATAAGAATTAGTAAAGATGGGGGCGTCGGTGTCTCGCTTGGATGCTCTGCACGATGGGGGAGGGGGCGGCGTCTAGAGGCAGAGGAGATGGTGGGCACGGCCCTGAACTCGGGGTTGTCGGTGGAGGAGGAGATGGTGCGGGGAGCTGGCGGCGGGCAGAGTCGTCGGCGACGGGGCTGGATTGGGGGGTGGGGGAGGAGGAAGGCGGTGGCAGGGAGTGATAGAGAGATTTGGGGGCGGCGGCGGTCTGGTGGGGGCGGCGGCTGGTGGGGCACGAGGCCGAAGGCGATGGACGGGCGGAGGAGGAGGGGGGCTTACGGGCGGAGGAGATCGGGCGGCGGCGCAGTGGGTGGGGCGGCGGCACAGTGGGTGGGGCGGCAGCGCAGTGGGTCGGCGGCGAGGCCCGAGACGGCGAGGCGGGGCGCGGGGGTCGTCGGAGCGGTCGGGTGTGGAGCGAGGGGGGGAAGTGGAGGGAGGGACGAAGGTATCGGACGAATTAGGGGGGAGATTACTAATGGCGCACCCACTGGCGGTGCGCCATTAGCTAGGGGGAAAAACTTAGTAATGGCGCTGTCTACATGATGCGCCATTAGTATGTTTGGAAAAATGAAAAAAAATTGTTACTAGTGGCGCACCATGAATCTAGTGCGCCATTAGTGTCTTCCACACTAATGGCGCACCTGACATGTGGTGCGCCACTACAATGTAGTGGCACACCACATGTCAGGTGCGCCATTAGTATCCATTTCATCTATAGCCCTTTTCCTAGTAGTGGTGTATTATTCCCATGTATTTCTTCAATAGGAGGTAAATTTTTAACAACCTCAGCTACCTTTTTCCTTCATAGATTTCTTTGCCTCTTGCATATCTTCAGGACTGAGATATAATATGCCCCTCTTCTTCGGAGTGGGTTTAGCCGTTGGTTCAGGAAGATTCCAATCATCATAATTTTTCAATATGTTATTCAATAACTCTTCAGCTTGCCCAACAGTTCGTTCCTTGAAAACACAACCAGCACAACTATCTAGGAAGTCCCTAGAAGTATCGGTTAGTCCATTATAGAAGATATCAAGTATTTCATTTTTCTTAAAAGGATGATCAGGCAAAGCATTAAGTAACTGGCAAAGCCTCCCCCAAGCTTGTGGGAGACTCTCTTCTTTAATTTGAACAAAGTTAAATTTTCTTGTACGGCAGCTTGTTTCTTATGAGCAGGAAAATATTTTTGAGACAAGTAATAAATCATATCCTGGGACTACAGACACAACGAGGAGCAAGAGTATTGCACCAAGCTTTAGCATCACCCTTTAATGAGAAAGGAAATAATTTGAGAATAAAGTAATAGCGAGTTTTCTTATCATGAGTAAAAAGGGTGGCTATGTCATTCAACTTAGTAAGATGTGCCACAACAGTTTCAATTTCATAACCATGGAAAGGATCAGATTCAACCAAATTAATTAACTCTGGGTCGACAGAGAATTCATAATCCTTATCATCAATAAAGATAGGTCAAGTAGCAAACTTAGGATCACATTCCATTCTAGCATTCATAGATTTTTCTTTATACTTGCATAATAATTTCTCTAGATCATCGCTATCTCTGCAAGCAAGAATATCTCTAGTTGTTTCTTCACTCATAACATAACCTTTTGGTACCTTAGGCAATTGCTAGCTCTAGCAGGTGTTTAAGGAGTTTCAGTTTCAAGCTCATCATCAGATTCAACAACATCATGTTGTATTACTCTAGCAATTTGTTTATCAAGAAATTCACCAAGTGGCACATCATCAGTATCAAGCAAGGTACTAGCATCATCATAAGCATTATCCATAGCAGAAGTAGCATCATCAATAACTTGCGACATATCAGAATTAATAGCATGTGGTGGTGTTGCAAGTTTACTTATAACAGAAGGTGAATCTAAAGCAGAACTGGATGACAGTTCCTTACCTCCCCTCGTCTTTGAGGGAAATATCTTAGTCTTAGCATCCTTCAGATTCTTCATAGTGATAAATTGATAATAATCCCAAGTGACTCAACAAATATAGCTATGCTCCCTGGCAACGGCGCCAGAAAAGGGTCTTGATAACCCACAAGTATAGGGGATCGCAACAGTTTTCGAGGGTGGAGTATTCAATCCAAATTTATAGATTCGACACAAGGGGAGCCAAAGAATATTTGAAGGTATTAGCAGAGGAGTTGTCAATTCAACCACACCTGGAGATTAATTATCTGCAGCAAAGTGATCAGTAGCAAAGTAGTATGATAGTTTTGATAATAGTGGCAATAGTAACGGTAATGGTAACAGTGATAGCAATAGTTTTGTAGCAAGTGTAACAGTGATGATAGCAGTAGTAACTTAGCAAGAACAATATAGGATAAGTTCGTAGGCATTGGATCGGTGACTTGTTGGATGATATTCATCATGGGACAGTTACAACCTAGGGCGATACGACACTAGCTCCAGTTCATCGATATAATGTAGGCATGTATTCCGTAAATAGTCATGCGTGCTTATGGAAAGAACTTGCATGACATCTTTTGTCCTACCCTCCCGTGGTAGCCTGGTCCATATTGGAAACTAAGGGATATTAAGGCCTCCTTTTAATAGAGAACCGAAACAAAGCATTAACACATAGTGAATACATGAACTCCTCAAACTACGGTCATCACCGGGAATGGTCCTGGCTATTGTCACTCCGGGGTTGCCGGATCATAACACGTAGTAGGTGACTATAACTTGCAAGATCGGATCTAGAACATGGATATAATGGTGATAACATAAACTGTTCGGATCTGAAATCATGGCACCCAGGCCCAAAGTGACAAGCATTAAGCATGGCAAAGTCATAGCAACATCAATCTAGGAACATAGTGGATAGTAGGGATCAAGCCCTAACAAAACTAACTTGATTACATGATGAATCTCATCCAACTCCTCACCGACCAACGAGCCTACGAAGGAATTACACACTCCCGATGGGGAGCATCATGGAATTGGCGATGGAGAAGGGTTGGTGATGACGAAGAACGAAGACCCCCCACTCTGGAGCCCCAAACAGACTCCAGATCTGGCCTCCCGGTGAAGAACAGGAGGTGGCAGCGTCTCCGTCTCGTGGATCGCGATAATTCTTTCTCCCTGATTTTTTTCTGGAAAAATAGGATTTTATAGTGTCGGTTTCAGGGTCTGCGGGGCCACCAGGTGGGCACAACCCACCTGGGCGCGTCAGGAGAGGGGGTCGCGCCCTGGTGGGTTGTGCTCACCCAGGTGCCCCCTCTGGTGGGTCTTGGCTCTAGAAAATCTTATTATTGATATAAAAAATCCTCGCAAAGTTTCGTTTCATTCCGAGAACTTTTATTTCTGCACAAAAACAACACCATGGTAGTTTTGTTGAAAACAGTGTCAATCCGGGGTTAGTTTCATTCAAATCGTGCAAATTAGAGTCCAAAACAAAAGGAAAAGCGTTAGGAAAAGTAGATACATTGGAGACGTATCAATTTCCTTAACAATGTTTGTTCTCACTTCTTCCTGCAGATAGGTCAATATCGCAACGAAAAATATACAAGGACTCTTTGAACCATGGATCGTGTAGCTTATACAGAACTACAAAAGGTAGAAGGGTACTTCCACATCCAATTCCTCCAACAATGACCACAAAATCTCGACTCTAAAAAAAGAAAAGAAGCCACTCTTGGTGAACCAGATGCATATCCTACAACCAAATTAATCCATATACCTGGTGTAGGTTGCCCTTTATGTCCACAATTATTACATCTTGATTGCGTACTGACTATAACTTTTCATCCGCTTTTTAGGTGGCAGAAAAAGCATATGTTTTGGAGACATGTACTGTTAACAAAGATCACAAGTGCACTTGGACTGTCTACTGGGACTCTTCATGAATCCACCCTCGATATAAGAGGTTGCATTGAGATAGAAGTACACTCAAGTGAGGGCAATGCTTTTGCAAATGTAGAGATTCGATGGGGACACTGCACCCACCACATACTACTTTTTGTTGATTTGTGGCTGCCAATTTTTTCCTACATATTACTTTGGTAAAAGATTTACCAGTAGTTGTAAGTTAACTCTATGTGGGGAATAGTGAAAAGATATTAACTTAGGTGTTTGTCAGATCTAATTTGATTAATATTTTTAGAGAGCTGAGATGCTTAGAAGTTTCTTATCATTTGATCCTGCATTGCATTCAACTATATTTAATATAGACAATTGTTTCATCTTCCTCTACATGCCCTATATTGACATCTGCTATATTGTGCTAGAGAGTGAAGATAAATATTTAATTTAGATTCCAATGCCCTAAAGTTGTTTATTTTAGTAGGTAAGGCTAAAGCCAAAGTTGTTCATGAAACTTACATCGGAAGGGTTTTGGCTTTCTAGAGGTTAAAAAATGGCAGAGCTATTGTATTTTGTAGTGTGCCTGTTCCGAAACAAGAAGTGAGTGCTCCTGTGTAGGTTCTTTTCCATGTTATTGCGAAAAAGTTGAATGATGGAGACAAATTGGGTGGGTCTGTGCTTCTGCCTGTGATGTACTTGTTTTCCTCCACCAATATATATTTCTAACCAATGTATCATGTACTCCAGATGGACTGGGGACTAAGGTGGCTAGAAGGAAGGGCTCGCCATTGACAATATTCACCTGAAGAAAAAATATAATCAAAATGGAATCTAATACTCTGGCACAAAAAAACTATAGGACTAGTACTCGCGTGGAACTTCCTCAACATACTGTGAAAAATAATGCGTCACACGCACACCTAACTGTAACTATTTTGGAGATGATGAAAATTTACACCCAATAAGGATATATATTTTCTTGATTAAGAGTTAAAGGTTGGTTTTTAAGACTAGGTATGGAACAACCTATCTTAAGCATCATTATTTTTGTAAGAGTCCTACTTGAACTCTTGTCTTGCTTGGTGCTCTTAGTTGTGCACCAATCTTCTAATACATGCTCCAGTCCTGAAAACTGAAACCTGTGTTCGTCTTGACATGCAAGTTCATAATCGGTACCACTCTACTTTGCATACCAAATAAAATTTACCTTTCCTTTATTGATCAATACTGTGCTCCATTTTTGCATACTAATGAAAATTGGAAATGTTTCTGACTTTAATTACTAACAAAATATGGCTATGTTTACACACTTACAACAATATCTACCCGTGGTAATACCTAAAATTCCATCGTAAAAATGGACGGGCATGGCAACGCGCGCCATCAGTGATCTAGTTTGGAGTAGAATTCTTGCATTCCACAGACATATCCACTAGGTACCACTATAGTTAGCTATATCTAGTTAGAACCTAACAACATAACCTCCCTTGTGTAACCTGCTAGCTAGGATTAATTATGCTAGCAACGGACAAAACCAGTAGTACTAAGCAAGTAGGGTTCATGACCAAAAGTGAGAGTTCAATACCATGGGTTATGGCCCACCCAGTCATGTGGAGGTGCTCTGCTCCATGATCCGATTGGGGCTGAAGATTTGTTGGCATGAACTAACTTCAAGGCTAAGTCAATATTGTGTTCCTCTAGCTAGATGGTTACGAATGTCAATGCGTTCTTGATAATGAAGAAGAAAGAAGAAACTTTCCTGCATCATCTTGTACAGAAAGGGCAACAACAGACAAAAACTGCAGTTTATAGCAGACACATCTTCTCAACATAGGGTTCTGAAAAGTATAAAGGCTGCAGGCTACATTCCGAGTATTAGCAATCCAAAATATGAAGTGATGAGGCGAAGCTGAACAAAGTTTTCGTCTGGCATGTGCCGAGAGCTACCTACCAACCAAAGCCTACCTCTCAAGCTATGGAGTCTGGACCATTTCAATGCCATATATATCCAAAAGCTATGAGCTAAGTTTAGTACTCCCTCTGTAAAGAAATGTAAGAGTGTTTAGATTACTATTTAGTGCTCTAAACGCTCTTATATTAATTTAGATAGTCATCTAAACGCTCTTATATTAATTTACGGATGGAGTATACGCCTTTTCCGAATTCAAATGTGTTTGGTGCATGCAGTGTCTCTGAAACATAAATTAAATGTGTAAGGCACTAAGGCACAAATCAGTATGGTAAGTCATTTTAGATGAAATGTACAAGCTTTGGCAGAAGAAAATGTACAATAACATTAACTAAATAACGACTAGTGATAAAACCCAACTTGCCATGCATGCCTAACTCCTGCAATTAACCTAATACATTGTCTTCTTTCTAGGTTCAGGGCACTGGATGGATTGGTTTTCAAGTTGAAATGGTGAAGTTTTGTGGCTGCTATAGAAGGCAGGCTATGTCAAACTAGCAACGATAGAGGATGCCAAATTGCCATCGTTGTTTTTAGTGGTTTCTTGATTGGGTCAATTTGGACAGCCCAGCCCACCAAACAAACGCAAGTTTGTATGGACCAGGAGTTGGGCTGACTCATTCATTTACTTCCTTTTTGCGGAAGACACATTTGAAAATGCCGATGACGGGTGACTTCCATGGAGATGATTATTTTGAAAAAAGTCAAAAATCATGTTTAGAAGGTTCACAAAATTCTGAAAAAAAAGCATTCATGTTCATATGGATGTATTCTACATGTGTGCAATTTTTGAAGATGATACATATTATGGTGAGAGCTACACAAGAAAGACAGAATCGCGATTTGAAACTGATGAACAGTAAAAATACTATTCACCATTAGAAATGCACGAATTTTCTTTTTTGTGTAGCTCCCACCATATATTTCAGCGTTAGACTTTATGCACATATAGGATACATCCATATAAATGTGTAGATTTTTTTTTCAGAATTTGTTGAAACTCCAAAATATAATTTTCTAAATTTTCAAAATAACCACCCCATGGAGATCGCCCTCCAAAAGCTGGCACCCGAAGACACATTCTTTTCTTGTTTCTTTACTTAAGTTTTGACCATGCAGGGCTAAAATTCGTTAGTAATAATAAGTTTCTATTTTTTGTTGGCATTAGGGCATCTACAATGGCAATCCGTAAATTTCTTTCGCATCCGTCCACGGACAAGGGGATCAGTCCGCGGACACGGATGAGAGAGAACGTCATCCAACCATAGCCGCATACATTTTTACAACAATTTGAACCAACCGAATGAAATTCATTCAAACAAGTCCGGATTTCATATAAATACGACCGGATTTCATATGAACACAACGAATTTCATATAAATATGACAAATTTCATTACAAATACAACAAATCGGTATTAGGCGGGCTCTGGAGTATAATTAATACCTAATCTAAATGATCACCGGCGCCTGGTCCCCGTGTCCAGCCATCAGCCCTGAGAACTAAAACTTCACCGTCTCTAGTTCCGCATCGGCCCTCTCCAGCTCCGCCTCCGTAACCTCCGCCTCCGAAGCATCAGGAACTGAAGTTGTCCGCCTCCATGTCGCCGCCAAGCAACTAATCGGCCGAAGATGCTCAGCCCACCAAGCTTGGCGTCAACGGGAGAGGAGGAGCGATGGCCTTCCTGGGACACGAGCGGCGGTGACCTACCGTGCACTACTCTTCCTCGCCGTCGCAGGCACCCACGGACGTGTCGGCTTCTTCGTGGTCATGGCGCTGGGGCGCGGCCTCCTCGTCGTTGGTCTCGCCGAACAACGCCTCACCCGCCTCGTCGCCGCACTCCTTGCTGGCGGCCACCACCCGCTGCCGATACCGCCAGCGGGCGAGGTGGATCTGGCGGGCAGAGCGGTAGGACTCGAGCAATGCCTCTTCCTCCGCAAGGTCCGCGTCCGGAGCGACCGCCCTGCCAGTGGCGACATGCTCCTCCGTGTGCGGATGCTTCTGAAGGAGATTGTGGTTGTAGTTGACGTTGGTTTGCGCCTCCCAGAACTGGTCCTCTTGCTCCTCCCGCACCATGTCCATATAATGGGCACGGGCCTCGCCGATGGTCATGGTGCAATCCATCAGCGAGGATGGAGCGGAGGAGGAGGGTGCCGCGGAGGAAGTGGAGGGTGTCGCTAGCTCGTCGAAGGACCTCCATTTGCACGTCGTCAGAGGAGGCGTCCTCCGGCTGCCTGCCAGCTTGCTAGTCGGCAACAATGGCGGCCATGACCTTCTTCTGCTTCGACGTCAGCCCATCCCAGAGAGCTTTGGCTGCAGAGGGATCGCTGGAGGGGAGTGGTGCGGAGAGGGATGACTGTGGCCAGGGCAACGGTTTATATAGCACCGATGGGTGGTAAAGGGATGGACAGGTGGCGCCGGAGGAGGCACCTCGGCAACCGCGAGCCATCATTGTGGGCGGCAGACGGACGGACTGGCGGTTGTCGTGTTGTTTGAACGCACGCAGTCGCCTGCACCAGGAATCGGCGCGGGCGGCGCTCTCTTGGTTGGCGTGCCGCTTCAATGCCGGAGCCAGTGAGCGACCGCGTCTACTCTGGTCGGACATGAATGCGGGCGCTGACGCTCTGGAGCGGCGTTGACCGAGAACACGCGGGAGGGATGAGGGGTTTTTGATGGGTCAGGACGGTCAAAAGCGGGCTTAGGGTCGGTCCGGACTCCTGCAAACCTTCCTTATTTTTATCTTCAAATTACAGGAGAAATTACGTCCGAACCGTGCAACAGATTGATATAGGACCGTTTTTAGATGGTTTTCGCGGTCCAGATCAGTCTGGACCATTGCGGCAGGTTTACGGGTCGGGAGATGCCCTTACTCCATGCTTCATGCCCTTAAAAGCACAACCCGGCACATAGGGCCAATTAGAGCTTGCCCGATCTGCCACCAACACTCTGAAGATATTCGTCACCTGCGTTTTCTAGTGCATTCAGCCGCAGCAACTTCGGCAACGTTTGGGTTTGAGGGACTTCGGCAACTACAGCAGAGATGGTTGATCAATCAGGGTCTGTTGTCATGGAACATATTCCGTTGCTCCCTGATCCGCCTCTATAACTAATGCCAAGCCTTAATATCAAGCAAGTTGTAGCGGTCGGCTGGTACCTACGGTGGACTCGCCGTCGGATCACGCGCAATGAAACATGTCAACCACTGGTGATTGCTTGGCCGTGACTTTCTAGAGGTCATTACTTTTTCTTCTTTTTAATAATTTGGTGTGTGCAACCTATATGTCTAAACTACCTCTTGACATTATATTGTTGCATTGGTTAGACGTATTGGGCACTACTATCTTGATGTTTCTCTTTATAAAAAACATGACAAAATATGTTGAGCCACGACAGAATAATAAAACTCTATTCACAAATATTCGTGTTGCTCAGAAAATGCATTTGAGGAACGGAAGCAAACATTTACATGACGACTTAATCAAGTGGCCCTAAGACTTGATAACATTACAGAACGCACGGATCGATCATACAAGTTGGCAATCAACAGAGGCCAGGAATTGATCATACATGACGGATGACACTCAGTAATTACGACGATAACTAATTACTGATTAGAACGAAAAGAGAACATGTTCAAATGTCTTATCAGATGATATTTCTGTCTGCTTATTAGCTTCGCCTGCAGTCTGTCGTCAGTTCATCTGCATGCGCCGCAAGGATCAGCACAGCGCCACCGCTCGATCCGCGGAGTCCACCGGTTTCATCAGCATCATGCTTATGCACATGCCAGCGTGCTCGTTCAGCTCCGGCGCCGCAGTGCTCACGGCCACCGCCGCCGCTACAGGGATCGGCGACGATGCCGTCGAACAAAGGTCCAGCAATGCCGTCAGCGCCTCGCGCATCCAGTCGTACCGGCAGAGCCCGTACGCGTCCGCTGGGGAGAGCCACCGCCTTCCGTGGGTTTCCTGCTCCGGCCATTGCTTGAGCTCCTCGGTGACCTCCAGCGCGAAGACGTGGCCCTTGCAGGCGCCCCGCGGGCTGTCGCTGCTCTGGCCCAGGCTTTGCCTGCTCTTGCTCCTGAACACCCACAAGCCCAGCGGGTTTCTCTGGAGAGAAAATACGTGGTAATTTCCTATCAGAAACAGCTATATAATTCATGTAAATGCTAATACATAATTAACACAAACATGTCACCAACAGGAGCTGATTGTTTAGATCGGTGTTGGACAAACAGCAGACACGTCACATGCATAGCAGCAATCTGCTAGATCTCTGAATGTGTTCTTTTCTATCATCTGTGGAGGAGCCATGTATCGATGCTTGGAAATTGTTCCAGGGGACAAGTCTGACGACAAGCCAGCGCAAGATGAATAAAAGAGCGCAATTATTTGGATTCACAATAATCAAGGGCTCCCCGGCAGACTAGACAACTCAAAGGATAATCGTGAAAGAATTACACCTTGTCACACCGAATATGTAAATTTTTACTAAGTCAACGGCCATGTCCTTGTCTTGTCTCCTGGTTGTTATGTAAGATCCAAAAAATTCTCCACGACACATTTTATCAAGAGAGAGAAATCCCTGGCTGGTTGCTTTCTCTATCAAACATCATCGTGTTCGCCGCTATCTGCTTATTTTAGTATATCATCATATATAGCTCAATCGATCTCTAGAGGTCAAATCAGCTAATTACCTCACCCGCCAAAAAAATAAATCAGCTAATTACCTAGAGATGCAGTAAACTTGCACCATTAGCTGTTCATGTAATCAAGATAGTAAATACTCCACTAGGTTGGTGATGCATGCCAAGGAAAGATATGTGTGAGTAGAGTAGTTACATTGATGTTGCCCCTGACTCCGGCCTCCTCCAGCGCCTCGCGGCATGCCGCCTCATAGACGTCCTCGTCGTCCTCCCAGCCGCCCTGAAAAAGTCAATCCATCGATCGATCAGTACGTGGATGCATGTCGCCGACGAAATATGTGTGATGGTTGGTACTGTGAGTTGGTGTTACCTTGGGGAAGACGAGATCGTCCCTGTTGGCTGTGGAGACCATGAGAACCTCGAGCTGCCCGTCTTTGTCCACGCGGTACGGGACGCACCTGCGCCCGAGAGAGGAACACGGCTCGTCAGGGCAAGAACGGCTTGGAACATGGAAGATACAATGATCCAATGAGTGGATACTCACCCGGCGACGAGGCGGTACTCGTTGTCGTAGCGCTGCCTGAGCCTGCCTTTCCTGGCGACGAGCTTCTCCGATGCCATTGCCGCGTCAGGAAAGAAGGGACAAGAAGCAGCGGCTGCTGCTGAAGAGCAGAAACAGAAACAGAACACGGAACAGAGAGCCCGGGCGAGACTCAATCGGAGCAAGGGCAGGCAGTAACAGAAACAAATGGCTATCTGCGGCTCTCACCACTGGCGCTTCTTCCCGCGCAATTTAAAGGCGCGAGGGGGAGGAGGAGGTCAACCGCCATTAACGCACCAGCACCGCCCAACCACACAACAACTAGGAAGCTAGGCTCGGTCTGATTCTTCGAAACAGAGAGGAGGAGAGGAAACTGAGAATGATTTGGGCGGGAGGAGTAAACAAAGGGAGAGGTCCGTTGAATAGCGTGGCACCTCGAGCCGGCCTATGATTGGAGATCGAGGAGGCAATTACGAGGGCCGGTGCGGGTGCTGCTCCGCTCCCTTCTTTGCTTGCGTGATTGGGTTCGTGCCGGGAGGAGCGACCGAGCGACGGACGGAGAATTTATAAATGTGTCAGACTGTAGTATGTAAAGGTGGGAATAACACACAGAACACTCGTTTTTTTTTTGCCCATTCTCTCGGAATTTGGAGAATCGATCCTTCACCCAGCTCCTCTCAGAATCTTGAACAGTCCTAACTGTTTACATCCTAATTAGTTAGGATTGTAAAAAAAAATATGAGTTTAAGATTTTGATAGAAACTGTGAGGAGCCCCGATTCTCAAGATTCTGAGAGAATCGGCCAGAAAACTTGGCCTAATCCCAGTCTATAGGGACGGCCTTGTCCTCCAAGCAGGAGGTCCTGAACATGTATATATGTATAGAACTAGGGCTTTGTATTTACTCTGCCGTAAATCCTCTCTTTCTCGTATATTGTAGATCTTGAGAGACAAGTAGAGGCCGACACTCTTTGTATCTATATATGTGCACCATGCACCTGATCAATGATTATCGATACATGCAATCTCTTCTTTCCATCTAACATGGTATCGGTTTTGCAAGTCGATCCCCTCCTCACTTTCGCGATCTATTGCCGCCACCGCACCATCTCCTCCCACTTCAGCTGCGCGCCCCTCTTGTCGCCGCTACTTCTCCCTCTCCCTCCCAAAACCTAACCCTACACCTCGGCCGCCGCTCCATACGGCCGCCTGCTACTTCCTGAGCTTGCGTTGATTTTTCCCTTGAAGAGGAAAGAGTGATGCAGTAAACTAGAGATAAGTATTTCTCTCAGTTTGAGAACCAAAGTATCAATCCAGTAGGATAAGAACGTACAAAACACATAATACATGCACAAACAATCAAACACTTGCACCCAACGCGATAAATGGGTTGTCAATCCCTTTACGGTCACTTGCAAAGGTCAGATCTGGTAGATAGATAAATAAAACTAAACAAAAGGTAAAATATTTTTGCGGTCTCAGAAAGGGCTAGTGAGATACCATCTTGTTATATCATATTATAATTGTTCTGAGAAAGTGTTGTCATCCGAGATTTATTATTATTGCTCGCTAGTTGATTATGTCGTCGATGTGAGTAAATATGAGACTTAAATGTTATTGTGAATATGGTTAGTTCATAATCTTTGCTGAAAACTTGAATGCTGGCTTTACATATTTGCAACAACAAGAGCAAACAGAGTTTGTAAAAGTTTTTTCTTTATCACTTTCAGTTTATCAACTGAATTGATTGAGGACAAGCAAAAGTTTAAGCTTGGGGGAGTTGATACGTCTCCGTCGTATCTACTTTTTCAAACACTTTTGCTCTTGTTTTGGACTCTAACTTGCATGATTTGAATGGAACTAACCCGGACTGACGCTGTTTTCAACAGAATTGCCATTGTGCAGAAATAAAAGTTTTCGGAATGACCTGAAAATCAACAGAGATTATTTTTGAAATATATAAAAAAATACTGGCGGAAGAATCCACGTCAGGGGGCCCACATCCTGTCTACGAGGGTGGGGGCGCGCCTACCCCCTAGGAGCGCCCCCTGCCTCATGGGCCCCCTGATGCTCCACCGACGCCCATCTTAACTCTATATATTCGTGTTCGGGGAGAAAAAAATAAGAGAGAAGGATTCATCGTGTTTTACGATACGGAGCGGCTGTCAAGCCCTAATCTCTCTCGGGAGGGCTGATCTGGAGTCCGTTCGGGGCTCCGGAGAGGGGAATCCGTCGCCATCGTCATCATCAATCTTCCTCCATCACCAATTTAATGATGCTCACCGCCGTGCGTGAGTAATTCCATCATAGGCTTGCTGGACGGTGATGGGTTGGATGAGATTTATCATGTAATCGAGTTAGTTTTGTTAGGGTTTGATCCCTAGTATCCACTATGTTCTGAGATTGATATTGCTATGACTTTGCTATGCTTAATGCTTGTCACTAGGGCCCGAGTGCCATGATTTCAGATCTGAACCTATTATGTTTTCATGAATATATGTGAGTTCTTGATCCTATCTTGCAAGTCTATAGTCACCTATTATATGTTATGATCCGTTAACCCTGAAGTGACAATAATCGGGATACTTACCGGTGAGGATCGTAGTTTAAGGAATTCATGTATTCACTATGTGTTAATTCTTTAGTCTAGTACTCTATTAAAAGGAGGCCTTAATATCCCTTAGTTTTCAATAGGACCCCGCTGCCACGGGAAGGTAGGACAAAAGATGTCATGCAAGTTCTTTTTCATAAGCACGTATGACTATATTCGGAATACATGCCTACATTACATTGATGAGCTGGAGCTAGTTCTGTATCACCCTATGTTATAACTGTTGCATGATTGATCGCATCTGACATAATTATCCATCACTGATCCATTGCCTACGAGCTTTTCATATATTGTTCTTTGCTTATTTACTTTTCCATTGCTATTGTTACAATCACTATAAAACCAAAAAATATTACTTTTGCTATCGCTACCACTACTATCATATTACTTTGCTACTAAATACTTCACTGTAGATATTAAGTTTCCAGGTGTGGTTGAATTGACAACTCGGCTGCTAATACTTGAGAATTTTCTTTGGCTCCCCTTGTGTCGAATCAATAAATTTGGGTTGAATACTCTACCCTCGAAAACTGTTGCGATCCCCTATACTTGTGGGTTATCAAGACTTTTCTGGCGCTGTTGCCGGGGAGCATAGCTCTATTCTTTGAGTCACTTGGGATTTATATTTGCTGATCACTATAAAGAACTTGAAAGATCAAAGAACCAAGATTTTTCCCTCAACTACGAGGGGAGGTAAGGAATTGCCATCTAGCTCTGCACTTGATTCACCTTCTGTTTTGAGTAAACTTGCGACACCTACTCCTGTTATTCATTCTGATATGTCACATGTTATTGATGATGCCACTTCTGCTTTGCATGATACTTATGATGAAACTACTTCTATGCTTGATAATACTGTGCCACTAGGTGAATTTCTTGATGAACAACTTGCTAGGGTTAGAGAGAATGAAATTATTGAAACTGATAATATTGATGAAAGTGATGATGAAGATTCTCCCCTTAGATATGAATTGCTTATTGTTCCTGAGGGTTATGTTATGGATGAAGAAACTGCTAGAGACTTATTAGCTTGCAATGACAGATCTAATCTTAAGAAATTATTAGTTAAACTTAAAGAAAAGTCTTTTAATGCTATAATGAAATATGGCCCTGCTTTTGCTACTTCACCTATCTTTATTACTGATAAGGATTATGATTTCTCTGTCGATCCTCAGTTAACTACCCTGGTTGAATCTGATCCTTTTTATGGCTATGAATCTGAAACTGTTGTGGCACATCTTACTAAATTAAATGATATAGCCACCCTATTCACTAATGATGAGAAAACTCGCTATTACTTTATCCTTAAGTTGTTTCCATTCTCATTAAAGGATGATTCTAAAACATGGTTTAATTCTCTTGATCCTGGTTGTGTGCGTAGTCCCCAGGATATGATTTATTACTTCTCTACTAAATATTTCCTCGCTCATAAGATACAAGCTGCCTTAAGGGAAATATATAATTTTGTGCAAATTGAAGAAGAGAGTCTCCCACAAGCTTGGGGGAGGCTTCTCCAATTACTTAATGCTTTGCCTGATCATCCTCTCAAGAAAAATGAAATACTTGATGTCTTTTATAATTGACTAACCGATGCTTCCAGAGACCACCTGGATAGTTGTGCTGGTTGTGTTTTGAGGGAAAGAACTGTTGATCAAGCTGAATTGATATTGAATAATATGTTGAGTAATGAAAATTATTGGACACTTCCTGAACCAACTCCTAAGCCAACTCCGAAGAAAAGGGGCATTCTATTTCTCAGTCCTGAAGATATGCAAGAGGCAAAGAAATCTATGAATGAAAAAGGTATTAAAGCTGAAGATGTTAAGAATTTACCACCTATTGAAGAAATACATGGTCTTGATAACCTGACACAGGTAGTAAAGGTAAATTCTCTCTATAGATTTGATGAAGGTGATATCCCTCGTTATAAGTCTGCTAGCCAATGCTTAGATGAGTTTGATAATTTTATTGTTAAACAAGAAAACTTCAATGCTTATGTTGGTAGACAATTGAACCACAATGCTGATATGCTTGAACACTAGAGTGATTATATGTCTAGAGTTAAAGGTGAACTTAAACTTATTAGTAAACATGCTTCTATGGCCACCACTCAAGTAGAACAAGTACTTAAGGCTCAGAATGATTTGCTCAATGAATTGAATAATAAGAAAAATGATAATGCTGTTAGAGTTATGACTAGAGGGGGTAAAATGACTTAGGAACCTTTGTATCCTGAGGGCCACCCTAATAGAATTGAGCAAGATTCTCAGAGAACTAATGTTGATGCACCTAGTTCTTCTAAAAGGAAGAAGAATAAAAATGATAGGACTTTGCATGCTTCTAGTGAACCTGTTATAGACACACCTGAGAATCCCAATGATATTTCTATTTCTGATGCTGAGACACAATCTGGTAATGAACATGAACCTAGTGATAATGTTAATGATGATTCATGTTGATGCTCAACCTAGTAATGACAATGATGTAGATATTGAACCAGTAGTTTATCTTGATAACCCACAATCAAAGAATCAACATTATGATAAGAGAGACTTTGTTGCTAGGAAGCACGGTAAAGAAAGAGAACCATGGGTTCAGAAACCGATGCCTTTTCCTCCTAAACCATCCAAGAAAAAGGATGATGAGGATTTTGAGCGCTTTGTTGAAATTATTAGACCTATCTTTTGCGTATGTGTTTGACTGATATGCTTAAAATGAATCCTTATGCTAAGTACATGAAAGATATTGTTACTAATAAAAGAAAGATACCGGAAGATGAAATTTCCACCATGCTTGCTAATTACACTTTTAAGGATGGAATACCTAAGAAACTTGGAGATCCAGGAGTACCAACTATACCATGCTCCATTAAAAGAAACTATGTTAAAACTGCTTTATGTGATCTTGGAGCCGGTGTTATTGTTATGCCTCTCTCTTTATATCGTAGACTTGATTTGAATAAATTGACACCTACTGAAATATCTTTGCAAATGGCTGATAAATCAACTGCTATACCTGTCGGTATTTGTGAGGACGTGCCTATTGTGGTTGCAAATGTTACTATTTTAACAGACTTTGTTATTCTTGATATTCCCGAGGACGGTAGTATGTCGATTATCCTTGGTAGACCCTTTTTTGAATACTGCAGGGGTTGTTATTGATTGCAACAAAGGCAATGTCACTTTTCATGTTAATGGTAATGAGCATACTGTACACTTTCCGAGGAAACAACCTCAAGTCCACAGTATCAATTCTATTGGAAAATTTTCAACAATTACTATTGGAGGTTTTGAATTTCCTCTTCCTACTGTCAAGAAGAAATATGATATTCTTATTGTTGGGGATGTGCATATCCCCGTTGAGGTAACCTAGTGTTATTCGAAATTTCTCTGGTTTCATGCGATTCGGAATGAGTTTGTTAACAAGACTTGATCAACCTTGTTAGTGGATTCCTTTTGATGAGCATGAGATGGATGAAGTTAGAAAGCACAACCTTCTGTACCCTCCTTTTACTTTCTGTTATTTATTTTAAATAAAGCAAAAAATAGTCTTTTTCTGTCTATTTTCTGAATTATCCTTGCAATAAAAAATACCCTGAAAATAAAAGTTCTCCAAATGCCCTGAAAATGAAATATGATTTTCTCTAGAATATTTGAGGATTTTAGGCACTGAGAACACAGCAGGGGAGTAGCCACGTGCCCACGAGGGTGGAGGGCGCACCCACCCCCTGGGCGCGCCCCCTGCCTTGTGGACCCCACGTGGGTCCCCTCCACTTATCCTTGCACCCACACACTTCGTCTTGCTCCAGAAAAAAATCATCCACCAGCTCAAACCCGACTTCTAGCTCATCTTGCTGCCATTTTCGATCTCCTTGCTCAAAGCTCCATTCACAAAACTGCTTTTGGGGATTGTTTTTTGGTATGTGACTCCTCCAATGGTCCAATTAGTCTTTGTTCTAGTGCTTTATTTATTGCAAAGTTTTGCTGCTTAGGTGACCCTGTTCTTGAGCTTGCATGTCAAATTTATGTGGTCAAAAGTAGTTCTAATGCATGATATGGCCTCTAGGCACTTGTAGGAGTAGTTGCTATCAATTTTGTTGAGTTTGGTTTACTTTTAGTTTAAGTTACTAAATTTTTTTAAAAAATTCAGAAAAAGATGAAGAGATTCTTGAGGGGCTCATCGAGCCGAAGTTCTAAGGATAAGCAAAGTGAATAAAACAAGAAGCCCAAGTATAATCTCCCTCGTACTGGGGAGGTTCGACCATGCGAATGGCCTTGTGATGAGTTCTTGAAAGAGGCCGGGATTTATGAATATTTTTATTATTTGGCTGAGAATGCAGGCCTCACCGACTTCCTCCACGACCAGCGCGAACAGTATCTCTTACTCACCAATATTTTTGTGCAAAATTTTCATTTCCATGCTAGGAGATCACCACCTTCGATGGAATTTTATTTATATGATGAGCATAAGGAGATGTCACTTTACGATTTTTGCCGGGTTTGTAGGATACCCTTTGAGGGCAGCATAGAGGAACACATCGTAATGATGTGGAGGGATTTATTGATGCAATCGATATAGGGGAAACGAGGAAAGTTTCCGGTGCAAGAATCACTAGCATACATTTTCCTGTTCTATGTTACTTTGCAATATTTTCTAGTAGATGCTTAATTGGTCGCGGGAACTATGGAAATCTTAGTGCCCCTGATATTGTCATTTTGCGCCATGCTTTGTTTCGTGATACCACTTTTAGTTTAGGCGCTATTGTTGCTAAACGGTTAAATATGAACCGTACAAAGGGTCCCGTCTTGGGAAGCATCTTCGCCTCGCGCCTTGCTGCACACTTTAACATACCTATTAGGCATTATGAGAAAGAGGAAAAGTTGCTGCCTCATGTTTTTCTACATTATAAGATCATGGTAGCACATGATTTTATTGTTAAGCATAAGAAGAAGATGCTTAACTATAGACTAATATTTGATAAGAAGCACTTTGAGACTATCACCCTGCCAGCTCCCTCTTTGTTCAACATATTTTTAGGCACGTACCTTGTTTCGCCGGAAGCCATTCAGGCATACCAGAGCCTGACATCAGCTCCAGAGCCGGAGCCACAATCTGATCCTAACCGTCAGTCTATTTATCAGTGGGATCCAAAGGAGATTGCCAACCAGTGGCACCCCGAAGACCCTCCTCAGTACACCGGAGAGGGCAGTTTTGATCCATGGGCATAGACCAACTTAGGCCAAAAGCCTAAACTTGGGGGAGTATGTATTTCTCACCGACATTACATTCATGTTCAAACACTCATTCCAATTGTCGGTGCTCATACTTTTTCATTGTATCATCCATGCTAGTTTATTTTCTATTTTTAATCTTTCTTCTTGTGTGTTTGAAAAACCTTAGGAAAAACCAAAAAAATTAGTTGTAGCTTTTAGCTAGTTTACTTTCCATGCCTGTAGTAGTACTAATTAAAAACAAAACCCAAAAACATTTCTCGTTGTTCTTTTGCTTGTTGGGCGCCTTCCCGCGTAAATAGTTTTATTTCTTTTCTTGTTCTTTGGGGGTCGAGAGGAGAAGACCTTGATGAAAATGTTGAGTGACTCTCATTTGCATTATTGTTGATCTAACAAAGAGCCCATATTACCTTGTCTTCTCTCTTGAGTTGAATGCTTGTAGATTCAGCTTAGTCCAATGCACATGCACTATTATTATTATCCACACTATTCAGTTGTGCAAGTGAAAGGCAATAATGACGATATATGATGAACTGATTGAGATGAGGAAAGCTGGTATGAACTCGACCTCTCTTGTTTTTGTAAATATGATTAGTTCATCGTTCCTGATTCAGCCTATTATGAATGAAACATGTTTGCAGTGACAATTAGAGATTATAGTTGCTTATGCCATGCTTAATTTGCTAGGAGTTTATAATGGTTTACCTTGCGTGCCAACATGCTATTAAAATGGTTGTGATGTGGTATGATAGGGTGGTATCCTCCTTTGAATGATTCTAGTGGCTTGACTTGGCACATGTTCACGCATGTAGTTGAAACAAAATCAACATAGCCTCCATGATATTTATGTTCATGGTGAATTATATCCTACTCATGCTTGCTTTCGATGTTGATTAATTTTAATGCATGTTCACGACTGTTGTCGCTCTCTAGCTGGTTGCTTCCCAGTCTCTTTCTAGCCTTCACTTGTACTAAGCGGGAATACTGCTTGTGCATCCAACTCCATAAACCCCAAAGTTATTCTGTATGAGTCCACCATACCTGCCCATATACGTTATCTACCTGCCATTCCAAGTAAATTTGTATGTGCCAAACTCTAAACCTTCAAATAAACATTCTGTTTTGTATGCTCGAATAGCTCATGTATCAACTAGGGTTGTCTGTATCTTCCATTCTAGGTGGGTTATTCTCAAGAGGAGTGGACTCCGCTCCTCACCCACGAGAAAATGGCTGGTCACCAGGATGCCCAGTCCCATGCTCAAATCAAAGCAAAATAATTGCAAACAAAACTCCCCCAGGATTGTTGGTAGTTGGAGGCACCCGTTGTTTCGGGCAAGCCATGGATTGATGCTTGTTGGTGATGGGGGAGTATAAACTTTACCATTCTGCTTGGGAACCGCCTATAATGTGTGTAGTATGGAAGATATCGAGATCTCTCGGTTGTTACGTTGACAATGAAAGTATACCGCTCAAAATATTATTCATCTCTATTTCAAAATCGAGCTCTGGCACCTATACAAATCCATGCTTCCCTCTGCGAAGGGCCTATCCATTTACTTTATGTTGAGTCATCATCCTCTTATTAAAAAGCACCAGTTGGAGAGCACCGCTGTCATTTCCATGTATTATTGTTAGTTTACATTGAGTATGACTTGACTGGATCTCTTTTACCATGAATTACAATTTCCAGTCAGCCCTTGATCTTCAGGGGTGCTCTGCATTTATGTTTTGCGATCCCAGAAAGTGCTAGCGAGATACCATCTTTTTATATCATATTATGATTGTTTTGATAAAGTGTTGTCATCCAAGATTTATTATTATTGCTCGCTAGTTGATTATGCCATTGATATGAGTAAACATGAGACCTAAATGTTATTGTGAATATGGTTAGTTCATAATATTTCTGAAAACTTGAATGCTGGCTTTAAATATTTGCAACAACAAGAGAAAACAAAGTTTGGAAAAGTCTTTATTTATCACTTTCAGTTTATCAACTGAATTACTTGAGGACAAGCAAAGGTTTAAGCTTGGGGGAGTTGATACGTCTCCGTCGTATCTACTTTTCCAAACACTTTTTCCCTTGTTTTGGACTCTAACTTGCATGATTTGAATGGAACTAACCCGTACTGACGCTGTTTTCAGCAGAATTGCCATTGTGCAAAAATAAAAGTTCTCGGAATGACCTGAAAATCAGTGGAGATTATTTTTGGAATATATAAAAAATACTGGCGGAAGAATCCACGTCAGGGGGCCCACACCCTGTCCACGAGGGTGGGGGGTGCGCCTACCCCCCTGGGCACGCCCCCTGCCTCGTGGGCCCCCTGATGCTCCATTGACGTCCATCTTGACTCCATATATTCGTGTTCGGGGAGAAAAAAATAAGAGAGAAGGATTCACCGTGTTTTACGATACGGAGCCGCCGCCAAGCCCTAATCTCTCTCGAGAGGGCTGATCTGGAGTCCGTTCGAGGCTCCGGAGAGGGAAATCCGTCGCTATCATCATCATCAACCTTCCTCCATCACCAATTTCATGATGCTCACCGCCATACGTGAGTAATTCCATCGTAGGCTTGCTAGACGGTGGTGGGTTGGATGAGATTTATCATGTAATCGAGTTAGTTTTGTTAGGGTTTGATCCCTAGTATCCACTATGTTCTGAGATTGATGTTGCTATGACTTTGCTATGCTTAATGCTTGTCACTAGGGCCCGAGTGCCATGATTTCATATCTGAACCTATTATGTTTTCATGAATATATGTGAGTTCTTGATCCTATCTTGCAAGTCTATAGTCACCTAATATGTCCCTTAGTTTCCAATAGGACCCCGCTGCCACGGGAGGGTAGGCCAAAAGATTTCATGCAAGTTCTTTTCCATACACTACTGGAATCTGGCAATTTGCCGTCTTCCACCTCTTTGTCGTCTGCCGGCTGACGGCGAAGAGCCTCTTTGCCGTCCGCTCCCACAAAGCGAACGGCAAAGAAAGTGCGGATGGCAAAAAGTCTATTTGCCGTCCGCTGCTTCTTTGCCATCAGCCAGCTAACGTCAAAGAGTTAGAAGGCAGACGGCAAAGGGCCAGGTGGGCCCCATAGGGCACGGCATGGCTAGGTCAGGTTCTTTGCCATCCGCCGGCGGACGGCAAACAGGAGACGTGGGCCATCCCTAAACGGCCGCCCTCTTTGCCGTCTGCTAGCAGACGGCAAAGAAGGCCCACTGATACGTCTCCAACGTATCTATAATTTTTGATTGCTCCAGGCTATATTATCTACTATTTTGGACTATATTGGGCTCTATTTTCCACTTTTATATTATTTTTGGGACTAACCTAT
Source organism: Triticum urartu (assembly GCF_056163025.1). Taxonomy (NCBI): domain Eukaryota; kingdom Viridiplantae; phylum Streptophyta; class Magnoliopsida; order Poales; family Poaceae; genus Triticum; species Triticum urartu. The sequence goes on along the minus strand of NC_141874.1, from coordinate 483,106,418 downwards.
TAACCGGAGGCCCAGCCCAGAATTGCTGTTTTTTTGCCTATTTCAGTGTTTCGGAATATCAAACGGAGTCCAAACGGAATAAAATCTTCGGGAACGTGATTTTCTCATCGAACATGATCCAGGAGACTTGGACCCTGCTCCAAGGAACAAAAGATACGGTCACGAGGGTGGGGGCGCGCCCCCCCTGCCTCGTGGACCCCTCGTTGCTCCTCTGGCGTACTTCTTCCTCCTATATATACACATGTACCCCCGAACGATCAGAACAGGAGCCAAAAACCTAATTCCACCGCCGCAACTTTCTGTATCCACGAGATCCCATCTTGGGGCCTGTTCCGGAGCTCCGCCGGAAGAGGGCCGTCATCACGGAGGGCTTCTACATCATCCTAGCCCCTCCGATGAAGTGTGAGTAGTTTACCTCAGACCTTCGGGTCCATAGTTAGTAGCTAGATGGCTTCTTCTCTCTCTTTGAATCTCAATACAAAGTTCTCCCCCTCTCTTGTGGATATCTATTCGATGTAATCTTCTTTTTGCGGTGTGTTTGTTGAGACCGATGAATTGTGGATTTATGATCAAGTCTATCTATGAATAATATTTGAATGTTCTCTGAATTCTTTTATGTATGATTGGTTATATTTGCAAGTCTCTTCGAATTATCCATTTGGTTTGGCCAACTAGATTGGTAGTTCTTGCCATGGGAGAAGTGCTTAGCTTTGGGTTCAATCTTGTGGATATCCTCGCTTTTATGCCTAGCTAGGGGCGTTAAACGATAGCGCTTGTTGGGAGGCAACCCAATTTTATTTTTATTCCTTGCTTTTTTCTCCTGTTAGTAATAAATAAATTATTTAGCCTCCGTTTTGGTTGTGTTTTTTTGTGTTTAATTAGTGTTTGTGCCAAGTAGAACCGTTGGGAAGACTTGGGGAAAGTCTTGTTGAACTTGCTGTAAAAAACAGAAACTTTAGCGCTCACGAGAACTGCTGTAATTTTTATTTGAAGAGTGCTATTTAGTTAATTATTTTTGATGATTATTAATAGATAAATTCCTCACGTCCAGCAATTTATTTTAGAATTTTTGGGGTTCCAGATCTTGCGCTAGCTACAGATTACTACAGACTGTTCTGTTTTTGACAGATTCTGTTTTTCGTGTGTTGTTTGCTTATTTTGATGAATCTATGGCTAGTAAAATAGTTTATAATCCATATGGAAGTTGTAATACAGTAGGTTTAACACCAATATAAATAAATAATGAGTTTATTACAGTACCTTTAAGTGGTCTTTTGTTTTCTTTCGCTAACAGAGCTCATGAGTTTTCTATTTTGAGTTTTGTGTTGTGAAGTTTTCAAGTTTTGGGTGAATTCTTTTGATGGATCATGGAACAAGGAGTGGCAAGAGCCTAAGCTTGGGGATGTCCATGGCACCCCCAAGATAATCCAAGGACACCAAAAAGTCAAAGCTTGGGGATGCCCCGGAAGGCATCCCCTCTTTCGTCCACTTCCATCGGTAATTTACTTGGAGCTATATTTTTATTCACCAACATGATATGTGTTTTGCTTGGAGCGTCTTGTATTATTTGTGTATTTGTGTATTAGTATTCCACAATCATCTTTGCTGTACACACATTTTGAGAGAGCCATACATGAATTAAAATTTGATAGAATACTCTATGTGCTTCACTTATATCTTTTGAGCTAAGTAGTTTTGCTCTATGTGCTTCACTTATATCTTTTGAGCTAAGTAGTTTTTGCTCTATGTGCTTCACTTATATCTTTTGAGCTAAGTAGTTTTGCTCTATGTGCTTCACTTATATCTTTTGAGCTAGATAATTTTGCTCTATGTGCTTCACTTATATCTTTTGAGCTAGATAATTTTGCTATATGTGCTTCACTTATATCTTTTGAGCATTATAATTTTGCTTTATGTGCTTCACTTATATCTTTTGAGCTAGATAATTTTTCTCTATGTGCTTCACTTATATCTTTTGAGCATTATAATTTTGCTCTATGTGCTTCACTTAGATCTTTTAGAGCACGGTGGTGGATTCGTTTTAAAGAAACTATTGATCTCTCATGATTCACTTAAATTATTTTGAGAGTCTCTTAATAGCATGGTAATTTGCTTAATAATAATATGCTTGGTATTCAAGATTTGTGAAACTTTCTTTTGAGTGTGTTGAATACTAAGAAAAGATTGAAGCATGATAATTGTTTTGAGATATGGAGGTGATAATATTAAAGTCATGCTAGTTGAGTAGTTGTGAATTTAAAGAATACTTGTGTTAGAGTTTGTGATTCCCGTAGCATGCACGTATGGTGAACCGTTATGTAACGAAGTTGGAGCATGATTTGTTTATTGATTGTCTTCCTTATGAGTGGCGATCGGGGACGAGCGATGGTCCTTTTCTACCAATCTATCCCCCTAGGAGCATGCGCATAATACTTTGCTTTGATAACTTCTAGAGTTTTGCAATAATTATATGAGTTCTTTATGACTAATGTTGAGTCCATGGATTATACGCACTCTCACCCTTCCACCTTTGCTAGCCTCTCTAATACCGCGCACCTTTCGCCGGTATCATACACCTACCATATACCTTCCTCAAAACAGCCACCATACCTACCTATTATGGCATTTCCATAGCCATTCCGAGATATATTGCCATGCAACTTTCCACCATCTAGTTCATCATGACACATTCATCATTGTCATATTGCTTAGCATGATCATGTAGTTGACATAGTATTTGTGGCAAAGCCACCGTCCATAATTTCTTCATACTTGTCACTCTTGATTCATTGCATATCCCGGTACACCGCCGGAGGCATCCATATAGAGTCATACTTTGTTTTAGAATCGAGTTGTAATCATTGAGTTGTAAATAAATAGAAGTGTGATGATCATCATTCACTAGAGCATTTTCCCAATAAAAAAAGGAGAAAGGCCAAAGAAAAAAATAAGGCCCAAAAAAAAGAAAATAAATAAAAAGGGGCAATGCTACTATCCTTTTTCCACACTTGTGCTTCAAAGTAGCACCATGATATAGCAAGTCTCATATATTGTGCTTCAAAGTAGCACCATGTTCTTCATATCGAGAGTCTCATATGTTGTCACTTTCATATACTAGTGGGAATTTTACATTATAGAACTTGGTTTGTATATTCCAATGATGGGCTTCCTCAAAATTGCCCTAACTCTTCGTGAGCAAGCAAGTTGGATGCACACCCACTTAGTTTCTTGTTGAGCTTTCATACATTTATAGCTCTAGTGCATCCGTTGCATGACAATCCCTACTCACTCACATTGATATCTATTGATGGGCATCTCCATAGCCCGTTGATACGCCTAGTTGATGTGAGACCATCTTCTCCTTTTTGTCTTCTCCACAACCACCATTCTATTCCACCTATAGTGCTATATCCATGGCTCACGCTCATGTATTGCGTGAATATTGAAAAAGTTTTGAAAAAGTTAGAGTATGAAACAATTGCTTGGCTTGTCATCGGGGTTGTGCATGATTTAAATACTTTGTGTGGTGAAGTTGGAGCATAGCTAGACTATATGATTTTGTAGGGATAACTCTCTTTGGCCATGTTATTTTGAGAAGACATAATTTGTTTGTTAGTATGCTTGAAGTATTATTATTTTTATGTCAATATAAACTTTTGTCTTGAATCTTTCTAATCTGAATATTCATACCACAATTAAGAAGATTTGCATTGAAATTATGCCAAGTAGCACTCCGCATCAAAAATTCTCTTTTTATTATTTACCTACTCGAGGACGAGCAGGAATTAAGCTTGGGGATGCCTGATACATCTCCAACGTATCTATAATTTTTGATTGCTCCATGCTATATTATCTACTGTTTTGGACTATATTGGGCTCTATTTTCCACTTTTATATTATTTTTGGGACTAACCTATTAACCGGAGGCCTAGCCCAGAATTGTTGTTTTTTTGCCTATTTCAGTGTTTCGGAATATCAAACGGAGTCCAAACGGAATAAAATCTTCGGGAACGTGATTTTCTCACCGAACGTGATCCAGGAGACTTGGACCCTGCTCCAAGGAACAAAAGAGGTGGTCACGAGGGTGGGGGCGCGCCCCCTGCCTTGTGGGCCCCTCGTTGCTCCTCCGGCGTACTTCTTCCTCCTATATATACACATGTACCCCCAAACGATCAGAACAGGAGCCAAAAACCTAATTCCACCGCCGCAACTTTTTGTATCCACGAGATCCCATCTTGGGGCCTGTTCCGGAGCTCCGCCGGAAGAGGGCCGTCATCACGGAGGGCTTCTACATCATCCTAGCCCCTCCGATAAAGTGTGAGTAGTTTACCTCAGAACTTTGGGTCCATAGTTAGTAGCTAGATGGCTTCTTCTCTCTCTTTGAATCTCAATACAAAGTTCTCCCCCTCTCTTGTGGAGATCTATTCGATGTAATCTTCTTTTTGCGGTGTGTTTGTTGAGACCAATGAATTGTGGGTTTATGATCAAGTCTATCTATGAATAATATTTGAATGTTCTCTGAATTCTTTTATGTATGATTGGTTATCTTTGCAAGTCTCTTCGAATTATCCGTTTGGTTTGGCCAACTAGATTGGTAGTTCTTGCCATGGGAGAAGTGCTTAGCTTTGGGTTCGATCTTGCGGTGTCCTTACCCAGTGACAGAAGGGGCGGCAAGGCACGTATTGTATCATTGCCATCGAGGATAACAAGATGGGGTTTATTTCATATTGCATGAATTTATCTCTCTACATCATGTCATCTTGCTTAAGTGTTACTCTGTTTTTAACTTAATACTCTAGATGCATGATGGATAGCGGTCGATGAGTGGAGTAATAGTAGTAGATGCAGAATCGTTTTGATCTACTTGTCACGAACGTGATGCCTATATACATGATCATGCCTAGATATTCTCATAACTATGCTCAATTCTGTCAATTGCTCAACAGTAATTTGTTCACCCACCGTAGAATACTTATGCTCTTGAGAGAAGCCACTAGTGAAACCTATGGCCCCCGGGTCTATTCTCATCATATCAATCTCCATCACTTTAATCTTGTTTTGCCTTTTACTTTGCCTTTACTTTTTTACTTTGCATCTTTATACCAAAAATACCAAAATATTATATATATCAGATCTCACTCTCGTAAGTGACCGTGAAGGGATTGACAACCCCTAGTCGCGTTGGTTGCGACTAGCTATCGCTTTGTGCAGGTACGTGGGACTTGAGCGTGGGATCCTACTGGATTGATACCTTGGTTCTCAAAAACTGAGGAAAATACTTACGCTACTCTGCTGCATCATCCCTTCCTCTTCGGGGAAAACCAACGCAAGCTCAAGACGTAGCACCCACTTAACGGGCCGAGCCATCTCCCCCCTCTCTCTCTTTCTCTATCTCCCTCCCGCGCGCCCGCCTCTCTCCTTCCCCGCCACCGCCGCCCGCCAGCCCCGCCCCCCGGACCCAGCCCCCGTCGCCATCCAGCCCTCCCCCCGCCCCCGTTGACCCACCGCGCCCATGGCCCCACCGCACCCCGCCGCTGGAGAGGCCTGCGCCGGGCCGCCCCGGTGCCGGACCCCTTCCCGCGGCCCTGCACCGCCCCGCCCCGCTGCCGCCCTCCTCCCCGCGACCCTGCACCGCCCCGCCCCACCGGCCGACCACGCCCTCCACCGGCGCCTGCAGGTTTTTTCTTCCCCCTTTTTTTAGTTTAGTTTTTTTAGTTTATTTTAGTTTAGTTTCTGTTTTAGTTTTAGTTTTAGTTTAGTTTTATTTTCAGTTTAGTTTTAGTTTAGTTTATTTTAGAGTAGAAGGAGGAGGAGGAGGAGGAGGGAGGAAGAGGAGGAGGGAGAAGAATAAAGAAGAAGAAGAAGAAGAAGAAGAAGAAGAAAAAGAAGAAGGAAATGAAAAAGAGGGCGTTTGGGGACGAGCGGGTTAGGGGTTCCTCGGTGTCAATGGAACCCTAAATAGAAAGTATCGTCGGTGCGAGTTACATGTGGCTGTCGGTGTCGAATACTTGCTATTTAGGGTTCCATCGATGCCAAGGACCCCCTAACCCGCTCATCCTGTTGTATTATTTTAGTTAGGTCGATGGAAGAAACAAAATTGCTATGTTATTCATCTTTCGATTCAAATGTGCGGCTATTTCATCGCTGCGAGGGTCTGGTGTTCGACGAGCTTTGCCCCTGTGTTCGTTGGTGAGCACAAATGACGTCTGCTCCTCCCCCCTTCATTTGCTCTGTTCCGATCTTCGTGCCGATGAAACTTGCTAGCTATAGGTGTCAATCATCAGTATGCGTAACCACTATGCGTCTCCCGTTCGGAAGGGTTACATCTATAAATATGCATGCATTTGCATATTTATAATCGTGATTCTTTTGAATTGTCCAACGTTATCCCTGGACAGGCCGAGTATGTGTAGATTGGGTTCATTTTCCCATATGCTCTGCTCTGGATCCGATGCAGAATTTCGTCAGTGCCTCCCTGTTGTTCTCTGGGTACACATCCTCTCTTGCTTATTGCTGAGACGTGTATCAGGAGAACAGCGGGGAGGTGCTGCCGAAATTTTGCGTCAGATCTGGAGCAGAGCCTGGGAAAACGAACCCAATCTACACATACTCGGGTAGGATTAGGACCTATCTTTACCTATTAGCGTGTAGGTTGCATGGACATAATAAAACTGACAAAATCCATTAACTGATGGATATGCATGGTTTGCTTAATTATGTATATATTTCTTGTGTGTCCAGTAGGAAGTTAATATGAGTGATCATGCATGGATGTACATCGGTTACACTAGTCAGAAAGTTTGGACCGAGGAATGGTTAACAAAAACCAAGGGGTTTGTTAGAGCCGCATTTGCAAATGGCCAGGAATTAAGCCGGTGCCCCTGTGCCCGTTGCGACAACTATAAAAAGTGGGATGAGCTTGAAATGAGTAAAGACCTGCAGAACTTTGGTTTTACGCATGGTTACACGGTCTGGACATTACATGGTGAGTATGCCCAACGTGCCAGAGCCGAGGTGGTTCGTCGTCGCACCGACGAGCATGGTACTGGGACCGCAGACATGGTGCTAGACTTTGACGATGCTCGGGACTCGGACGAGGAGATGGAGGAATCTGCAAAGGCCTTCACTGAAATGTTTGAGTCCTCAAAACATCCTCTCCACGAGCACACGGAGCTTTGTCAACTGGATGCCATCTCACAAATATTGGCTCTGAATGCTCAATTCAACTTGGGCAGAGAATGCTACGACGCGATGATGACAGTATTCAGACGATTTCTACCCAAAGGCCATGTGCTACCTCCAAACCTGTACCAGTCAAACAAAATCCTCCATGCTCTTAAGATGCCCTGTGAGAAGATACATGCCTGTGAGAAAGGATGTGTCTTATTTAGGCTTCAGTATGAGGACTTGAACTATTGTCCCATTTGCAATTCTTCTAGGTATGTTGTGGTAGACAACGGTATGGGTGAGAAGATGCAGACCAAAATACCCGTTAATGTTCTTCGGTATATGCCAATTGTACCAAGACTTCAACGTCTTTTCATGGTCAAAGAGACGGCTAGACAGATGACATGGCACAAAACGGGCAAAAGAACCAAACTAGATGCAGATGGGAATGTGATGATGGTGCACACCTCAGATGGTGAAGCGTGGAAGCGCTTCGATGCATTACATAAGGAAAAAAGGCAGATCCAAGGCATCCTCGAGTTGCTGTCAGCACAAATAGGTTCAGTGTGTTTGGTCAGATGGCAACCGCATACAGCTGTTGGCCCATGTTTGTCATTCAACTCAATCTCCCCCCGGGCAGATTATGCAAAGAAATAACATTTTCCTGACGTTGATAATTCCAGGGCCCAACTATCTGGGGAAGAATATGGATGTGTACATGCAACCGCTTAAGGACGAATTGCAAGAAGCTTGGGATAATGGGTTCAAGACATACGACGCCTTTAGCAAAGAGAACTTCATAATGCGTGCCTGGTACATGTACTCGGCGCATGACTTGCCGGCGTATGCGCTATTCGTTGGCTGGTGTGTGCATGGAAGGTTCCCGTGCCCCACATGCAAGGGAGCTCTTGAGTTTCGTTGGCTGACGGCAGGGCGCAAGTATAGTTTCTTTGACTTGCATAGAACGTTTGTACATCCTGGCCATAAGTTCAGGAAAGACAAGAAGAACTTCATCAAAGGTAGAGTTGTCAAACACTCTGCACCACCTGCGTTGACAGGCCAACAGAGTCTAGATCAGTTAAACGCTCTCGAGCCAGATCCAGAGCGTCCAGGGTATAATAAGGAACACGCATGGACTCACAAGACATGCTTCTGGGATCTGCCTTACTTCAAAGATCTCATTTGCCCACACAACATCGACGTGATGCACACTGAAAAGAATATCGCCGAAGCCATTTTTGGTACATTGTTCGGCATAGAGGGGAAATCAAAGGATAATACTAAGGCTAGAGTCGATCAAGAGGAGCTATGTGATAGACCGTTACAAAACATGAAAGAACCAAAAGGAAAGGGGAACTGGACAAAGCGAAAGGCATGGTTCAATCTTGGAAGGCCAGCTATGAAGGAAATTATTTTGTGGGTGAAAATGCAGTTGATGTTCCCCGATGGGTATGCAACAAATCTAAAGAGGGGAGCGAGTCTTCAAAAGTTGAAAAAATTTGGTCTAAAAAGTCATGATTGGCACATATGGATCGAGCGGATAATGCCGGTGATGTTGCGTGGCTTCATCCCTGAGGATGAATGGCTAGTACTGGTAGAGCTAAGCTATTTCTTCTATGTTCTTTGTGCGAAAGTACTATCGCCTGGCCTCCTAGAAGAAATGGAACAGTTGGCACCGGAGTTGATCTGCAAGTTAGAGATGATCTTTTCGCCAAGCTTCTTTAATCCAATGCAACACTTGATTTTGTATCTCCCAACCGAGGCACGATTGGGGGGGGGGCGTGCAAAATCGTTGCTGTCGGGGATATACCTCGCGGTATTATCCGACCGGAGTTATAACCAGGCTGGGACTTAGTAAACCGACTGACAGTTAAGACAGATGGCTAAGATGGACGGTAAATTGACAGGTGTTAAGGTAGGTGGTAAACCGGTTGGTGTTAAGTCAGACGATAAACCGACTGATAGTTAAGACAGACATGTAAAACAGGCAGTTAACCCAGACGGTAAACCGGCAGGTTGTTAAACTGGCTGACAGCTAAGACAGGAGTTAAGTCAGATGATAACTCAGCAGACAATCATAAACCGGCAGACCATCTTAAACCGGCACCAGTTATAACCCGGCAGACAGTGATAACTGGGTTGCCAGGAGTTATGAAGCCCAAGATGTTAATAAGCCCATGAAGAGAAGCCATAATAGTCAAGTCTTAAGTCCGAGTTGGACTCTACATGTAACCCGCCCCTTCAACTTATATAAGGAGGGACAGGGCTCCCTAAAGAGGGACAAGGAAGAAGAAACAATCTTAAAGGGTTATGGTTAACTGGGAGAGCCGGTTTACGCCGACTTCCTCATGATCATAATGAGAGATAGCCTCAAACAACACGTAGGGTTGTTACCGGATGGTGTTTCCCAGGGCCCAAAGCTGTCTAAACCCTTGTCTTGCGTTGCGTCTCTCGATTCCACTCAACCCCTCTCAAGCTACCACATAGATGCGTTGGCCTCACGACTAAGTCCTCACACTAGGACATCTGCCGTGATATTTCCACGACAGTTGGTGCTACTTGATACGTCTCCGTCGTATCTACTTTTCCGAACACTTTTGCCCTTGTTTTGGACTCTAACTTGCATGATTTGAATGGAACTAACCCGGACTGACGCTGTTTTCAGCAAAATTACCATGGTGTTATTTATGTGCAGAAACAAACGTTCTCGGAATGACCTGAACTTCACGGAGCAACTTTTTGGAAAATATAAAAAAATACCTGCAAAATATGAAGGCCAGGGGCCCACCACCTGTCCATGAGGGTGGGGCGCGCCTGCCCCCTAGGGTGCGCCCCCCAACCTCGTGGGCCCCCTGGTGCCTCTCCGACTCCAACTCCAACTCTATATATTGTGTTTCGGGGAGAAAAAAACCAGAGAGAAGAATTCATCGCGTTTTACGATACAAAGCCGCCGCCAAGCCCTAAAACCTCTCGGGAGGGCTGATCTGGAGTCTGTTCGGGGCTCCGGAGAGGGGAATCCGTCGCCATCGTCATCATCAACCATCCTCCATCACCAATTCCATGATGCTCACCGCCGTGCGTGAGTAATTCCATTGTAGGCTTGCTGGACGGTGATGGGTTGGATGGGATCTATCATGTAATCGAGTTAGTTTTGTTAGGGTTTGATCCCTAGTATTCATTATGTTCTGAGATTGATGTTGCTATGACTTTGCTATGATTAATGCTTGTCACTAGGCCCGAGTGCCATGATTTCAGATTTGAACCTATTGTGTTTTCATCAATATATGAGTGTTCTTGATCCTATCTTGCAAGTCTATAGTCACCTATTATGTGTTATGATCCGTTAACCCCGAAGTGACAATAATCGGGATACTTATCGGTGATGACCGTAGTTTAAGGAGTTCATGTATTCACTATGTGTTAATGCTTTGTTCCGGTACTCTATTAAAAGGGGGCCTTAATATCCCTTAGTTTCCATAAGGACCCCGCTGCCACGGGAGGGTAGGACAAAAGATGGCATGCAAGTTCTTTTCCATAAGCACGTATGACTATGTTCGGAATACATGCCTACATTATATCAATGAACTGGAGCTAGTTCTGTGTCACCCTAGGTTATGACTATTACATGATGAACTGCATCCGGCATAATTCTCCATCACCGATCCATTGCCTACGAGCTTTTCATATATTGTTCTTCGCTTATTTACTTTCCCGTTGCTATTGTTGTCATCACTACAAAATACCAAAAACATTACTTTTACTATTGTTACCTTTTGCTACCGTTACCACCACTATCATATTACTTTGCTACTAAATACTTTGCTGCAGATATTAAGTTTCCAGGTGTGGTTGAATTGACAACTCAGCTGCTAATACTTGAGAGTATTCTTTGGCTCCCCTTGTGTCGAATCAATAAATTTGGGTAGAATACTTTACCCTCGAAAACTGTTGCGATCCCCTATACTTGTGGGTTATCACTACTCAACTGAGAGGATGCAGAAGACGCTTCGAGAAAAATGTAAAAATAAACGTAGAATAGAAGCATCGATGGCGGAGGCATTCATCACTGAGGAGGCGGCAAACTTCGTGATAGCACACTACGAAGCCAAAAAACGTCATTTGCATAATCCGAAGCCTCGGTACAATGCTGACGAACCTCAAAAGGGTCAATCCAACCTCATCCTATTCAAAGGGAATCTCGCACCAGCCAGTGGTTGGAAACCGGTAAGGTTGGATGTTGAAGAATGGCGGACCATTTCGTTGTATCTCTTGAACAACCTAACAGAAGTGCGGCTGTACATCGAGTAAGATCTCGGTACATTGTTTCACAACTTCTAATTCCTTTGAACTTCTCTTATTCCTGGATATTTGATGCAGTCGATACGTCGCCATATTCTTGTATGGAGCGGTGATCCAAAAGGATTCCATCGAAGAGTATGAGCTTCTGGCAAAACAAGGAGCCAAATATCCCAGTTTCATCTCTTGGTTCAAAAAACGGTAATTTCCATTTGACCCTTTCATTTCTTTGGCTAATTTGCGACTAATGCAACAATCCTTTCGTATTAAACTTGCAGGCTAATTCAGAGATTATGGATGCCAAACTGAGACAAGTAGCTAATGGTTTTGACTACAAGGTTCGTTCATTTGACAAATACGACATCAACGGGTATCGCTATCGTACCTATGGCAAAGAGCTATCTATGGCCAATCGAAAATCTACAAATTGTTGTGTCTCTGCTATCGGCGAAGGAGGTATCGAGTATTATGGAAGAGTTGAAGAAATTTATGAACTTGAATTCTATGGTGAAAACCCACCAAACGTCGTAGTCTTCAGATGTTATTGGTTCCAGCCGAGGGAGACTAGAAGGACTCATGAACATATAGGGCTAGTTGAAATCAAATAAAGCACCCATTTGGATGTTCCCGATGTCTATATTACGGCTCAACAGGCAACCCAAGTTTTCTATCTACCGTGGGCCTGTCAAAGTGATCCAAATCTCAGTGGTTGGGACGTCGTTTATGAAGTGCCGCCACGTGTTAGACCACCTCCCCCCAATGAAAAGGATTATAAACCTCACATTAACCAAGACACATATGACAAAGGAGAATTCTTCCAAGAAACACGTATTTCCAAAAAACATTTCAAGAAACGCTCTACTCCACCCCAGAACATTGAAGTAGACAACGATAGTGAATTCGACTTCACCCCTGAGCCGGAAGAAGAAGAGCCGGAAGAAGAAGTTACTACTGCAGGTGACCTGTCAATGCTTGAACGATTAGGTAAAGGTGGCCTTCCACATGATGATGCATTTATTAATGATGATGATGAGCACGTCATTACCGATAGTGATGATGGTGCATTTATTAATGATGATGATGAGCATGTCATTACGATAGTGATTATTAGGTATTCAAATTTTTATGTTGTACTTGATTTATATAGTTAGTTGTATGATTGTATGATTTATATAGTTGGTATTTATAATTTTCTTACTTTGTATGATTGTTTCTTATACATAGTGCCATGGTCTTGATGTCCGTCCCGGTCGGCCCTCGCCCGCTTTATGATTCGGATGTGGTAAATTCTCTTTCATAACTATTGGTTGCATTTTGCATTTATGACAATTATGGCCATCAAGTTGACATAGAGATATTTTATTCTAGGAGGTATGTGAACCGGAATTTGAAACAGACCCTCTTGTCGAGAAGTTAAATTTAGTTGAAAAATAAAATGAGTATTTGAAAGAAAGAAATAAAAGAATTGAAGATGAGAAGATGACATTGGAGTTGTATGTTGTCGATGTCATCGATGATCACAAGATGAAGATGAATGCAAATGCGCTTGAAGATAGATGCAATGCGCCTAAAGCTTAAGAAGATTAGAAAATATGCCATTTATAATGAGGCTTGGTATCATTATGCCGTTGGATCAATTGTTACCTTAGTTGCGATCTTCATCTCATTTGTTGTGATTAGGGTAAGTTTTCTCTAGTGTTTTGCTTTACAAATGGATACTTAGCTTATTTTCCTCCTAAATGGCACAATTACCTAAGTTAGATAAAAAATGAGCTATACTTAGCTTATTCAGTTCATTTATGACATACTTAGCATACTTAGGTAAAAAATGGCATGATAATCTTTGTTAGCTCCAAAATGATAGACTTAACTTATTTTCCTCCAAAATGACATAATAACCTTACTAAGCTCTAAAATGACCTATTTTACCTAGCTTAGCTCTAAAATGACCTACACTTAGCATTTTTACCTAGCTTAGCAATAAAATGACATTTTTACCTACCTTAGTTAGAAGAAGAAGAAGAAGAAGAAGATAAAGAAGATGAGAGGTGAAAAAGAAAGAGAAGAAAAAAATCTTCTTCTTCTTCTTCTAACTAGTCTTCTTCTTCTTCTAACTTTCATCTTTCCCAATTTGCAGTTTTGCTTTACATGAGGAAGCTTGGATTCATGGAGTGTACTATTCTTCTGGTGCTTCCTTGTTGTTTATGAAAACTTGTTTGGATATGTTGTTGGAAACTTGTTTTTGGTTATGTATATATGGATATGTTAGACTTTGTTGACCTATGTTGTTGGATTTGATGAAATATGTTGTTGGACATGCTGTTGGATATGTATGCATGTATCACTACAAGAAATATGTCAACTAGTGACCTTCTGTCAGTGACCCTGGAAGAATTGGTCATAGATCTATGACCATTTCGGACCAATTGGTCAAAAGCTGTTCGGGGGGCTCCACACCCTAAACTATAACGACCATTTTGGTCAAAAAGGTCGTAATTTCCTTACACAAAATGGTCATAAAGCAGATAGCACTGGTCCGCTGCCTTATTTCTAGCTGATCACGACCAATATAGATGGTCATAACCTTGTAAATTATGGTGGGTTGCTATGACTAGGCGCCACCTCATCAGTTTTGCCTATGTGTCATGTCCATGTGGCAATTTTTGCCCGAGGTTGTGAAGCTACCTATATTTCTGTCATTCCCAAAATTTCCAAAAAAATCTCATAAATTCTTTGGGTCATATCTTTGTCAAATATGTAAAAAAACCTTCCTTGCCTAGTTCAAAAATAATTAAAAAAAACATTTTCCTATTCTGTTCAGAAAAACACTTTGTGAAGGAAGTACCACTTTGGCATGTCCAAATGGTATCCATTTTCTACAGTGCTTTCCTATGCCCAATTAACCATCCTCCACCAAATGCCAGCTCAATCCATTTCATTATTTTGAGCCCAGCTTCAACATTCGTATTTATGTCCAGTGTGGTACTTTGCAAATCAAGTACCACCTAGGCTCCTCCTTTTGAGCTGAATATTTGTGAAGACGGTCTTCTTAGTAACTGATAATCCTCAGCCAAAACTCACACCCATTAGCCATGTGCATTTCTCGTACCGCTAATCAAACACTTGGCTGCTTATTCATGTTTGAGCATCGATCGGTCTCCTCGTGAGAATATTATGTTGTGATTTTCTTCCTAGCACCTACCTGGGGAGTTCCCAACCCACTAGACATGCCTAGGCCACCCAGAACACATGGCAACGCCACGGTCACGCGGTGACCATGCGGCGGGCATGCGAGTTTACGCGCTTTAGAGTTGGGGCCCTCGGCCACCGTCCAAACCTCAACGTATCACCACCAAACCATGTATTTATGATTAAATAGGTAGTTATGTAACTAGAAATGATTTTTGGAAAAAATAAAGAGCAAACTATGAGGCACCTACAGTTCAAATTTGACCCGCTTCCTACTGAATCGGCGGGAATTTGTCTTTTTCACCAGAGGTGGATCAAAACTTTTGACACCCAACCATTTTGTCAATTGTGCATTAAATATGGCCTAGTATTTTAGAAAATTGATTTGGTCCAATTTTGCAACAAATATATGGTAGGTCCTTCACACAAAAAACTCATTTCGGGCACTCGAAAAATGGAAAATGAATTTTCCGTGCAAAGAAAATGAAAACTCCCTTAGGCAACATTGTTTGGAATTCCAAGATGCACCCTTGTGCACAATATTAGATCATTTGAACAAAGTATGCCATGAATGTGGCCATAAGATTGATCATTTGGCTTGAAAGCCATGCATCACTACTAGGAAAAGGCATGTTAGTGGCTCACCTGTTTTGGCCATTAATGGCGCACTACAGGTGCGCCACTATCATCACGCCATTAGTAACTAATACTAATGGCGCACCCCTGGTGCGCCATTAGTATACCAGACAGTAGTGGCGCACAAGGTAGTGCGCCATTAGTAAGTCACACGGTGCGCCATTACTAATGGCGCACTAACAAATAATGCGCCACTAGTATTTTTTATAGCAGTGCGCCACTAATGTGCTGTATGGTGCGCCACTAGTATGAATATTAGGAATTTTTTTTTCTTTTATGATATTTGCACAGGTTACAAAATATATTACTGGACAGAATATAGACAGCACCACACAGCAACAGCAGATTTATCGAATACAATAGAAGATTAGTCTCGAAATACAATTCATCATACTAGTCTCCGAATTCAAAAGACCGAACAAAGTTAGAACATTACAAGTCTCGAGACCGCGAGTAGCGAGTTTGTCTTCACATTACAAGTCGATATCGGTCATCTAAACTACCATCACATAGAAGAGAGCTACAGTCATCACGATGAGCATCATCGTGATGAAACTGGTCTTCATTCGGTTCCTCCTCTGCTCCCTCCTCTCTCCCGCTAGATAGCGCGCGTATCTTGCTTCCGCCTCCGCCCTAGTGGTGTACCCTTTGTAACTGTTACTGCTGAAACGGTGAACCTGTCTCTGACACTCCTCCCAGTCGTCGTAGACTCCGGGAACCTTACCCTTGTACACGACATACGGTGGCATCTCTATGCACTAGACAAACAAAACGTTAGTAGCAATTCACAGACAATACATAAGCAATATATAAGTATGCAACAAAAGGATCGGAAGAGAAAAGCAAGACATTAATAGCACAATTCATGGTCCTACTAAGAAATAGCATCGATTACATATAAGTTGAACGACTGTCCAAACCAAAGAGACATACAAGTTCATTAAAGTTTAATTACAACATGAGCTAATCGATATTTCAGAACTACACATAGCATCACTACTTTCGACTCGACTCAGGGACCGGAGCGTGGATGAAGCCGCCGTCTATCGTGATGGTCATGAAATCGTGGGCGTTGTCAGCCTGCATTTGTAGCGTTGTGTCTATCTCACTTTTGGACGGTTGATATCTGAGGTAGAACTGCCCCGAGGTATGAAGGACATCTTGATGGATGATTTCCGCAAACTCCGATTGGATGCGAAAGAATTCTTGTATGATGTCCGCGTCCTGGATTGCTGACAAGCTTGCGGCCCAATATTTGAGATTATTTGGTAGCAGAAGGTGATTATGGTCCCGTACGATCGCCCGCATGTGATGGAGGGCGTAGTTAGGCATCCTTCTGACCACCAGGCGGCTGCTTGACGCAGGGGAACGTCGTTTTGTGGGCGAACACATGCTTGCCGTACCTATGAATTGGCCTGCTGAAGGTGCCTCCAGATCTGGCGTAGCCGGGGAGAACATCATCAAGAACTTTCTTAATATTTGTGTAGTCTTTCTTCGACTGACGGCCCGAGTCGAAATATGTGGCCATGGAATATTTCGGGCTTATGAAGATGAGCGTGCAATGTGTGTCACTGCACAAAACACGGAATGTTAGAAAAAAATTATCGAAATCTAAGAAATCATATGTTACGGGGCGGTGAGGGGATGACTTACTCGGGAAAGTAAGGCACGAGGAAGTTATCCTTATCTGGGTTTGCCAGAATGACGCCTTCGAGGTATGAACTCGCGACTTGCCGGTCCCCTGCGCTACCCAAGATCTTGGCACGCATGTAGAAGGGGTCGACTATCACGATGTCCGGGGTCTTGTCTGTAATGATACGCATCTCCATACTCAGCAAAAATAGCTGAACGAAGGTGTAGTGCAGCGGATGAAGGTTAAACATAGCGAAGATGTCATCAAACCACATGACGATCATACCCCTGATGGCGCTATCCACAAAGCCCTTGCCCTTTGGCACCTTGGCCACGAAAACTGGGTATGCCACATCATTCTCTCGGAGACGCCGCTTCTCCAAAGAAAGAACACTATCATGCAGACTCTGCATAGCACCGGTTGCAGCATTGAGTAGATTAGTCGGTAGCATCCGCCTACCCGCCACATGCACCCTCCTCGAGATATCCTTAGGTGAAGGTGGCCCGTCCTGAGCACGGATCGTACTCGGTGCCGGCTGGCTCGCACCCTTGTTACTCTTTCTTTTCCGTCCCTTCTTCTTCTACTGTAATGGGATCGAGTTCTGCTCACAGACAGCCTTCTTGAGTGTGTTGGGGCTGATAATATTTCGCACCTCGGCTATCTGAGGCTCGGTGAAGGCGGCAGCTAGAGGCGTCTCCTGAGAACTGAACGCCAGACGACGCCTGTTGCAACTGGGTTTCTCCGCGGTACCAGCTAGATCGTCTTTTGCAGGGTTGGGTTGAGAAGGAGGCCCCAAGAATTCGTCACCGTACCCATGTTCGTTGAAGTACTTATCGACGTTGGTAAATGTACCGTCATTGTCGTCATCCGGATCCTGTGCCATATGCATGTCCGGATCCTGTGCCATATCCATGTCCGGCATGTCCGGTAGCGTTGCGGGGGTCTTTCCATGGCTTGGCGCCGGCATGACTGGCGGCGTTGTCTATGGGGTGGTGTCCCCCGCCCCCAAACGAATCTGGCTCTTCGGCCAAAGCATGGGCCAGCTTATGCAGGCGCTGAGGTCATCACATCATCTTCGTCGGCCCCATGGGGTCGATACGGAGGTAACATGTCGTCGAAGCCCGGCAGCACCCGAACCAGTTGAACCCTATAAACTGTGGGTGGCATCTGATTACAGTGGAACACGCGGCTGCCCGGTTGAACGATTCTGCCCTTGGCGACATCGACCAACTCATCGTTCACGAAGTGCAGGAGAGTGCACGGAACGTCGGCGGCGCCCTGCGAAAACATGTAGGGCGTCAGGGATGCCCAGTCAAAGGCAAGGAGATGAAGTCATCGACCGAGAGGCTTAATTAGTTACCGTGATGGCGTCGAGCTCGGCTAATGTCGAGGCACCGCCAACAGCGGGCGTGCAAGTGACGGAGGGGCCGCTTGCTGTCGAGGTGCCAGCCGGCGTATTCTTCCAACAACCGGGTGTATTAAGCTACAATGTCGGCGCCGCCGCGGGAGACACCAATGCCGCCTCCGCCGGAGACACCAATGGCGCCGCCGGCGCGTTGCGTGAGTTGCTGCCCGTGAAGCTAGGAATCAAGGGTGGCCCCTATTGGCCGCCCGCAATCCACGCCTGTAGCCCAGAAACCAAGGTAGGCATAATGGCGGTGATCATCACTCCCAGTTGGTCTCGCACTTGCTCTTCGACGATCTCCAGAATCCGCGCCACTTGTGCCTTGAGTTGTTGAACCTCGCGCTCCTGGCTTTCCGAGCTGGTCTTTCTCTCCTTTCGGCCAGCGGTATAGTACTCCGACCATTTCGTGGACAAGCCTTTGCCGGCCACACGACCAGCTGACATCGGCTTACTGAGCTTATCCTTGTTTTTCATTACGTTCAATGCCCTATTTAAAGGGGTGTCGAAAGGGGAGCTCTGAGACGACCCCGCGCTACTGCTTTCAGTGTCCTGCGGAAGGAACGTGAACCCTTTAGAAATTTGGCTTCATTAATTAGAATGCAACCATATGGAGCTAATTACGCGGGGGTGTATTCCTTACCAGAACACGCTCAAGCGCCTTGGTCTTCGGATCCGTGGTAAGCTCCTTGGTTACCGGGTCAATCTTGTACCGGGCCCTGACATAGTTCCTGGTCTGCTTGTCACGATATTTCTCGAAGAGGGGCGGTAGGCCTTGCTCGGCACGCTCCACGTCCTCCTTGTCCCATATAGGTTCCGCCACTCTGTAACCGCCGGGACCGAGTTTGTGGACCCCTAAGTTCAAGTCCCGCATCTCTTTCCCCCATTGACTTGATTCCGCAGATGCGTTGCTCTCGCACTTGATCTTGAACTCACGGTAGTCATCTTCGCTGATCGAAGGATTTTTCTCCTTGATCTTCTCATAAATATCACCTTTTTCCATCATGCTCTTCACCGAGGCTCTCCAAGTAGCCAGGGCCGTGCTCATCTTTGTGAGGGCGGCACTGTTCACTTTATTCCCTGAGAGGCATGTGTTTGCGAACTCACCGGGGAACTTGTATCGTTCGTGCAGCTTCGTGAAGAGGAGGTTGCACAAATTCCCTCGGTCATGATGCCTTAGGTTCTCGGTGTTGATCGAGACGGTGCTCCTGAGAATGCACCCGAGCTGTCCCGCGTACCCCTTGACTATTTCTAGGGGTGCCGTTGGATGCCCCTCGGAGGACACTTTAGTAAATTCCTCCTTGACGGTGCCGAGCACGTTCGGGCGCCGGTCCTTCCGTTGCCTCTTTGGTTGGCCGCCATCTGTGCGTGTGCTGCCATCATCAGTGGTGGCATCGTCGGCGGCACCATCAGTGGTGTCATCCCCGACGCCACCAGGGGTCGTGTACTCAGGATCGGTGTCGGGGGTGGCATCCTCATAGCGGTGAGGTTCTTCCTCCATCACCTGGGACAGCTCCCAGAATACCTTGCCCAAACCGCCAGCCTCATCGTTGTTGGCCATGTTTCACTCTAAATAGGAAAAAAGTTTGGTCAAAAAGTTGGTTATTGTCAAGGAACAAGATCTCATCATTTAGGGTTTGTGAGGAATTATCATGGTCTCATCATTTAGGGTTTGTCGACACCGAGGCATCCTAAAAGCTAAGCTTTTATCATTTAGGGTTTGTCGACGCCGAGGCACCCTAAAAGCCTAAGCTTTCATCATTTAGGTTTTTATCAACACCGAGGCACCCTAAAAGCCAAGGTTTTATCATTTAGGGTTTGTCAACGCTGAGGCACCCTAAATGCTAAGTTAAGTTTTCATCATTTAGGGTTTATCGATGCTGAGGCACCCTAAAAGCTAAGGTTTTATCATTTAGGGTTTGTCGACGCCGAGGCACCCTAAAAGCCAAGGTTATATCATTTAGGGTTTGTCGAGGCACCCTAAAACATTTCTTTCTTTAAGCATGCTACATCCATCTCAAGTATTTATGGTCAAGGGTTAGCAGGGCCATCCAAATAGAATAGGTGGTATGGGCTTTTTTAGTAGGTCATCCTACCAGATTAGGGTTTATCGATGACGAGCAACTGACATTAGTAATAACTATGAGTTGATCCTACTTAATTAAGTACTAAGATACCCCGGCCCATGCATTAGTCGCAAGTACCCCATATGTCCTATTTTTAGCAAAGTCATGCTAAAATTCACGAAAAATTTCAGCATGACCTTTGCTGAAAATAGGACATATGGAGTACCCGAATTTGCCGGAATGGAAATTAATCAACATTCCGGCAAACTCAAGGGCCTCTCGGGGTACCTGCAAAATCATCACGACACGATGGTCGGAGACAAAACCCAGCAAACTAGCACCACAATGTGCCTCTACTTTCATATGGATGAAAAGGCCACAGACCATATGGTCCTCTGCTTTCATATGGACAAAAATCAGCTCAACTTATGTGAGCTTCCATTCCAGATCTAATAGGTCACCCAACAAAAAATCATCAATAGTTTAGCAAGTCTGTACCCTCAAGAATGAACATATAGCAATATATGTTGTCCCCCCATAACATACGGAAAGCGACCAACCGACTGCTATGGAGCTAAAACCTGTTGGCACTGATAGTAATAGTCTAGCCTAGCAAACAAGAATCAGCCAAGACAAGAGAGGTGGCCATGGCCAGCAGCACACTAAACATCCAAACATCACGCGCAACCTGTAACAGCAACTTTGATCCTCTAGCATGCGGCTCGTGTATTACATGTCTTTAAATACCTGACTGAAAATTAAGCTAGTGAACCGCTTGAGCTATCACATTGGTTGAATAATAAGGATATACACGTTACCGACGCAAACATTGTTCCTGGCTTATACAAACTCCAAATCACCGTAGTAACACCTACAACTACTACATTTCTTAACTGCCAATAAAATTCATTACCCAACTACAGATCTCATGCACAAAATTCAAATTCCATGCTAATACAAAATGTGCAGTTCATCAACCCCCATGCGTATTTCGCGAGCAAGCTATGTATGAATAGGGGATCAACCGTCTCATTGTAACCACAAAACATATACTTATTGCTTTAGGTATTTAAAAATTGATGATTTGTTCTAACTACAGGCCTGTACCACTTCTACACATTGCGTAGCTGCACATTCAGAACAAAAAACATAGAAATTGCAACAAAATGTCACCTGTCAGGCTGTCACTTGAATTACAGGCAAAATTTCCTATTTAAGACATGTCAGAAGTAACTAGCATCCAAAGTGACATGTATTCATCCAAGTGTTACACTAACAAATAGCAGCAGGGATTTTATTTTTCAGACCATTAACACTACACAAGATTACACTAACAAATTAGTCAAGTTCCCTCCATACTGAACCACCATTGCTCCAAAATGAAAACATGGATACATCAGTCATAGAAAATGAGGGTTTGCTGCTTCATACCAAGCCCGAGGATGCAGATCTGCTCGCTGGAGAGGAGGGCCGAGGGTTTGCTGCTTCAGGGGCGTGTGGAGGGGGCAGACCCGCGGCTTGGTGCTCGGTGACGCTTGCGGGAAGGCCTGCTCGAGGAGCAAGCGCGCGAGGATGGTGGCTTCCGGTGGAGTGGCTCGGCGACGACGGTGGTGCTCCCTGTCAAACGGGTGCTCGACGACGCTGCTCTGGAGTGGGGCGACGACGGTGGTGGCCGGGGGTAGTGGAGTGGTTGTTGGGGCGACAGAGGATGGTGGAGGGGCTACCGTGATGGGGGGCGATGGCGTCGGTGATTTGGTTGGAGGGCGGCCGTCGGCGGTTGGATGGTCGCGGGTCGGCGGTGGGATGGTTGGGGGCCGCGGTGGCTTGCTGTCCGGTGGAGGGTGGATAGGGTGTCGACTTGTGGGCGGCGGAGGAGCTGCAGTGGTGGGGGGCTACACCGGCACTGGTTTAAAGTGGCCGCGGGCGCTGGGCGATGGAGGAGCTACAATGGTGGGCGGCGGCGGTGGTCTGGATTGGGGAGAGATAGCAATGGGAATCGGGGATTGGGGATTTTAGTCGGGGGATGGATAGCAATGGCACACCACCTAGCGGTGCGCCATAAGTAACTTTTTTTGGATAGCAATGGCGCACCACCCAGCGGTGCGCCATAGGTAACTTTTTTTTGGATAGCAATGGCGCACCACCCAGCGGTGCGCAATAAGTAACTTTTTTTGGATAGCAATGGCGCACCACCCAGCGGTGCGCCATTAGTAATATATTATTATTATTATTTTATTATTATTTTTTGTTACATCTAATAATTTTTTAGAAATTGAATATGAATATGAAACAATAATAATTTTTTTATAAAAACTGTAATAATTTTTAGAAAAATATCATCAAATTTGTTATTTGAAAATATCATCAAATTTGTTATTTGAAAATATCATCAAATTTGTTTTTTTGGATTTTTAGTTGCATTCATTTGTGAATTGGTAAACCATTTATGAATATGAAAAAAATATCATCAAATTTGAAAAAATATTCATGAATTCAAAACATGCCCATGAAATATTTATGAATATGAAAAAATATCATAAAATTTGAAAAAATATTCATGAATTCGAAACGTGCCCATGAAAAACTATTGACAAATTCAATACTTTTTGTGAGTTAGAAATTCAATACCAGAATAAACACATAAATAAATATTCATGAGGACTAGAACAGAAGAAATATCATTTCAAAATGTCGAAATACAATCGAGAAATGAAGACTACGATTTAAATACAATCGATCTTAGCTAGCTATCTTTTCACAATCTTCTTGCCCTTCTTTTTCGCAAATGGAGTTCTTCTGTTGAATGGACGTCCTTTAGGCAGGGTGGTCCTGCTTCTTCTTGTGGTGTATGGCACTTCATCGTCGTCATCATGTTCCATCTTCGGGTCGCCGTACTTGTCGAAGTCTTGCTCATTGGCGACTCCATCCATTCCGATGATCTTCCTTTTGCCTCTCCTCACGACAACACGACTAGGCTTTGACGGGTCGGTAATGAAGAAGCATTGATCCACTTGGGAAGCCAGTACCCATGGCTCATTTTTCGCGGTGACGTTTGCGCCCGCAGTCTTGGATTTGGCTTTGGGTATAACCATGATGGTGAAATACCGGTCTTCTTTTATGACGCTCTTGGCCCATCTGACACGGAACATTGGGACCTTCTCTCCAGCGTAGCTCAGCTCCCAGATCTCCTTGATCCTTCCGTAGTATCTGTCCTTGTTGTTACCGGTGTAGGATTCCATCGTTACCCCAGAGTTCTGATAACCATCACTCTTCACGTCCTTGTCCTCGGTGTAGAATGTGTAGCCGTTGATATCGTACACTTCATAGGTCACCAGGTTGTGCTCAGCGCCCTGTGACAAGGCGAATATGAGTTTTTCTTCCGCGGAAGAATCCTCATGTAAAGGGTACGACAGAAGCTTCTCCTTGAACCAACGCGTGAAACATGAGTTGTGCTCTTTGATTATATCTCCGTCTGTCCTCTTTTGGCCTCGGTCATTGTACGTCTTCTCAATAAAGGTTTTGTGCTCTACCACCCAAGGATCGACCACGTCTATGTGTTGTAGCGCAACTAGGTTTGCTCTTTCAAAGTCGGCGACTCGACCCTCGAAGTCGACATGCATTTCGCGGCGACCATCGCGGTGACCCCATCCAGTGAGCCTGCCGAGGTGCCTGTTGACGGGCAGACCAACGGGGTTCTCGATGCCTAGATAATTCGTCCAGTAGGAGATGCACTCTTCAGTCAGAAAGCCCCTGGCTATGCTTCCCTCTGGACGTGACATGTTGCGAACGTATCCTTTGATGACACCATTCATCCTTTCGAACGGCATCATGCTGTGCAGGAACGTCGGCCCAAGTTGGATGATATCTTCCACGATATGGACCAGTAGATGCACCATAACATCGAAGAATGCGGGCGGGAAGTACATCTCAAGCTCGCATGGTATCACCACGATCTCTTCCTGTAGCCTTCTGAGTTGCCTCACGCCAACCGACTTCCGAGAGATGACGTCAAAAAAGTTGCATAGGCCAAATAGCATTTCACGGACGTGCGCGTCCATGATCCCATGGATTGCAACTTGAAGTATCTGCGTCATCAGCACGTGACAGTCGTGAGACTTCATCCCGCTGAACTTCTGCTTCACTGAGTCTAGGTATCTGCTTATCTTCCCCGCGTAACCGTAAGGAAGTTTTACTCCTACGAGGTGGGTGAAAAACTGCTCGATCTCCTCCCGACTTAGAGTGAAGCACGTGGGAGGGTAGTCATTTCCGGTCTTCTTGGCCTTTTTGCCTTTGCGACGACTTTCCGTGTCCTGCTTTGCCTCATCATCATCATCATCATCATCATTAGCGTGAAGCTCCTCCCTGATGCCCATTTATTTAAAGTCTGCCCTTGCTTTCGGCCCATCTTTGGTCCTCTCTGGCATGTTGAGCAGGGTACCAACCAGACTCTCACACACGTTCTTCGTGATATGCATCACATCAAGGCTGTGAGGCACACGGTGGATCTTCCAGTACGGCAAGTCCCAGAAAACAGACCTCGTTTTCCATACCTTCAGCAGCGGCTCTGGCGCCTTTCGCTTCTTTCCCTGCTCTGGCGCCTTTTGCTTCTTTCCTGGTAGTGGGTAATCTTTCCAATTTTTCAACAACTCGTCTATTTCCTCGCCGCTCCTCGTACGCGGGCGTCTTCGGGGTTTGGTTTCACCATCGAACAGATCCTTGCGTTTTCTCCATGGGTCATTGTCGCGAAGCCACCTTCGATGTCCCATGAACATGGTTTTCGAAGACCCGGGATCTCTATCTAGCTGGAGATACGTTGTGTCATCCATGCACCTGACACATCTAAAAAATCCGTGGACCACCTGCCCCGCGAGATATCCGTAACCGAGATAGTCGTGCACCGTCATGAGCAGTGCGGCTCTCATAGGGAAATATTCTTTCTCTGCGGCGTCCCACGTATTGGCTGGCATTTTCCACAGCGTGTCTAGCTCCTCTTTCAGCAGCCCCAGATACAGATTGATGTCGTTCCCTGGTTGTTTCGGCCCTTCAATTAGCATACTCATGTGAATGTACTTCCTCTTCATGCACAACCAGGGGGAAGGTTGTACATGCACACAAACACAGGCCAGGTGCTATGTGTGCTTCTCTGGCTGCCAAACGGATTGACTCCATCGGTGCTCGCGCCCAGCACGTTCAATGCTTGCCACTGGCTCGCATCCTTAGGGTGACTCAGCATCTTGTCTTTTTTATTTATCTGATCCGGATCATTTCCGTCATCTTCTCCTCCCTATCCGCGTGCCAACGCAGGAGCTTTGCTAGCTTAGGGTCCGCGAAATACCGCTGCAGATGAAGAGTGATCAGAAATTACCACACCACTTTTTGAGGAGCTTTCTTCCTCTTCTTGTATCGAGTGACGCCGCACACCGGACATATGGTAGACTCCGCGTGCTCGTCCCGATAAATGATGCAATTGTTCATGCACACATGGTATTTCACGTGCGGTAAATCCAGAGGACACCCGATTTTCTTTGCCTCCTCGAAACTGGTCGGGCACTTGTTCCCCTTGGGAAGACGTTCGTGCCAGAATGACATGTTCTCTTCGCAGCATGCGTCGGTCATTTTGTGTTTTACCTTCATCTCTAGAGCCATGAGCATTACTTTCAGGCGGGTATCCTTGGGCCTGCATCCTTCATACAATGGAGTAACCGCGTCTATCTCTAGTTGATCCAGCTTGGCTTTCTCTCGGGCGGCAGCTCTTGCGTTATCCGTCTGCTTGAGAAGCAGCTCTTGAATATGAGGGTCCTGCACCTAGCCCATCGATGGTACATCGTCGTCTGCTCTGGCATCTTCATCTTCATGATCATGCCCTTCATCTTCATCTTCCTCATCATCATGTCCGACATCTTCTACATGATGACTGTGTATAGCATCACCGTCGTGATCATGTCCTGGAGATTCTTCGTCTTCTCGCCCGCCCTCGCCGCGGTGGTTGTCTTGCTGCCCTTCCTCATTTCTTGCCCGGCCCCCATGGACGACTTCATAGTCATCTTCATCACCTTGCCACCGATAGCCATCCATGAAACCACGCAAGAGCAGGTGGTCCCGCACCTGTCCGGAATCCGGGTCCGTAATAAGGCTCTTTAGCTTGCATCTTCGACACAGACATCTTATCTCCGTCTCGTTCTTTTGAAGCGTCTCGGCCTTCGCGGAGCTCAAAAACCTATTCACGATGCCTTCGGTCATCGTGCGGACCATGGTCACCTGCGGGGTAGAGCAAAATGATATTTTAGAACCAAGAAAAAAATTGGCATGACTTTGCCTAAAAATAGGACCAAAAAGAATGCATAGTGCCAAATTCTCACCGAAATGGAAATGAATCAACATTCCGGCAAAATATCGGCAACTATCGCATTCAAATACCGGTACCTGCAAACACAAACATATATGCAACACCACAAACATATGCAACACCACAAACATACGTAGATCTAGCTAGGCCATAAAAAGTGCATGTGCACATTGTTGGTGGGAGAAAAAAGTAGATCTACAACATAAAGAAAGATTTCCCCTTACTTACCTATCAAAAAAGGTAATTTAACCACTTAATTTGGGTGAATTTATGGTGCAAATGAGGTGAGGAGGAGGAGGCAGTCGAGACAGGCTTGGAGGAGGAGGTGGAGAGAATGACGTGGGGAAAGTTTGTGCGGTAGGTGGCTGTCCAAAATATCTAGCTGGTCTCAGGTTACTAATGACGCACCACCTAAAAATGCGCCATTAGTAACCCTGGTTACTAATAGCGCACCAGTTAGGGGTGCGCCATTACTAGTTTTGCAATATATATATATATATATATAATTATTAGTAGTGGCGCACCGTGGTTGTGGTGCGTCATTACTAGTTTGAACTATTAATGGCGCACTTCACAAAGGTGCGCCATTACTAGTTTTGAAAAAAAGTAAAAAAAACTGTTAGTACTGGCGCACGGAGCGTGTGGTGCACCATTACTAATTAAAACTAGTAATGGCGCACTGTGCCCTGGTGCATCATTAATAGTTTTGGAAAAATAAAAGAAAATAAAATTTGCTAGTAATGGCGCACCATGTGTCTAGTGTGCCATTAGTAATGAGGACACTAATGGCGCACCTGTATCTGGTGCGTCACTGCTATATAGCAGTGGCGCACCACATATATGGTGCGCCATTAATGTCCATATTAGCTATAACCCTTTTCCTAGTAGTGAATCTTCACGCATGATAGCTCATTTCTGAGAATATTTTTTTAAAATAATTGCCGTATTACAAGTTTATTATTTTTCCTGAAAACTTGGTCACATATGATGACACAATCCAAAGGTTTTCCAATTTTTTAATTTTTTTGAATTTTTTATGCCCGTTTCAAAATGCGATCAAAACGGCGGGCTTGACCGTTCCTAGCTAGTGGTTGAATCTTGGAAATTTTTTGACGTTTCTTTGATTAAATAGATACTTATGTACCTAGAAATGATTTTTGGAAAAATTAAAGAGCAAACTATGAGGCAGCTGCAGTTCAAATTTGACCCGCTTCCTACTGAATCGGCAGGAATTTGTCTTTTTCACCAGAGGTGGATCAAAACTTTTGACACCCAACCATTTTGTCAATTTTGCACTAAATATGGCCTAGTATTTTATAAAATTAATTTGGTCCAATTTTGCAAAAAATATATGGTAGGTCCTTCACAAAAAAAACTCATTTCGGACACTCGGAAAATGGAAAATGAATTTTCCGTGCAAAGAAAATGAAAATTTCCTTAGGCAACATTGTTTGGAATTCCAAGATGCACCATTGTGCACAGTATGAGATCATTTGAACAAAGTATGTCATGAGTGTGGCCATAAGATTGACCATTTGGCTTGAAAGCCATGAATCTTCACGCATGATAGCTCATTTTTGAGAACATTTTTTTAAAATAATTGCCGTATTACAAGTTTATTATTTTTTCTGGAAACTTGGTCACATATGATGACACAATGCGAAGGTTTTCCAATTTTTTGATTTTGTTTTGAATTTTTTATGCCTGTTTTAAAATGCGGTCAAAACGGCGGGCTTGAGCGTTCCTAGCTAGTGGTTGAATCTTGGAACATTTTTGACGTTTCTCTGATTAAATAGATACTTATGTACCTAGAAATGATTTTTGGAAAAATTAAAGAGCAAACTACGAGGCAGCTGCAGTTCAAATTTGACCCGCTTCCTACTAAATCGGCGGGAATTTGTCTTTTTCACCAGAGGTGGATCAAAACTTTTGACACCCAACCTTTTTGTCAATTTTGCATTAAATATGACCTAGTATTTTATAAAATTGATTTGGTCCAATCTTGCAACAAATATATGGTAGGCCCTTCACAAAAAAAAATCATTTTGGGCACTCGGGCGAGGAGCGGGTGAGCCCCATCTGGCAGCGGGCGTGGTATGCGAGCGAGGAGCGGGCGAGCGAGCGGTGGCCTTCGCGGGCGCGGGGTTGGGACTTGGGCCGTATGGCCGACTGGTTCGCCCCTGGGCCGAACACTGTTTCGGTCCAGGCGGTGCTTCTCTCTTTTTTTTACAGGAAGAAAACTCCAACCGAGAGAAAAATAAATAAAAAAATTATGTAGGCATATTATATACCAAAATGTTCAGAAAAATACCCCGAATAAGATGAACTATTTTTCAAGTTAAATTAAATTATATAAAAATTCATAAAAGTCAAACAGTGCTACTATTGCATTTAAAATCAATAAAAATCATTTTTAAAATAGCAAAATGATTTCAAATTTATTTTCTCCTAATTTTCTATTGAAGGGAATCATTTTACCCTTATTTCCATTTATTTATTTTTAGAAGAAAAATAATTTGAATAAACCCAAATAACTCCTAATTGGAGTTGAATTTGGAATTTCAAACAACCTCAAATGGAAAATGAGTTTCAAATAACTTCAAAGTGACCTCCAAATGATTCCTTTGAAACTTCCAACTCTCTTTCTTCGAATTTTGAAGAAGTCATTTTATCTCCCTCATGAACTCATTGAGTTGCTTAAAGTTTCTAAATTTAAAATATTTTAAATGAAATTCAAATCATTTTCAAACCCCTTTTCATTTCCTTTAATGGAAGAAGTCATATTATCTTCATTCTAGGGTCTTGTGATGATATGACTATGAATTCATGGAGATCAAACATGCAAGATGAAAGTTTTGGGAGAGTCCTTTTATTCTCTCTCATTCAACTTAAAAAAAATTCTATTTTCCACTCAATTTCACACCATCAATCATACAACAAACAAACAAACAAACAATTACAATTATTTATTTAATATAACATTCCAAAATTTAGAATTTTGGTATGTTACATGATGAGAGCATTCTTGTGTGACGAAAATGGAGCATGACCAAACTATATGATTTTGTAGGGATGAACTTTCTTTGGCCATGTTATTTTGAGAAGACATGATTGCTTAGTTAGTATGCTTGAAGTATTATTATTTTTATGTCAATATTAGACTTATTTCTTAAGTCTTTCGGATCTGAATATTCATGCCACAATAAATAAAATTACGTTAAAAGAATTATGCTAGGTAGCATTCCACATTAAAAAAATTTGTTTTTATCATTTACCTACTCGAGGACGAGCATGAATTAAGCTTGGAAATGCTTGATACGTCTCCAACGTATCTATAATTTTTGATTGTTCCATGCTATTATATTATCTGTTTTGGATATTTAATGAGCTTTATTATACACTTTTATATTATTTTTGGGACTAACCTACTAACCCAAGGCCCAGTGCAAATTGCCGTTTTTTTGCCGATTTTAGTGTTTCGCAGAAAAGGAATATCAAATGGAATCGAAACGGAATGCAACCTTCGGGAGAGTTATTTTTGAAATAAACATGATCCAAGGGACTTGGAGTAGACGACAAGAAAGGAGCGAGGAGGCCACAAGGCAGGGAGGCACGCCTGCCCCCCCGGGCGCGCCCCCACCCTCGTGGGCCCTTTGCAGCTCCACCGACCTACTTCTTCCTCCTATTAAGGACAGTATAACCGCACCTAAAGCGAGCCCTCTCAGTGCTCTGCGTTTCTGGCCGTCCGTTTTCACGATATGAGTGTTTCTGGTCGTTGGATCTTTGTCTAGTGCGATACCGGGCCTACTGTCCTGTGGGCGGCTGCTCCACAGGCTGAAACGGCGCCCTGTGGTAAACTGGGCTGCCAGCCCATCTAACCAAGCGAGGACAGCCCATTTGGTCTGATGTGTCTCGCTGGATAACCTAAACGAACCCCGCCCCTCCTGACCTGCCTGCTCTTGAGCCTCTCCGCCTTCCACACAGACGACAATGGGGACGGGACACGGCGGCGCGTCAGCTTCCCATGCTCGCCGCAGCCTTCCGGCCCTGGGACGCCATCGGGCATGTCGCTGCCTTCCCCGCCCGACCCGGACCGCGGGCCCCGCCACGACCCCAAGCCCTCGGAAGACAACGGGGGTCCCCAAGCCAATTAAGGTCGATGACCTCCCGCGCTCGCGCGCCATGGTTTCGACGGGGATGTGGAGGACGGCCGCTGGACGAGGCGGTCTAGGGCTTCTGACGACGAGACGGAGGACGACCGCCGGCGGAGGCGTCCTAGGGCCTCAGACGACGGGTGGGATGACCATCGCGACAAGCGCGACCGTGACCGGCGGCGCCGCCGTCCTAGCACCAGCTCGGAGTCGCGAAAGGTGCACCGGCCGGCGTGAACACCTCCTCCGGTCAGCGTGTTGGCTTCACGCGATAAGGCGGGCGCCTCCACTCTCATGCCGCCGTGATTACTCTTCTGCAGGTCAGCCAGTGCAAAGGTAGGTTTGGAGCTTAATTCCTCATATCTTTCCACACTGGATTCGATCTCTGCAGGTTTGTTGTACTTTTAAATCTTTCATGGATCTAAAGTTTCTGAATATGTATTTCAGGCGTGAACGATTTCAGTATTCATCTTTGATCTATGTGTTGTGCTTGTGTACTGGACGTGTTATTCGTCTTTGCTGGTGCTTTTCTACCGTTTAATTTGCTTCGTCGGTGGACAAACGAGGTTACTGGAAGAAGGGTTGCCTGGGACTGGGAGGTTGCCACCTCCAGCAACGTAGAGGAGGGGTGTTGCCGTCCACCACATCATCTGGCTTGTCCCCAAAATTGTTGAACTTCTGCTCCTGAGGAGACAAAAGGGATGCAGCAACGGGGTGAGGTGATCAGAGTGATGTATTGAAGCCTCCCGTTCCACATGTTCAGTAGTTGCACCTCAACGTCACTTTTGAGTAGGTTAGGTCGATCCCTAATCTCTGTTCCAATTTATTCTGTGGTCATTATTTTCAGGCTCCTTTTAAATTAGTGATTTATGCTTTGCTTCGGCGTGGCCGCCCTAGAGTCAAGATTCTCTTCTTTTGCCTCGCTTAGCTAATTGATCTGATTGCTCCATTTTCTGTTTATTTGCAGATACTACTCGACCTTGGGAACACGTTGTGATGCTTACGGAGGAGATTAAGAAGGGCACCGGTTCCGTCCCTGACGTCGAGGTTACCATCTGGTAATTGGTAATTTTGATTAGTAGATGTATTTCACTGCGTCATCTGTTTTGGAGTTACCTTTTAAAATTTTAGATCGTAGATCCAAAGAATGCATCTTGCCTCATTGTTCTATGACAAATCGGTTATGCAGTTAGTTTTTCTTCACAGGTTAATACAGGATTTGCATCTCATGACTATATGGTTTGTAAATCGATTATCTTGTCAGCATTTCTTCACAATTATGATGTTGCATCCCCGTGCTTCTCTTAGCTTGCTGCTCATTGCAGGTGTGCTTGCTGCCACTGGTTATGATAGAACTTATGTATAGTTTATTGAAAACCTTCCTTTGTATATCACTAACATTGGGAATTATTTCAGGTTGCATATCAGCTCTTTGTGATAATAAATTATGCTTGCAATAACCGATCAGATGGAACGGTTACTAAAGTTTGCAACATTTGATCTTTATTGTCAAAGATATAAGGAGCCAAGTAAGTGCCTTCTACTGTGTCTTTTGGATTACTTGATTGATAGTGCAGCCAACTTTGAGTTTGCAACTCTTTTAGGCTGATGAGATTTTTTTAATCTTATATATGTACTTTCAGGGTAGAGGATTGCAACTATATTCATGTATAATTAATGCAAACTTCCAAGGCTTTTCAGATGGATGTATTAACTATTTATCTCCCATTCTATTTACAATGCATGAAATTCCACCCTTGGGTTCCTCTATGGCAAGAAATTAGAATTTTTATGATATCTTTGGCTCTTTCTAAATGAAACATGTCATGTAACTATGGTCCCTGAGGTAGTACAATATAAATTAATTCCCTATATTTCTATGATTTATTATTGGAACAAATATTGTCATCACATTAGCCTATGTGGTTATGTTATTGTAGATTGTTACGTTCTCTGAGCATGCCTACTAGCATGTCACTTCAATAATTTCAGGAAAGCATAGAAGCCATTGTATCTTCTTACATCAAATATATGGTGAATGCTCACAACACAAATGTATTGTAGCAATCCACATGATTTTTCACATTTACTAAATATTTCAATGATTAGTCACGGATATGTTGCACTGTTTGCATTAAAAGTGCACTAAGCATATGAGCGTCAGTGTGATTTCATTAATATATCACTGATTAAACAATGTTCTTTCTTCCATTTCCATTGTTTATTTTCATTTTGTGTGCTCAACTATATAAATTATCTATATCCTAAAATGTGTTGCAGTAATGCATAGGAACTATTACATCATGCTACTTATCACTTACATTCTTGTGTTGTGCAGAAAGCTTTGATTATTTAACCTTGCTCGTGAAAAGGGGGAAATTTGATTATTTAACCATGTTGTGCCATGAGATTTCTTCCCCTTTTTAGTGGTGCCAAATGAAGATCCTTTTAGATTGCAATACTTCTATGCATGCCTTCAGCATGCCTGGATGTGTCT
This sequence comes from Triticum urartu, assembly GCF_056163025.1. NCBI lineage: Eukaryota > Viridiplantae > Streptophyta > Magnoliopsida > Poales > Poaceae > Triticum > Triticum urartu. The sequence continues at coordinate 483,073,035 of NC_141874.1, read as the reverse complement.
ACATCTGCATTCCTTAAGTGTATGATGGCATCAAGACTGGTATAATCTAGGAAGGATATTTTAGTTTTTGTACACTATTACAAATTGTGCTTTCTGACGAACTTCATGTAAGATGTAGCTTCTTCCCAGGCGCCAAGGCTTCTCTTTTTTTTTGGTTTGGTTCTTCTGCTCTGTGTGGTTAATCTATCTGCTTCCAAAAATCATCCTGAAGTTCAAAAAACACATTTGAATGAAAGAATGGAGGTTGTGTAAGAACCATCAGTTCAGATCTTTGTGAAAAACATTATCTACAACAACATTTTAGTAAACAATTGGGATGCTATGTCATTATTATAATCTTACCATTAGTTGAAATACTATTTAATACACCCTTCTGTTTTAGATTTGTGCTTACTTTTGATTCTAACATCTATTTATGTAGTCCCTTCATATATTTAAATTCCTATAATTCTATCGGCATAATGGACGGGTGCGGCAACGCGCACCATCGATGATCTAGTGTATATATATATATATATATATATATATATATATATATATATATATATATATATATATATATATATATATATCCCAAAAAACATCCAGGAGCATCACGAAACCCTATTTTCACCGCCGCAACCTTCTGTACCCAAGAGATTCCATCTTGGGGCCTTTTTCGGAGGGAATCGATCACGGAGGGCTTCTATATCAACATTGTCAGTGTCAAAACCGACGGATCTCGGGTAGTGGGTCCCGAACTGTGCGTCTAAGGTGGATGGTAACAGGAGACAGGGGATACGTTGTTTTATCCAGGTTCGGGCCCTCTTGATTGAGGTAAAACCCTATGTCATGCTTGATTTATTCTTAATGATATGAGTATTACAAGAGTTGATCTACCACGAGATCGGAGAGGCTAAACCCTAGAAGCCAGCCTATGATATGATTGTATGTTGTCCTACGGACTAAAACTCTCCGGTTTATATAGACATCGGAGAGGGTTAGGGTTACACAAGGTTGGTTACAAAGGAGGAGATATCCATATCCGTACTACCTAGCTTGCCTTCCACGCCAAGTAGAGTCCTATCCGGACACGGGACGAAGTCTTCAATCTTGTATCTTCATAGTCCAACAGTTCGGCCAAAGGATATAGTCCGGTTGTCCGGAGACCCCCTAATCCAGGACTCCCTCAGTAGCCCCTGAACTAGGCTTCAATGACGATGAGTCTGGCGCGCAGTGTTGTCTTGTCTTTGGCATTGCAAGGCGAGTTCTTCCTCCGAACACATCATAGAAGAGTTTGAATACCAGGATAGTGTCCGACCCTGCAAAATAAATTCCACATACCACCGTAGAGAGAATAATATTTCCACAAATCTTAATCTGCTGACACGCTTTGGCAACATGACATCAGGCCATGGCTCGGTGATTATTCGAACCGTTTTTCTTCAACCAGCTCCACACATAACGTGAGGCGGTTTCTTGACACGTCTTGTCAAAGCAGAGATCGTGTTCCCCTTATTACGGGATTCTCATCAATACAGTCGTGGGTAACCCAACCGTGCCTAGGACCCCTAGATTTTAGGCAAGTCCCAAACGGCCACTAGGAGGACGCTTGATATTCACCCTCTTTATAAAGGGACAAGGCTTTTACTTTTTTCCCTCCCGTGCTCAATTGAATCCTTCCCCCGCCTTGAGTTCTAACACCCAAAGCTCAGGTCATGTGCTTTGGACCTTCAATCATGTCTGGATCTAGCCTTCAAGGCCGGTGGATGCCCTCCCCCGTTATGGAAGAGGATATCAAGAAGTTGAGGGAGGCCAGATACCTGACCGCCTAGATTTCGCATCGGCTGCCTGCCCGAGGGCAGGTCGTCCCTACTCCCGAACCCAACGAGAACATTGTGTTCATCTCCCACTTCCTCCGAGGTCTAGGCCTCACTCTGGATCCCTTCGTTAGGGGTTTGATGTTCTATTACGGGCTAGATTTCCACGATCTAGCTCCGGACTCCTTTCTCCACATCTCGACATTTATTGTCGCATGTGAGGCCTTCCTCCGCATTACCCCTCACTTCGGCCTGTGGCTCAAGACCTTTGCCGTGAAGCTGAAGATGGTCGAGGGGCAGCATGTAGCGTGCGGAGGCGCATTAATAAGCAAGATCGCTGGAGCTCCATGGCCCAAGGGTTCCTTTCCAGAGGTGTCCGGATTATGGCAACGAGAGTGGTTTTACATCACAGCTCCCAGAAGTGCCAAGTGGGTGGCTGCCCCTGCTTTTCGCTCGGGCCCTCCACCACAACTGATGTCATGGATTAGCAGAGGGCTGAGCTGGGGTCCAGCCAATGACGTGCCTATACTGCAGAGCCGCATTCAAGATCTCTTCGAAGGAGATTTCAGTCTGGTTATGGTGGTGCAAGTCATGCTGGTTCGTCGAGTCCAGCCTTGCAAACGCCGGCCCTCCGCATGTGGGAGTTCAACCCAGAAGGACCGCGCACTATTCAGAATTTCCTCGGCCTGACGCACGAGGAGATGTATAAATCATTCTTTGGACCCCAAATAGAGTGTCCGGATACTACCGAGGACGTGGGCCTGAGCAGCAACCGCATCGCCGACCAAGTAAGTAATCCTCTAGCCGAACACACCGTCTTTCATTTATCATGACGTCATTCCGAGAAATCGCTCTTTTGACCAGGACTGGCTAACAAAGGCGAAGATGATTCGGTGTTTGGCCCCCCTTCCTGAGGGCTTGGACAATCCGGTACTGGAAAAGATGCTCGAGCTAGCACCTTTCCCGGAGCCCTCAAAGGAAGATAAAGGGGGGAATAATGAGGGCGAAAGCGGGCCCCCATCGCTACCAATTCCAACCGAGGGAATGAGCGCCTCCGTGAAGGAGGATAACCAAGGGGAAGAATCTGACCTTCTCTCGCTACGGGGAAGGAAGAGGACTGCCTATGAAGATCCGGAAACCAAGGCTTCCAAATGGGAGAAGAAGTCTCCACCAGAGGGTCCTACCTCGGAGGGTGCTCTTGCCGCACAAAGTCCGCGCGGAGATCAGCCCTCTAACGAGCTGTAAGTAATCAAAAAGTAGTTTAATAGTGAAGATATACTACCTTACCTCTGAGGAAAATAACCGAAGCATTTATCTTGCAGTTCGGATCTTAGCCCTCCTCAGCAGAGCTCATCTTCAGGGGATCTTCTTCCGAAGATGATGGAGAGCGAAACGCCTCCCCGGACTCGCCCGCTCAAGAAGAGGGCGACCTTGAAGTGTCGTCACGGAGGGCCTCGCCGGATCAGGTGAGGCCAGAAGATAATCCTATGGTCGCCCGAAGTCCCCAGTGTCTGGCTCTTGAAAAGAGCAACCAAAAGAATCCGACACCGTCTGGTATGCGGTCGGACGCACTGAGGGATCTGCTAGAGCGAGCGACTATCTCGGAAGAACACCGTACGTTGATGGGTACGGTGATGGAAATGATTTCGTCCGTCTAAAGCAGGTTGCATGACGCCTTTATGAGTCTACTGACGGGCTTTGAGGTACGTAAAATGATGTCATTTGTGATAGTACCGCACATTTTTAGGTGTGCCCTGTGTAGATAGTAGCCCCTGAGACTCTGGTTGTCGCCGAGGATGGCGGCAAACAGAGGATCGTAGTCCCAGGTAATAACCAGACCGCCTTCATGTGCAGGTGGTTGAAGCTCCGGTGGCTAGCCGTACTTATGGGTTTGCCGAACTAAAGCGGCAACTGGATGCGGCAGATGCCGACATCGATCTTGTTAACAAGCGGCTTGACGAGGCATAGGGTAAGCAATGTTTTCTGGTGCATGTCACATAGTAAGTGCAGCGTAATGCCAGTATCTTTAATATGTTATGACTGCAGATGGAGCTGCCACCGTGGAGACCCTTCGGGCGGAGCTTGCCCGAGCCAAAGAACAAACAAGGATTAGTAATGTGGCCGCTTTAAAGGCGGGAGAAGAGTTGAGAGCCGAAAAGGATGCACATTGCGAGAGCAAAGATAAAATGGCAAAGATGCCTGTAAAGTTAAAAGACACTGCCGACCGTTGCCAGTTCCTCGAAGAAAAAAACCGGGCGAGGGCGACGGACCTTGAGAAGGCCACAATGGCGACCAAGGACACCCGCTCTGCCATGAGAGCGAAGAAGGAGGAATTGCGTGAAGCCGGGGATATTGCGGCTGGGAAGCCCTTTATGCTGCGAAGGAAGTTCGGAGATCCGCGGTATGCCCCTCAGGATCGGCTGTGGAGTTCGGCAGACGCATATATGGACTTGGCGGCGAGCGTTGTCGATGCGGCCGAATACTTCCGAGATCAAACAGATCGTGAAGTGAACAAACTGTTCTGGTCGCAGTTTAACGTTCCAGAGCGTCTGCTCCCATTGACTGATCAGCTAGCCGAATGGGCTGAACTCAATAGGTTGTCCGGACTCGCCATGAGGTCTGTCGTGGATCAGCTGTGGCCGGAAAAGCCGAAGCCGAACAGCTATTTCAGCTTAGTGCAGCAGTTCCTTGGTGCGGTGCCGCGCATCAATGCAATGAAGAGGTCGGCTTGTATAGAAGGCTCGCGATGGCCCTTGCCCGTATCAAAGCATACTGGGCGGAGATGGATGCTACTACTGTCGCGGCGCAGGGTTCAGCCATAGGCCGAGTGGCTGCCGAGCACTATTTTGAAGAAGTTCTTGAGGGTGCTCGCCTGATAGAGGCCCAGTGCTCGAAGAATATTATGTTTGAATGACATATATTCCCATTGTAAAAACAATGTTTTTATTGAATTTATCAAGGCTGTATTTATACTTGTGCCCGAAAGTATTGTGATGCCTCCTGTGCGGGCATTTATGTATATATGTGTATAACCTGAAAGATTGCAGTCGTCGGCTTCAACCCCCACGCATATAATGCAGAGGTGTTCGCAGAAGACGCGTGTTCACACTTAATCCAACGTCTTGGTCCTATTAAGGAGGTGATAACACAGCGAACGAGGCAACCGGACTATAATGCTTTAACACTTTCACTTAGCCATAGGAGTTTGACGGTGGGGCTACTATATAGCCCCTGGCGGCTCCGTACTCTCCCGAATTCGGGGTGCGTACATGCCTGGCCGAGAAACGGCCCTTTGTTAAGGCGGAGGAATTCTAACATTCCGATAGGTCATCGAGTGGTTGACCAGTCTCACGCTATATCATGACAGTCAGTTTTCGGCTTTCTCTACTGAGGTGCTCGTCCGGATGAACCGGGGAACAATCACAGTAGTTCTCCTGGTGCCGCCTTAGCCGATAAAGCGGAACGTAAGGCAGCAACACACAGGAGCCGGGCAAACCCAACATTTGACCAAAGACATGATTCAGAGCTGATGCATATAAGGCCAAACTCGCGACGCCGAACACTCCCTAAGGTATTCGGTCTTTATGGTATAAACTGGGCCTAAACAGTGCCCTTTGTAAGAAGCCCCTGTTGTCCAGGTACGTGCATTATTCTGACGTGGCCACATGCCAAGACGTTAGCATCCTTCTCAATAGTACTGAGAATCCGAGGGACGTGTATCAACAAGAGACAGTAAGAAAGGTTTACGCAGGGTCTTAATCTAAAAAGAATCCTTGGAACGGGTCCCTGCTGCACGTCTGCGCCTGTGTCTCCGTTGTGTCGTATCCTGGACGGGTGTAGCACGATGGTCATCTGTAAAAGAGAGGAACTTAGGTGAAAAGTTGCCGTGCAAAAAGGTAGGTTATATTAAAGAAACCATGTACAATTCAAGATGAGCGAAAATTGCCACTTGTTCTCGCGCGTGGAGCCCCTTGTTTTTATAACAGGGGTGTGGCCGTCAAACCTGTATGGATTACATATAGCTTCGCCGGACTCGTCTGACCGTGTCCGTGGTCTTGAGGACCTATCAAATGCTTTAGTTGGTGAGGCCATTTTAGTGTGCGGCTGCCAACGCAGTCGCACTCTCTTCGGCGCGCAAGGATCGCTCAATATTTCCACTTACTATAATGATGCCACGTGGACCGGGCATCTTAAGCGTGAGGGAAGCGTAATGCGGTATTGCGTTGAAGCGAGTGAAAGCTTCGCGTCCAAGTAGTGCTTGATAGCCACTTTAAAATGGCGCAATGTGGAAGGTTAAATTTTTGCTACGGAAGTGTGACGCCCGGATAATTAAGCTACAATAATTCTCTGCTAACGATGCCACGTCACTTCGATTACTGTTGCTAATCTCGCGTTAGTTCGAAACCGATCCAAATTCAAATTCAAAATCAAGCAAACAATAAAAGTTTTCAAATATTAAAACTAAAGTGTTCGGAGTGAACCAAATATTGCATAGGTAATTATGGTGGAGAAACCCCACATTTATAAAATGTTTAAATACTCTAAAATGAATAAAACTTAGCAAGAACAATTATTTAAATGCTTCTAAAATAATAAACAATTTCAAACTAAATTGTTTTAGGTGCCAATTTAATTATAAATTAATCGTGGCAGTGGCATATCTATTAATACTATTTTAGATACAACTTTTTGTATTGTATAAAAACTAAAATTTAATAAAACAGAAAGAAAAATAAATAAAAAGAAAGAGAGAAACATAACAAAAATAAAAAGGAACCCCGCTCCCTCACTGGGCTTCGGCCCAGCAACCCACCAGGCCGCCAGGCCGGCCCACCCCGCCGCCATAACCTTCCCCACTCCCCCTCACTAGCCACCGACACCCCCCACTCCTCTCTCCTGAAATATCTCCCCCCTCTCTCCCGATTGGATCGGGATCGAGAGGAGGAGGCCACCGACGCCGTCGCCCGTCGCCGCTAGGAACCCACGCAGCCTCGCCGGACTTCCCCACCGGCCTGCCTCCCCATCGCTCGTCATCCCCGTCTCCCTCCTTGCGCCCCGCTGCCCTGTCCCTACTCCTCGCAGTGATCCCGCGACCTCCTCTCTCCCTCGCCCCACGCTCACCATGACCCTGTCGCGCCCACGCCCGCAACTTCGCGCACGCACCCGCGCCCGGCCCGCACTCGCTGCGCCGCTTGGGACTGCGCCCGCGGCCATCCCTCGCCGGCCACCGCGACCCCCCTCCCCTGCTCGTGCGCCTGAGTGCTTCGCCGTGCTCTGTCACCCGCACTGACCTCCCCTGCCTCTGCTCCAGGCCCGGTCGCGCCTGCAGCACCCCACTGCCGCCGCACGTCGTGGCCCCGTACTCGCCGCGCACCGCAGCGCTGCTGCCGCTGCCCACCACAGCCTCGCCCCGACGCGCGCCTCCTCCCCTACTGCTGCAGCTGCTTGCCCGCGCCATCGCTTGGGCCGCGCCGCCATCGCCCCGTCGCGCCGCGCCCCTCTTGTTCGCTCACGCCCGCCTGGACCGCGGCCACCCAGGGCCGTGCACTGCCTCCTCACACCCGCCTCTTTACCCCGCGCAGCTCGTCGCTACCGTCCGTAGCGCCGCCGCGCTTGGAGCTCTGCTCCCACACCCACGCGCGCCCGCTACACTCTGCCGGCCACGTCGTCCTGCCTCTGCCGCGCGCTGCTGCGCCGCGCCGCCCTGCCTCCATCGCTTGCTGCCGCATCGCCGCCCGGCTCCCCTCCGCCCCGCCGCGCTTGCTCCGGTCGGCCATGCCTGCCGGGCCGCGCCGGCTCCGCCCTTCGTTGCCACGGCTAGCCCCCACCGCGCCTTGCCGGCACCTGCTGGCGCGTCCCCTCTCCCGTGGCCTCGGGCCTGGGCGCCCACGCCCGTGCGCCCGCGCCCGTAGCCCCGCACGCCCGTAAGGCCCCCAGGGCCTATGACAGGGGCCCCACCCTAGAACGTTAATAAAAAAGGGGTTTAAAAATAATAAATAAAAATAAAATTAATTAATTAATTAATTAACTTAATTAATTCTGATTAAATTAACTAATTAAGGTTAGTTAATCTAATGACTAATTAACCTAATTAACTATTGTTAATTAACTAACAGAGTATGACAGTGGGGCCCACCCCCTAATTAATACTAATTAGGTTAATTAATTTGTTTAATTAAAATGTGGCACTGACCAGTGGGACCCACTAGTCAGGTTGACCAGTCAACCCTGATGACTGCTGACGTCAGCATGACCTCATGCTAATGTCATAAATCCATTTTCGAATTAAATTAAATAAAGAATTAAATTCTAGAAAATAATAAAATCTTTAGAAAATCATATCTTTTAATCCGTAACTCGGATTAAATTATTTTCTACATGAAAGTTGCTCAGAACGACGAGATGAATTTGGATACGCAGCCCGCTCATCTGCCACGCATCCCTAGCATAGCAAACACGCAACTTTCCCCTCCGGTTCATCTATCCGAAAACGTGGAACACCGGGGATATCTTCCTAGATGTTTCCCCCCCTTCACCGGTACCACCCCATACCGCGTTAGGGCACCCCTTGCACCGCTACTTGACATGTCATGCATCGTCACGCATATATTTGCTTAATAATTATTGTTTCTTCCCCCTCTTATCTCGCTAGACACTGAGACCGATGCAGCTGCTACCCAGTACGACTACGGTGTTGATGACCCCTCTCTCTTGCCAGAGCAACCAGGCAAGCCCCCCCTTGATCACCAGATATCACCTATTCTTCTCTATACTGCTTGCATTAGAGTAGTGTAGCATGTTACTGCTTTCCGTTAATCCTATTCTGATGCATAGCCTGTCATTGTTGCTACAACTGTTGATATCTTACCTGCAATCCTAAATGCTTAGTATAGGATGCTAGATTATCATCAGTGGCCCTACACTCTTGTCCGTCTGCCATGCTATACTACTGGGCCGTGATCACTTCGGGAGGTGATCACGGGCATTCGATATATACTTATACTGTTACATTACTTATGATACTGTTCGGAGATGGGGGCTGAAGGGGCAGGTGGCTCCATCCCGGTAGAGGTGGGCCTGGGTTCCCGACGGTCCCCGACTGTTACTTTGTGGCGGAGCGACAGGGCAGGTTGAGACCACCTAGGAGAGAGGTGGGCCTGGCCCTGGTCGGCGTTCACGGATACTTAATACGCTTAACGAGATCTTGGTATTTGATCTGAGTCTGGCCACTGGCCTATACGCACTAACCATCTACGCGGGGACAGTTCTGGGCACTCGACGTCGTGGTATCAGCCTAAGCCTTCGTGATGTCAGTGACTGAGCGACGCGCGCCGGGTTGGACCGCGTAACGCAACTTCCTTTGTAATGGAGGTTGCTAGGTCTGCTCACCGGCCGCGTACGCAACGTACAGGTGTGCAATGGGCGATGGGCCCAGACCCCTGCGCCATAGGATTTAGACCGGCGTGCTGACCTCTCTGTTGTGCCTAGGTAGGGCTGCGACGTGTTGATCTTCCAAGGCCGGGCATGACCCGGAAAAGTGTGTCCGGACAAAGGGGATCGAGCGTGTTGGGAAATGTGGTGCACCCCTACAGGGAAGTTGATCTATTCGAATAGCCATGTCCCTCGGTAAAAGGACGACCCGGAGTTGTACCTTGACCTTATGACAACTAGAACCGGATACTTAATAAAACACACCCTTCCAACTGCCAGATACAACCGGTGATCGCTCTCTCACAGGGCGACGAGGGGAGGATCACCGGTTAGGGTTATGCTATGCGATGCTACTTGGTGAACTTACCATCTACTCTCTTCTCCTGCTGCAAGATGGAGGTGACCAGAAGCGCAGTTCAGTCCACATATGATACCCTTAATCCATTTGTTTAACTTATGTCTGTACTCAGATATTGTTGCTTCCGCTGCCTCGTCTATGATCGAGCTCTTGTATTCGAGCCCTAGAGGCCCCTGGCTTGTAATATGATGCTTGTATGACTTATTTTATTTGTAGAGTTGTGTTGTGATATCTTCCCGTGAGTCCCCGATCTTGATCATACACGTTTGCGTGTATGATTAGTGTACGATTGAAATGGGGGCGTCACAGGAAGTTATTGGGGAAGCCAAATATAACCTCTAGTAGCAGGGAGCCCGTGCAATGAGCCCCTGGGCCTGGCGTTACTCCTTTAAAGGTAGTATTGCTGTGGCAAAATTTTGTTGGGTCTATCCCCATTTTGTGGACTGTGTCCTGATATATCAGGTTTAGACTGCTGCCACCGTCCATCAGGACTCGTGTGAAGAGGTATCCATCAATTATTGGGTCTAATACCAAGGCAGCCCATCCTGCACGCCGGATACTTGCAGAGTAATCCCGATGGTCGAAAGTGATCGGTTGAGACAACCAGTGGCAGGACTCCGCGGTGATAGGCCCTTGGGCATATTTCTCTGGGAGTGCCACTTTGTTTCTCCCCTTGATCACGTGTAACACGTTTACTGTTTTGACTTCTGGTGGAAATTTCTTTTGTTCCCCAATGTCTTGCTTGAGAGGCTCATCCTCGTCTTCGCTTGGTGTATCCTCCCCCTTGTGTATGGCGTTGAGCTTGACGGACTGCTTGAAGACCCAACATTCTCTATGGGTATGATTAGCAGGTTTACCAGGGGTGCTATGGATCTGACATATTTGGTCTAGAATTTTGTTTAGGCTGGACAGTTCATCTCTGCTGCCTTTAGAGGGCGGATTTTGCTGACCTGGCCGAGAGCTTCTGAATCCAGCGTTTACCGCCGTGCTCTTCGGGATGTCTTCTTTATTCCGGCTCTTGTTATTTTTGCTGCATCGTGATTACTCGTTTCCATCTCTAACTTCAGATGTACTTGGGTCGCTGGTGCTGCATCGGGCTAGCCAGCTGTCCTCGCCCATGCAAAAGCGGGTCATGAGGCTTGTTAATGCTGCCATTGTTCTCGACTTTTCTTGGCCGAGGTGTCTCGCAAGCCATTCGTCTCGGACGCTGTGCTTAAAAGCTGCCAAGGCTTCGGCATCCGGACAGTCGACTATTTGGTTCTTTTTAGTAAGAAACCTGTTCCAAAGCTTTCGGGCTGACTCTTCGGGCTATTGAGTTATATGACTCAAATCGTCCGCATCCCAAGGTCGGACATAAGTCCCTTGAAAATTTGCCCGAAAAGCGTCTTCGAGCTCTTCCCAGCTTCTAATGGAGCTTTCGGGGAGGCTTTTAAGCCAGTGCCGAGCTGGCCCTTTGAGCTTGAGGGGTAAGTACTTGATGGCATGGAGATCATCTCCTCGAGCCATATGGATATGGTGGACATAGTCCTCAATCCAGACCCCAGGGTCTGTTGTTCCGTCGTATGCCTCTATGTTTACGGGTTTGAATCCCTCTGGAAATTCGTGGTCCAGCACTTCGTAGGTGAAACATAGGGGGTGTGCGGCACCGCTGTATCTGGGTGTACCGTGATGTTCAGATGTTTATGGAGTTGCATTGCATGCTGGAGCGCGTTTGCGTGGTCCGTCGATGGATCTTGTTGCGTCGTCCTTTTGATGCGAGCCCTTACGCGGGTCGCATACTGGTTCATGTGCGGCGTCGTTTGCCGCTCTATGTTGGCCGTGAGGTTGTTTTTCTGGCCGGATTGCTGTTTTAATTTTTGGTTGTGGGGGATCTAAGGCCTCCTCATCGAATTCGGGTAGCAACTTCCGCTTCGGGTAGCTCTTGGTGTGGCGATTACCTCCGTACTTCGCTGCTGTGTTGAGTACTTTACTCCATCTGATTCGGAGTGTGTCTTGTGCAACTTTGAGCCTTTGCTTCTGCTTTTTTAGACTCCTCGCGATGGCAACAAGCCTTTGGTGGGCATTCCGTTGCTTCGGGTGTCTGTCCGGTGTGATGTCGTCCGGACTATTATTTTTGACAGAGTCGGGTTGTTCGGTTTGATTATCCGAATTGCCATGGACAGGCGATGGTTCGCCCCGCTCTAACGCTGGGTCTATATGATCGTTGTTTCTGCTGAGGCGGGATTTGGAGCGGCGCTTATGCCGCCGCTTTGACTGCTTCTCGAGGGGACATCCCTCCGTTGCGTCCTTCAGTTCCTCGTTGTCGTTTTCTTTTGGTGTGTCCACCATGTATACGTCATGTGATGAAGTGGGCGTCCAATGCCCTGTGGGCAGTGGTTCCTGTTCGTCTCCTGCATCGTCGTCCATACCGTCGATGTCTTCGGAGTCGTAATCAAGCATGTCGGTTAAATCATCGACAGTGGCTACTAAGTGGGTGGTGGGCGGGCGACGAATTTCTTCGTCATCTGTACCCCAGTCCTGCCGGACATGGTTCGGCCAGGATTCTCCTAACAAGGAGAGATACCTTAGTGAATTCAGTATGTCACCGAAGGGTGAGTGTTGAAACACGTCTGCGGAGGTAAACTCCATGATCGGCGCCCAATCGGATTCGATAGGCACGGGCGCAAGCGGTTCGGAGTCCGTGGCCGGAGAAGGATCTGGCAATTTGACAACATGACTCTCGTGAAGGGTAAGGTCGATATTCGGCTCGATCACCGCTGAGTGTACGACCTCCGTGGCGGGGTCTATCCACCCGTCCATGGATGGCGCGATCGGCTCCGGATTGAGGGTCGGAGTGGTTGCCGGCGCGATTTCCTCGACACCGTCCGATGGCAGAGCCAAATCATGCTCATCGTGACCGTGCGACGCACTCGGCAGGGGCTCGAATCCGTCGAAGATCAAGTCTCCGTGTACATCGGCCGTGTAGTTTAAGCTTTCAAATCTGACCTGATGGCCAGGGGCGTAACTTTCGATCTGCTCTAGATGGCGAAGCGAGTTGGCCCGCAGTGCAAGGCCGCCGAATACAAAGGTCTGTCCAGGGAGGGTGGTCTCACCCTGGACTGCATCACCATCGATGATTGAAGGATCCATCAAGCCTAACAGCGACGACACAGAGGAACTCTCAATGAAAGCACCAATGTCGGTGTCAAAACCGGCGGATCTCGGGTAGGGGGTCTCGAACTATGCGTCAAAGGCGGATGGTAACAGGAGGCAGGGGACACGATGTTTTACCCAGGTTCGGGCCCTCTTGATGGAGGTAAAACCCTACGTCTTGCTTGATTTATTCTTGATGATATGAGTATTACAAGAGTTGATCTACCACGAGATCGGAGAGGCTAAACCCTAGAAGCTAGCCTATGGTATGACTGTATGTTGTCCTACGGACTAAAACTCTCCGGTTTATATAGACACCGGAGAGGGTTAGGGTTACACAAGGTTGGTTACAAAGGAGGAGATATCCATATCCGTACTGCCTAGCTTGCCTTCCACGCCAAGTAGAGTCCTATCCGGACACGGGACGAAGTCTTCAATCTTGTATCTTCATAGTCCAACAGTCCGGCCAAAGGATATAGTCCGACTGTCCAGAGACCCCCTAATCCAAGACTCCCTCAAACACCATAGCCTCTTCGATGATGTGTGAGTAGTTTACCACAGACGTTCAGGTCCATAGTTATTAGCTAGATGGCTTCTTCTCTCTCTTTGGATATCAATACAAAGTTCTCCTTGATTTTAGTGGAGATCTTTTCGATGTAATTCTTTTTGCGGTGTGTTTGTCGAGATCCGATGAATTGTGGGTTTATGATCAAGATTATCTATGAACAATATTTGATTCTTCTCTGAAATCTTTTATGTATGATTTGTTATCTTTGCAAGTCTCTTTGAATTATCAGTTTGGTTTGGCCTACTAGATTGATCTTTCTTGCATTGGGAGAAGTGCTTAGCTTTGGGTTCAATCTTGCGGTGTCCTTTCCCAGTGACAGCAGGGGCAGCAAGGCACATATTGTATTGTTGCCATCGAGGATAAAAAGATGGGGTTTATATCATATTGCTTGAGTTAATCCCTCTACATCATGTCATCTTGCCTAATGCGTTACTCTGTTCTTATGAACTTAATACTCTAGATGCATGCTGGATAGCGGACGATGTGTGGAGTAATAGTAGTAGATGCAGAATAGTTTCGGTCTACTTGACGCGGACGTGATGCCTATATACATGATCATGCCTAGATATTCTCATAATTATGCACTTTTCTATCAATTGCTATCTTGAGAGAAGCCACTAGTGAAACCTAGGGCCCCCGGGTCTATTTTCCATCATATAAGTTTTCAATCTATTTTACTTGCAATCTTTAGTTTCCAATCTATATCATAAAAATACCAAAAATATTTATCTTATTATCTCTATCAGATCTCACTCTCGTAAGTGACCGTGAAGGGATTGACAACCCCTTTATCACGTTGGTTGCGAGGTTCTTATTTGTTTGTGTAGGTGCGAGGTGACTTGCGTGTAGTCTCCTACTGGATTGATACCTTGGTTCTCAAAAATTGAGGGAAATACTTACGCTACTTTGCTGCATCACCCTTTCCTCTTCAAGGGAAAACCAACGGAGTGCTCAAGAGGTAGCAGGGGCATCCCCAAGCTTAGTTGCTCACTCTCTTTTGGATAATAGCTTGGGATGTCGGGGCATCCCCAAGCTTAGCCTCTTCTTACTCCTTATTCCTTCATCCATCATAAGATAATCCAAAACTTGAAAACTTCAATCACACAAAACTCAACAAAAGCCTTCGTCAGATCCGTTAGTATAAGAAAACAAATCATTACTATAAGTACTGTAGCAAACCAATTCATATTTTGTTCTTGCATTATATCTACTGTATTCTAACTTTTCTATGGCAAAAACTCATCAAAGAACACCATAGAGCCATCAAAACAAGCACACAACGCAAAGAAAACAAAGTTTGTCAAAAAACAGAACAGTCTGTAGCAATCTGGATATTTCGAGTACTTCTGTAATTACAAAAACTCTGAAAATTAGGAATACTTGGGAAATTTGTATATTAATCTACTGCAGAAGGAATGGGTATTTTATCTCTCTTTGGTGGAAAATTAAAATTATTTTCATGAGCGCAAAAGTTTCTGTTTTTCAGCAAGATCAAACAACTATCACCCAAGAAGATCCTAAAGGCTTTACTTGGCAGAAACACTAATTAAAACACAAAAAACACAATCATACAATACGATAATTGTGCAAACACTCAAGAACAGAAAGCAAAAAGCAAAAATAAATTTTATTCATTGGGTTGCCTCCCAACAAGCGCTATAGTTTTATGCCCTTAGCTAGGTCTAAAGTAAGGATCTACGTTTTGTCATCCTTGTTCAACTCTTCAATCAAACATTTAGAATTCTTCAAAGATTCAGCATAAATATTTTCAATGACAACACTCCTAGGAACAATTTTAAAGAATTCATTTTTGCCGAAGGAATCTCTTATAACTTCAACAAAATCCAGGTGAATGCTAATCATCTTAAGATCCTCTTTACTATTACTAGAAGTTGCACCCTTGCTCTTAGTAACCTGAGTAGTCTTGCCAATCTCTACGACAGTTTTTTCAATAGTTTTAGTGGAAGCAAAAGCCGTGCTCAGATTACCAAAGATTTCTTCTAATTTATCAATCCGAGACGGACTTTCTTCAATTCTGTCATGAATTACGGTTCCCCTTTCTTTTAATAACTTAAAAACTTCTCCCGCTTTTGACCCAATCTTAGTAGCAAAATTATGCATTTTTATCCAATTTTTCAATATTTTCTTCAGTCAGCATTTTGTTTTCAACATCATCTAATCTTTCCTTGACATGCTCAAGAGTCAAAGTCGTTTCATTAACCATAAGAGGTGGTGAACCCACTAAATTTCCCATAACATTGAAAGCATCAAGAGAGGGACACATCAAGAAATTTCCACTAGTAATCGTATCAAGGACGAATCTATACCAAGTGGTGATGCCCACATAAAAGCAACGATGAAGAATAATGGTAGATTGCTTACGGATAGATCTATTATGAGCATTGCAAATTCTATACCAAGCATCTTTTAAATTTTCTCCTCCCCTTTGTTTAAAGTTGAGAACTTCGTTCTCGGGAGTGCAAGCAATAGAGGAAGAACTATCCATGACGATAATAAAAGCAAACAAGTTTGCACTCACAAACAGATCCGGTAAGAAAACAGCAAACGAAAAAGAGGGGCGAATAAAATGGCAATTTTTTGTGAAGTGGGGGAGAGGAAAACGAGAGGCAAATGGAAAATAATGTAAATTTTGAGGAGATGAGATTTGTGATTAGGAACCTGGTATATGTTGAAGATCCTCCCCGGCAACGGCGCCAGAAATTCTTTTTGATGTCGGCTAAGACTACGTCGGTATTTCCCCAAAGAAGAAGGGATGATGCAGCACAGTGACGGTAGGTATTTCCATCAGTGATGAGACCAAGGTTATCAAACCAGGAGGAGAACCAAGCAACACTGCGTAAACATCACCTGCACACAAATAACAAATACTTGCAACCCGACGTGTTAAAGGGGTTGTCAATCCCTTTCGGGTAATGGCGCCAGAAATTGGCACGTGGACGGGAGAAAGTTGTAAATATTGATAGATTGAACGCCAAATAAAATAAATAAGAATAAATTGCAGCAAGGTATTTTTGGTTTAATAGATCTGAAAATAAAAGCAAAGGAAAAGTAGATCGCAATGACAAATAATATGAGAGAGAGAGACCCGGGGGCCGTAGGCTTCACTAGTGGTTTCTCTCGAGAAAAATAGCAAACAGTGGGTAAACAAATTACTGTTGGGCAATTGATAGAACTTCAAATAATCATGATGATATCCAGGCAATGATCATTACATAGGCATCACGTCCAAGATTAGTAGACCGACTCCTGCCTGCATTTACTACTATTACTCCACACATCGACCGCTATCCAGCATGCATCTAGGGTATTAAGTTCATGGGGAAACGGAGGAATGCAATAAGACCGACGACATGATGTAGACAAGATCTATCTATGTAGAGATAGACCCCGTCATTTTATCCTTAGTAGCAACGATACATACGTGATGGTTCCTCTTCTGTCACCGGGATCAAGCACCGTAAGATCAAACCCACTACAAAGCACCTCTTCCCATTGCAAGATAAATAGATCAAGTTGGCCAAACAAAACCCAAATATCGGAGAAGAAATACGAGGCTATAAGCAATCATGCATATAAGAGATCAAAGAAACTCAAATAACTTTCATTGATATAAAAAGATAGATCTGATCATAAACTCAAAGTTCATCGGATCCCAACAAACACACCGCAAAAGAGTTACATCATATGGATCTCCAAGAGACCATTGTATTGAGAATCAAACGAGAGAGAGGAAGCCATCTAGCCACTAACTGTGAACCCCTCAGTGATGGTGTCTAGATTGGATCTGGTGGTTCTGGACTCTGCTATGGCTGGAATTGATTTTCGTCGACTCCCCTAGGGTTTCTGAAATATTGGGGTATTTATAGAGCAAAGAGGCAGTCCGGGGGCACCCAAGGTGGGCACAACCCACGAGGGCACACCCTGGTGGGTTGTGCTCCCCTTGGAGCACCCCCGAGGCATTGCCTTGGCCCATTGGGTGTCTTCTGGTCCAAAAAAAATCTCCGTAAAGTTTCGTTGCATTTGGACTCCGTTTGGTATTGATTTCCTATGATGTAAAAAACATACAGAAAACAACAAGTGGCACTTGGCACTATGTCAATAGGTTAGTACCAAAAAATGATATCTAATGACTATAAAATGATTATAAAACATCCAACAATGATAATATAACAGCATGGAACAATAAAAAATTATAGATACGTTGGAGACGTATCAAAGATCATCACACATTTATTTACTTACAACTCAAGAATTAAAACTCGATACTAGAACAAAATATGACTCTATATGAATGCCTCTGGTGGTGTACCAGGATGTGCAATGACTCAAGAGCGACATGTATAAAAATTATGAAAGGTGGCTTTGCCACAAATACGATGTCAACTACATGATCATGCAAAGCAATATGACAATGATGAAGCGTGTCATAATAAACGGAACGGTGGAAAGTTGCATGGCAATATACCTCTGAATGGCTATGGAAATGCCATAATAGGTAGGTATGGTGGCTATTTTGAGGAAGGTATATGGTGGGTTTAAGGTACCGACGAAAGTTGCGCGGTACTAGAGAGGCTAGCAATGGTGGAAGGGTCAGAGTGCGTATAATCCATGGACTCAACATTAGTCATAAAGAACTCACATACTTATTGGAAA
This sequence comes from Triticum urartu, assembly GCF_056163025.1. Lineage (NCBI taxonomy): Eukaryota > Viridiplantae > Streptophyta > Magnoliopsida > Poales > Poaceae > Triticum > Triticum urartu. Next base: position 483,055,073 of record NC_141874.1, on the reverse strand, counting down.
AATCTATTAGTCATCGAAACAAAGTACTACGCGCATGCTCCTAGGGGGATAGATTGGTAGGAAGAGACCATCACTCGTCCCCGACTGCCACTCATAAGGAAGACAATCAAAAAATACCTCATGCTCCAACTTCGTTACATAACGACAGTTCACCATACGTGCATGCTACGGGAATCACAAACTTGAACACTAGTATTTCTCCAATTCACAATTACTCACTAGCATGACTCTAATATCACCATATTCATATCTCAAAACAATCATAAGGAATCAAACTTCTCCTAGTATTCAATGCACATTATATGAAAGTATTTATTATATCCCTCTTTGATGTCTATCGTAGTAGGACTAAATTCATAAGCAAAGCAAATTACCATGCTGTTTATAAAGACTCTCAAAATAATATAAGTGAAGCATGAGAGTTCAACAATTTCTATAAATAAAACCACTGCCATGCTCTAAAAAGATATAATTGAAGCACTAGAGCAAAATTGCCAACTCAAAAGATATAGGTGAAGCACATAGAGTATTCTAATAAATCATGATTCATGTGTGTCCCTCTCAAAAGGTGTGTAAAACAAGGATGATTGTGGCAAAATAAAAAGCAAAGACTCATATCATACAAGACGCTCCAAGCAAAACACATATCATGTGGTGAATAAAAATATAGCCTCAAGTAAAGTTACCGATAGACGGAGACGAAAGAGGGGATGCCTTCCAGGGCATCCCCAAACTTAGGCTCTTGGTTGTCCTTAAATATTACCTTCGGCTGCCTTGGGAATCCCCAAGCTTAGGCTCTTTCCTCTCCTTATTCCATAGTCCATCAAATCCTTACCCAAAACTTGAAAACTTCACAACACAAAACTCAACAGAAAATCTCATGAGACCAGATAGTATTAGAAAATAGGGTTTTTATCATTTATGCCATCAGTTGTGTCCCACTACTTAGTTTTGCCACTAGGAATTTCAACTGCTCAAAAATGCCATCGCTTTGTTAGACACATGTTCAAAAATGCCACTGGGCACCATTATTGTGATCTCAAATCTCTTTTGCCATGTTATAATGACATAAATACCTATGAACCAGCATGCCAGCTCTCCTTCTATCTTACTACAATAAAGTGTGGGGCCCACTTGATCCCAACGACATTCTTATTTTCCTATAAAATTATTCGCTTGGTTACTCCTGACAAGTGGGGCCACACTTATCATTATGAGATAGAGAGAACTAACATGTGGGTCTAGGCTTATTTTTGTCATATAACAAGGTCAATGAGTTTGATGTGAAAATAACGATGTCTGATGGCATTTTTTAGGAAACATCTAACGAAATGATGGCATTTTTGAGCGAACATCTCACGGATCGATGTCATTTTTGAGTAGTTGTAACTTCTAATGGCAAAACTGAGTAGTGGGACACAACTAGTGGCAAAAATGATAAAAACCCTAGAAAATAAATCACCACTTATGGTACTGTTGTGAACTCATTCTTTATTTAAATTGGTGTAATATCTACTGTATTCCAACTTCCCCATGATTCATACCCCCCGATAGTACCCATACATTCATCAAAATAAGCAAACAACACAAAGAAAACAGAATCTGTCAAAAACAAAACAGTCTGTAGTAATCTGTAACTCCAAAAATTCTAAAAAATTAGGAAAATAGAGGCAATTTGTATCTTAATCTTCTGCAAAAATAATCAGTATTTTATCACGCTTTTGTTAAAAGTGAGAATTGTTTTCCTGAGTGCAAAAGTTTCTGATTTTCAGTAAGATCAAATTAACTATCCCCGTAAGCTATCCCAAAGGTCTTAATTGGCACAAACACTAACTAAAACACAAAAACACATACAACCAGAGGCTAGATGAATTATTTATTCAAAAACAGAAAAGAAAAATAATGGGTTGCCTCCCAATAAGCGCTTTTCTTTAAAGCCTTTTAGCTAGGCATTGATAATTTTAATGATGCTCACATGAAAGATAGCAATTGAAACACAAAGAGAGCATCATAAAACATGTGACAAACAAGTTTTAAGTCTAACATGCTTCCTATGCATAGGGATTTTATAAGAAAACGAATTATCAAGACATGCAAAAGCCACCATATGCAAGGAAGAAGAAAGAAACAATAGCAATCTCAACATAACGAGACTATGCTACTTCTTGAGCACTGCGTTGGTTTTCCCTTGAAGAGGAAAGGGTGATGCAGCAAAGTAGCATAAGTATTTCCCTCAGTTTTTGAGAACCAAGGTATCAATCCAGTAGGGGGCCACACTCAAGTCCCTTGCACCTACACAAACAAATAAGAACCTTGAAACCAACGCGATAAAGGGGTTGTCAATCCCTTCACAACCACTTGCAAAAGTGTGATCTGATAGAGAAGATAAGATAATATTTTTGGTATTTTTATGATAAAGACTAAAAGTGAAGAAACCAAAATAAACGATGCAAGAAATAGCTTGTTGACGGGAGATTAATATGATGGAAAATAGACCCGTGGGCCATAGGTTTCACTAGTGGCTTCTCTCAAGATAGCATAAGTATTACGGTGGGTAAACAAATTACTGTCGAGCAATTGATAGAATTGAGCATAGTTATGAGAATATATAGGTACGATCATGTATATAGGCATCATGTCCGTGACAAGTAGACCGACTCCTGCCTGCATCTACTACTATTAATCCACACATCGACCGCTATCCAGCATGCATCTAGAGTATTAAGTTCATAAGAACGGAGTAACGCTTTAAGCAAGATGACATGATGTAGAGGGATAAACTCATGCAATATGATATAAACCCCATCTTTTTATCCTCGATGGCAACAATACAATATGTGTCGTCTCCCCTACTGTCACTGGGATCGAGCACCGCAAGATTGAACCCAAAGCTAAGCACTTATCCCATTGCAAGAAAGATCAATCTAGTAGGCGAAACCAAACTGATAACTCGAAGAGACTTGCAAAGATAACTAAACATACATAAAATAATTCAGAGAAGATTCAAATATTGTTCATAGACAATCTTGATCATAAAACCACAATTCATCGGATCTCGACAAACACACCGCAAAATAAGATTACATCAAATAGATCTCCAAGAGAATCAAGGAGAACTTGGTAATGAGATCCAAAGAGAGAGAAGAAGCCATCTAGCTAATAACTATGGACCCGAAGGTCTGAGGTAAACTACTCACGCATCATCGGAGAGGCTATGGTGTTGATGTAGAAGCCCTCCGTGATCAATGCCCCCTCCGGCGGAGCACCGAAAAAGGCCCCAAGATGGGATCTCACAGGTACAGAAGGTTGCGGCGGTGGAATTAGGTTTTCATGGCGCTCCCCGATGGTTTGGGGGTACGTAGGTATATATAGGAGGAAGAAGTAGGTCAGTGGAGCCATGAGGGGCCCACGAGGGTGGAGGGCCCGCCCAGGGGGTAGGCACGCCCCCTGCCTCGTGGCCTCCTCGTTGATTGCTTGACGTCCACTCCAAGTCCTCTAGATCACGTTTCTTCCAAAAATCACGCTCCTGAAGGTTTCATTCCGTTTGGACTCCGTTTGATATTCTTTTTCTGCGAAACATTGAAATAGGCAAAAAACAACAATTTGGGCTGGGCCTCCGGTTAATAGGTAGTCCCAAATATAATATAAAAGTGTATAAATAAGCCCATTAAACATCCAAAACAGAATATATAATAGCATGGAACAATCAAAAATTATAGATACATTGGAGACGTATCAAGGTAATTTAGTAACATGAAAATTTCTACAACCATGTTTTCCTCTCTCATAATAATTACATGTAGGATCATAATCAAATTCAACAATATAACTACCACATAAAATATTCTCAACATGATCCACATGCATGCAAAGTTGTCACTATTCCAAAATAGTGGGATTATCATCAAATAAAGTCATGACCTCTCCAAACCCACTTTTATCAAAAATTTCATAAGACTTATCAATCTCCAAAGTAGTGAGATCATTATTTCCTAAAGTTTACACTCTTCCAAACCCACTTTCAATATTATAGAAATCATATTCATCATGAGGCTTAAATAAATTTTCAAGATCATAAGAAGCATTGTCACCCCAATCATGATCATTGCATTAAGTAGAGGACATAGAAAAACTAGCATCCCCAAGCTTGGGGTTTTGCATATCATTAGCACAATTAATAGAATATATAATAACATCATTGCAATCATGCTTTTGATTCAAGGAACTATCAAGTATGTGTGCAATAGCAATAATTTCATGTTTAACATAAGGAACTATAGCAAGTTCATCTCCATAAGCATAATTAATATTGGTATCATGGCCATAAGAATAGCAAGCATCATGTTCATCAAGGGATATTTCAACCAAATCAACGGAATCATAATCATCTATAGATTCATGCATATCATTATTTTCTTCCAAAGCAACGGTCATTCTCTCAATAAATTCTTTGACATAGGCATTGTGAGCATAGTTTTCATAGCAATATTTAAGTATGTCAAAATATTCAGATTTGTAGAGAGTAATATCATACTTTTCAATCAAATAAGCAACTTCATAATAACCCTTAAAAGCAACAAATTCTTCAATTTGTTCGATCATAGAAACTATAAACACCCTTTTCGTAAGAAGATAAGATTTCATTATCAATAAACTAACATAGGTAGGGAAGGTGTTTTTAAGGTTCTTAGAGCAACAAGTAAAATCACAAAGATTCCAAGCATAACATAGCAAACAATTTAGTAGATTCCGTAAGAGTCTCCCTTTTTTAGACAAATGGTGACGCACAAAATGAGCATGCTCATCTAAAGATTTTCCCTCAACTAAACTAGTTGGGGTTTCAGCACGAGCACATATGGATCGAAAATGATCCAAGTAGAAAACTTTATGTGGATCCATAAACTTTGTTTCTGATTTTCAATAAACACATAATTATACCAAGCAAATGAGCAAATAATCTAAGTAAGACATGAGGGCAAACGAAAAAGACGAACAAAAGAAGGGCGAAGAAAAGGGCAAATCTTTTCGAAAATTGCTTTAGAAGTGGGGGAGATGAAAATGAGAGGCAAATGGTGAATAATGTAATGTGAGAGATGAGAGTTTATGATGGGTACTTGGTGGGCTTGACTTGGCATAGATCTCCCCGGCAACGGCGCCAGAAATTCTTCCTGCTACTTCTTGAGCTTGCGTTGGTTTTTCCCTTGAAGAGGAAAGAGTGATGCAGCAAAGTAGAGATAAGTATCTCCCTTAGTTTGAGAACCAAGGCATCAATCCAGTAGGAGAAGAACGCACAAATCACCTAATACCTGCACAAACAATCAAACACTTGCACCCAACGCGATAAAGGGGTTGTCAATCCCTTCACGGTCACTTGCAAATGTGAGATCTGATAGAGATAGATAAATAAAACTAAACAAAAGGTAAAATATTTTTGGTTTTTTTGTTGTATAAATCTGAATGTAAAGATTGCAAAATAGTAGATCGGAAACTAATATGATAGAAAATAGACACGGGGGCCATAGGTTTCACTAGAGGCTTCTCTCTTGAAGGCAAATAATACGATGGGTGAACAAATTAGTGTCAAGCAATTGATAGAAAAGCACAAAGTTTTGACGATATCGAAGGCAATGATTATGTAATATAGGCATCATGTCCGTGTCAAGTAGACCGACTCCTGCCTGGATCTACTACTATTACCCCACACATCGACCGACTCCTGCCTTCATCTAGAGTATTAAGTTCATGAAGAACAGAATAATGCATTAAGTAAGATGACATGATGTAGAGGAATAAACTCAAGAAATATGATGTAAACCCCATCTTTTTATCCTCGATGGCAAAAATAGAATATGTGCCTCGCTACCCCTACTTTGTCATTGGGTGAGGACACCGCAAGATTGAACCCAAAGCTAAGCACTTCTCCCATTGCAAGAAAAACCAATCTAGTTGGCCAAACTAAACCAATAGTTCATAGAGAATTACGAAGATATCAAATCATGCATATAAGAATTTAGAGAAGATTCAAATAATATTCATAGATAATCTGACCATAACTCCACAATTCATCAGATCTCAACGAACATACCACAAAAGAAGATTAGATCGGATAGATCTTGAAGAACATCGAGGAGAACATGGTATTGAGAATCAAAGAGAGAGAAGAAGCCATCTAGCTACTAGCTATGGACTCGTAGGTCTGAGGTAAACTACTCACGTTTCATCGGAGGGGCGTTGATGTAGATGCCCTCCGTGATCGAATCCCCCTCCGGCAGGATGCTGGAAAAGGCCCCAAGATGGGATCTCATGGGAACAGAAGGTTGTGGTAGTGGAAAAGTGTTTTCATGGATGCTTTTGGTGGTTTGGGAATATATGTGAATGTATAGGAGGCAGAGCTAGGTCAGGAGGTCACCGAGGGGCCCACAAGGTAGGGAGGCGCGCCCTACCCCCTGGGCGCGCCCCCACCCTTGTGGCCGCCTCATGGCTCTTCTGACTTGATCTCCAAGTCTCTTGGGTGTCTTCTAGTCCAAGAAAAATTATCGCGAAGGTTTTTTCCGTTTGGACTCCATTTAGTATTCCTTTTCCGCGAAGCTAAAACAAGGAAAAAACAGAAACTATCACTGGGTTCTAGGTTAATTGGTTAGTCCCAAAAATAATATAAAATAGCATATAAATGCATATAAAACATCCAAAACAGATACTATAATAACATGGAACAATCAAAAATTATAGATACGTTGGAGATGTATCACCGCCGCCAAAACCCTACCACCTTCCCCTCCCCTCCGCAACCCCCATGGCCTCCCCATCATCCTGAATCTCCGACAGGTCCAACCTCTTCACTGGACCCGAACCCCCCACCGTCACTGACATCCACGATCTCAATATCTATGAGAACATTCACATCTGCCTAGATCAATCCATCTCCTCCTACTCCGTGTGGAAGACCTACTTCAACCCCGTCTTTCGCGAGTACTACCTCACCGAGCATATCGACGGTTCTGTCGACGGCGAGGTGATGAAGGCCCACCCCAAGTGGTCCACCATTGAGGCCACAGTCATCCAATGGTTCTACCTCACCATCTCGAAGGACATCTTCCACATGGTTGTCGCCGAGGACGATAATGCTTGCTTCATGTGGAACAAGATCAATGCGCTCTTCACCGATAACAAGCTCCAGCGCCTTGTGTTCTTGTAGCAAGAATTTTTTGGGTGCCATCAAGATGACTCCTTCATCGATGATTATTGCATGCGCCTCAAGATGCTTGCCGATGAACTTCACAACATCGGTGCCAAAGTCTCCCATGAGCTCATGCTTAGAACACTCACCACTGGCCTCAACAAGGATTTCGATAAGGCTGCATCTAATCTCACCTTGTTGCCTTAGCCGACTTTTTAGCAAGTTGTCGCATACCTGCATTTGGATGAACGGCGGATGTAGAAGGTGAAGAAGCAGGTGCAACACACCGCCCTCATCGCCGGTACTTCCCGCGCCACGCCTACACCACCACCGCTGACTCACCCGTGACCACCCGCGCCGTCAGGATTCTTCCCGCTCCCACCGGTGCCACTCACACCACCCATGCCCCCGCATCGTAGCAACAAGCCAGCGGTAGCCGGCGTAATAGGAGGGGTGGGGGCGGACGCCCAGGCAGCAGCAACAACCTGGGTATGGGGGCACCTCCCCAGCATCTGCCCTCCCCGCCCTGGTCCTATGGCACCAACCCATAGACTAGAGATGTCCATGCATACTCCATGTCGGTGCCGCGGCCACCAGCTCACAGTCTCCTTGGTTCCCACCCTACCGATCATCAGGCATACTCGGTAGTCTAGCAGCCACCGCCACCGGTGGGATTCTACCCGTCGCCCGCTCAGACCGGCAGCTGATGCGGCTTGAAACTGTGTCGGCATTTCCCCAAAGAGGAAGGGATGATGTAGTACAACTATGGTAGGTATTTCCCTCAGTTCTGAAACCAAGGTTATTAATGCAGTAGGAGAACCAAGCAACACTATGTAAACGGTACCTGCACACAAAGAACAAATACTTGCAACTCGACGCGTAAGAGGGGTTGTCAATCCCTCCACGGTAAAAGGATAAATTGTTTTGTATAAGATTTGATAATTGGATCTAGCAAAAACACAAAATTAAGTAAGTAAATACAAAGTTCAACAAGTTATTTTGGGGTTTTTGGAAATATAGATCTGAAAATAATATGATAAAAGATAGACCGGGGGCACGTAGATTTCACTAGTGGCTTCTCTCGAGAAAATAGCATACGGTGGGTGTCGGTGTCAAAACCAGCGGATCTCGGGTAGGGGGTCCCGAACTGTGCGTCTAGGATCGATGGTACATGAGATGGGGGACACGATATTTACCCAGGTTTGGGCCCTCTCTATGGAGGTAATACCCTACTTCCTGCTTGATTGATCTTGATGAATATGAGTATTACAAGAGTTGATCTACCACGAGATCGTAATGGCTAAACCCTAGAAGTCTAGCCTATGTGGGTATGGTAATGAGTATATGTGGTGTTCTTTCCGGACTATCCCCTTCAGTTTATATAGACACTGAGGGGATCTAGGGACATGGAGTTGGTTACATAAGAAGGAATCTTCGGTCGCCAAGCTTGCCTTCCATGCCAAGTAGAGTCCAATCCAGACACGGTGCAGTCTTCGGCCTTCATGTCTTCACAGCCCATCAGTCCGGCCTATGGATAACAGACGGACGCCTGAGGACCCCTTAGTCCCGGACTTCCTCAGTAGCCCCTGAACCTGGCTTTCAATGATGAGGATTCCGGCGCGCTGATTGTTTTCGGCATTGCAAGGCGGGTTCCCCTTTCTCCGAACTCCAAGATAGTCTTCGGATGCGACGATAGTATCCGGACCTGTCACATACCACACACAACCGCGGAGAGAATATATTTTTTCACACGAGTTCTATCCGCTGACAGCTTTTTACAACACGACATTACGTTTGTTCGGTCATAATTTCGAACCGCTTTACATCTTCCGCTCCATGCCTTGAGACGCGGTTGCCATTGGCATGCCTTGTCGAAGCAGAGATCATGTCCCCTTATCGCGGGATTCTCATCAATGCGGGCATGGGTAACCCAACCGTGCCATTTATAAAGCCCTTGGGAATAGGCGAGTTTTTAGGACGAGTGGGGAGGCGCTTGATATTCGCGGCCTTTATAAGGGGATAAGGACACTCTCCCTTTACCCACACCCTTCTTCATCTTCAGTCCTTCCATCCTCGAGCTCTAGCGCCCAAGCTTTTAGCTTTTCCTCGTTCGAGAAGGCACTCCAATCATGTCCGGATCTGGAGCTGGAGGCAAGTGGATGGCCTCCTCCGTTAAGAAGAAGGATATCACGGAGCTCCAGGAGGCCGGCTATCTAGCCAAGGAGATTGCTCATCGACTCCATGCAAAAGGGCAAATCGTCCCTACCCCCGAGCCCCATGAGAGGGTTGTGTTTCTCACACACATCGTCCATGGGCTAGGATTCCCTCTTCGTCCATTTGTTTGTGGATTGATGTTTTACTATGGGTTGGACTTCCACGATCTGGCCCCCGACTTTATCCTCAATATCTCTGCATTCATAGTTGTGTGCGAAGCCTTTCTCCGCATCCCACCTCACTTTTGGCCTATGGCTGAATACTTTTAATGTAAAGCCAAAGGTGGTGCGCGGCCAACAGGCCGAGTGCGGAGGTGCCATGGTGGGCAAGATGCCCAATACCACCTGGCTCGAAGGATCCTTTGTAGAGACAGTGAAGGGATGGCAATCGGGGTGGTTCTATATCATCGAGCCGTGCGATGCCAACTGGGCGGCGGCTCCCAAATTCCGATCCGGAGTCCCGATGCGGCTTACCTCATGGCAAGAGAAGGGCCTGACCTGGGGATCTTTGGAAGAGATCACGGGGCTCCAAACATGCCTCCAGAATATGATAACCCGGAAGATCATCCAGGTCATGCTTGTACACCAGATCCTTCCATGTCAGTGCCAGACCTGTTATTTGTGGGAGTTTGATTTGGCCGAGCACCAGACGCTGCTAAGGCTTTTCAGCACGACGCATGAAGATATCAGGAGGGTTCTCTTCAAGGGCAGCGAAATGCCACCACCCTTGACCAAAGATCGCCGGCTCAACTTTAAGCGTCAGGCCAATTCGGTAAGCCATCAAGGTATAGTCTTTAAGGACACACCTCGAGGAAGGATATAAGCCTTCTTGTCAATTTCTTTTTCAGGCCTGGGTCGACCTAGCGGGACGGATTAATAGTCCGGCTCTGCTGCCCGAAGACGAAGAAACCCCACTCCTTACGGAGATGCTATTTCTAGTGCCTTACGATGTGCCGGAGAAGAAGGTCAAAACCATGGCCAAGGGGACCAGGAGTGGGCTTCGCTGAAGGAGCACCTTGGTCATCTCGTTTGACGATGAGATAGACCCCTCAGCCGCCGATGATGACGACGAGGAGGGAGGCGACTCCCCTCCTGCGGGAGGAAGGGAGAAAAGGGAGGCCTCCATGAGTTTGGAGGCGGAGGCGCCCAAGAGGGGGAGAGGCTCCCTCGCGGATAACTCCGCGTGGGATGTTGATAGCAGTCCGGAGTGACCTCGTCGGACTAAGCCTCAGGCCGCCTCGTGAGTACCAAAATCAAAAACATATGGCCTTCTCGGTTTGTAATATTGACACATCTTAAACCTTGTCATTGCAGTTTGGCACGCGATGGCTCCCCGCGATCCTTGACAGAGGATTTGCTGGACTCGAAGGAGATGGCTAGCATGTCTCCGCCACCTGCTCATTCCATCTCACCCAAGGGTGATGACGAAGTGGTGTCCAAAAAGACTTGCCCAGGCCGGGGGGAGATTCCGGAGACCATCGGGGTGACATCCCAGGATGACTCCTCGGCTGTCGGACATACGGGGGGAAATGTCCCCATGGTGGCTGGTGATGGGGCCCGAGTTCCCTTTGGGCCTCAGCCGGATGCCATTCTGGAGATCTACATGGCTCCGGGGTCCAGCGAATGGCATTCCCCCCCAAGGAGGGGATGTGCCTGTTCCACTGGTGACCTCTGTCCAGCCAGAGGCACCGGATAATCTGCTGGAGGCGCTACGAGGCGCCTCTATCGTGGATGAGCGGACTGACCGAAGCCTGCACCAGCCTTCTAATGGGCTTTGAGGTGAGTAATGTGATTGTAGGGAAAATATCACCGTATAGATAGTAGCCCCCGATGCTCTGTTTGGTGTTTGGGAGGAAAAGCCAAACAAAGGATCGAGAATAAATATCGCAAGAGTCTAACATGAGTTGTCTATGTGAATAAGCAGGTATCACTCTAGGCTGCCACTGCTCATGCTGCGGAAGTTTCCTGACTGAAGCGAAAACTGGAGCGGGCCGAGGAGGAGCTCGGCCTCGTGAAGAAGCTGCTGGAATGTAGCCAAGATATGTAGTAACCGATGGGTACATTTCGAAAAAATGAATAGTCCAGCCGGACTAAAGTGTCATAAACTTTATTAGTGGCCACGACCGAGGTGGCGGCCCTTAAGAAGGCGTTAGCCGAGGCCAAGGACAAAGCGGCCAAGGAACGCGCCTCGCGTGAGGAGCACGAGGCCCGGGTTGGCGAGGCGCGACAACAGCTCCAGGGCGCGATAGAGAGGTTTGAGTCCTTGGAGCGCGATTGTAAGGTGCAAGAGTCCGAACTGGCGAAGGCCCGCCAGAGCGCGCAGGATGCACGAGCCGAAGCCCAGAGCGCCCTCCAGGAAATCCAGGCGGCCAAGAAGATTACAGTGGGTAAATCTTTCATCGTGCATAGCAAGTGTGTAGAAGAAACGTTCCTTGTACTTATCCTGAATTTGGATTTTGCAGGGGAGTTTACAGATCTGCCGCACAGTGTGTCAAATCCTGCCGAGCATTATAGACCCAAAGAAGGGATGTCTACGGAGAAGCTATTCTGGTCCCAATATCTGGGATCCGAACATCTGCTACCCTTCAGCGACCAGCTAAAGCAGTTGGTCGAGCCGCATAGGTCGGCAGAGCTAGCCACGAAGGACCTGATAGTCCGGCTGTGGCCTGCCGATCCTATACATAGAAGCTACTTCGGGCTTGTGCAGCGGCTTGTGAGTGCCTGTCCGCGGCTTGAAGCCGTGAAGCAGTCGGTCTGTATTGAAGGTGCGTGTATGGCCTTTGCCCGCGTTAAGATGCATTGGGCGAAGCTGGATGCCAAGAAGATAATGACCGAGGGGCCGCCGGAGGGCAAGGAGCATCGTCGGCTCGAGCACTATTTTGAAGGTGTCCTGGAGGGGTCCCACCTTTTGGCGGAGCAATGTTTGAAGGATATCATATTCCCATGAGAACATCTGTATTACCTTGCCCTGTAATATGGAACAATGGTGTTATGTAGTATAATTCTTATGATTTAAATTTACCTCCTGTGCGACCGTTTATTAACTCTGAGGGTTGACCAGTCATCGGCTTCGCCCCCACGTAGATAGTATGGGGGTGTTCGGGATAAATCTAAACACTCTTTAATCCACATTCTGGTCCTTAAAGGAGGTGTTTAGCGCAATGAACACGGCAATCAGATTATGCGGCATTTACCACCCTCACTTAGCCATAGGAGTTTGACAATTAAGAAAGTTGGCGAAGCCCCTGGTATTAGGAAGACCGAACTAGGGGCGCTATGCACGCCTAATTGGGGGAACCGATTCTTCGCAAGAAGCGGAAAACAATCTCTAACGATTTGGAACCTCTCGAACAACTGACCGGCTCCCGCCGCATCATGACAGTCAGTTTTCGGCTTTCTCTACTGAGGTGCTCATCCAGAAGAACCGGGACACAATCGCAGTAGTTCTCCCTTTGCTACCCTAGATGATATAGCGGAACGTAAGGTAGCAAGCACAGGAGCCGGGCAACCCAACTATTGACCAAAGACATGATTCAGAGCTGATGCATATAATGCTATAAGTTCGGGGTGCCGAACTATACTATAAAAGTGTTCGGACTTTTTATTGCCATAGTGTTGGGTGTAATGAAGCCCCTGGCATAGTAATATGTACCATGGTGTACGTGTGCAGTGAGTAATTAATACCGAGGTAAGTAAACGAAAAAAATGAAATAATAAGCTGAAGCTACCGTGTATTCACCATTGTGATGTAACTAGTACGTCAAGGCGTACTTTGTACAAGTAATGCGATAAGCAAGTAGGGCTATTTAAGATGCCGCAACCAAGGGCGAGCTATGTGAGGGAATGAAAAGCAAGTATGGCAATCGTTTTAGTAGAGACCACCTGGGGATTCCCTTGTACACCAGAGCTCCTTTTCGTCCTTGGTGTGTTCTGCAAGCGGGTTGTCCGCATAGACCTCCAAAAGAGAAGAAAACCCGTAAAAAGGAAAAAAGTAAAAGCGTGCGAATCCCAGGGTCGGTCGAGCCGTACAGTGGATCGCGAACGAGTTATGCCTCCGTCAATTCCCATGGGGTTTTGAGTGCGTAGTTTATGTACGCGCGGTGTTAGTGCCATTGCCTCATCGGGGCTGGGACGGAGGTCAAATTGCTAATTTGGCTCTTGACAAGCCGAGCTGTCCTGCTGCAGTGTGGTCCGGACCCTCTTGATGATATCCAGGGGCTTGGCAGCCGGATTTTAATGCTGCTTGAGAAGGCCACTATGTACTTCTGCTGCTAGGGCAGCGGTGTGCTCCTCTGTACGGAGGGAGCGTTCTGTGTTTCCATTTACTGTAATGATGCCACGTGGGCCGGGCATCTTGAGCTTGAGATAAGCATAATGTGGCACCGCATTGAATCTAGCGAATGCGTTTTGTCCGAGCAGGGCGTGATAGCCGCTGCGAAATGGGACGATATCAAAGGCTTCACTTATATCTTTTTAGAGCACGGCGGTGGTTTTATTTTGAAGAAATAGATGAACTCTCGTGCTTCACTTATATTATTTTGAGAGTCTTTAGAACAACATGGTAATTTTCTTTGGTTATGAAACTAGTCCTAATATGATGGGCATCCAAGTGGGATATAATAAAAACTTTCATAAAAATTGCATTTAATACTATGGGAAGTTTGATACTTGATGATTGTTTTGAGATATGAAGATGGTGATATTAGAGTCATGCTAGTTGAGTAGTTGTGAATTTGAGAGATACTTGTGTTAAATTTTGTGATTCCCGTAGCATGCACGTATGGTGAACCGTTATGTGATGAAGTCGGAGCATGATTTATTTATTTATTGTCTTCCTTATGAGTGGCGGTCGGGGACGAGCGATGGTCTTTTCCTACCAATCTATCCCCCTAGTTGCATGCACGTAGTAATTTGTTTCGATAACTAATAGATTTTTGCAATAACTATGTGAGTTCTTTATGACTAATGTTGAGTCCATGGATTATACGCACTCTCACCCTTCCACCATTCCTAGCCTCTCTAGTACCGCGCAACTTTCGCTTGTACCTTACACCCACCATATACCTTCCTCAAACATCCACCATAGCTACCTATTATGGCATTTCCATAGCCATTCCGAGATATATTGCCATGCAACTTTCCACCGTTCCGTTTATTATGACACGCTTCATCATTGTCATATTGCTTTGCATGATCATGTAGTTGACATTGTATTTGTGGTAAAGCCACCGTTCATAATTCTTTCATACATGTCACTCATGAGTCATTGCACATACCGGTACATTGCCGGAGGCATTCACATAGAGTCATATTTTGTTCAAAGTATTGAGTTGTAATTGTTGAGTTGTAAGTAAATAAAAGTGTGATGATCATCATTTTTAGAGCATTGTCCCACGTGAGGAAAGGATGATGGAGACTATGATTCCCCCACAAGTCGGGATGAGACTCCGGACTAAAAAATGAGAGAAAAAGAGAAGGGACAATGCTACTATACTTTTACCACACTTGTGCTTCAAAGTAGCACCATGATCTTCATGATAGAGAGTCTCCTATGATATCACTTTCATATACTAGTGGGAATTTTTCATTATAGAACTTGGCTTGTATATTCCAATGATGAGCTTCCTCAAAGTGCCCTAGGTCTTCATGAGCAAGCGAGTTGGATGCACACCCACTTAGTTCCTTTTGTTGAGCTTTCATATACTTATAGCTCTAGTGCATCTGTTGCATGTCAATCCCTACTCACTCACATTGATATCTATTAATGGGCATCTCCATAGCCCGTTGATACGCCTAGTTGATGTGAGACTATCTTCTCCCTTTTCTCTTCTCCACAACCACCATTCTATTCCACATATAGTGCTATATCCATGGCCCACGCTCATGTATTGCGTGAAGATTGAAAAAGTTTGAGAACATCAAAAGTATGAAACAATTGCTTGGCTTGTCATCGAGGTTGTGCATGATTTAAATATTTTGTGTGGTGAAGATAGAGCATAGCCAGACTATATGATTTTGTAGGGATAGCTTTCTTTGGCCATGTTATTTTGAGAAGACATAATTGCTTGGTTAGTATGCTTGAAGTATTATTATTTTTATGTCAATATTAAAATTTTGTCTTGAATCTTATGGATCTGAATATTCATGCCACAATAAAGAAGATTACATGGATAAATATGTTAGGTAGCATTCCACATCAAAAATTCTGTTTTTATCATTTACCTACTCGAGGACGAGCATGAATTAAGCTTGGGGATGCTGATAAGTCTCCAACGTATCTATAATTTTAGATTGTTCCATGCTATTATCTTATCAACCTTGGATGTTTTATATGCATTTATATGCTATTTTATATGATTTTTGGGACTAACCTATTATCCTAGAGCCGAGTGCCAGTTTCTGTTTTACCTTGTTTTAGAGTATCACAGAAAAGGAAAATCAAACGGAGTCCAATTGACCTGAAACTTCACGGAACTTATTTTTGGACCAGAAGAAGCCCACAGAGTATCGGAGATGGACCAGAAGAGTCCCGGGCTTCCCAGAGGGAGGGGGGCGCGCCCACCCCCTTGGGCACGCCCCCTGCCTCGTGGACAGCCCGGAGATCCACCGATGTACTTCTTCCTCCTATATATACCCATATACCCTAAAAACTTCAGAGAGCAGAATAGATCAGGAGTTCCACCGCCAGAAGCCTCCGTAGCCACTGAAAACCAATCTAGACCCGTTTCGGCACCCTGCCAGAGGGGGGGAAATCCCTCTCTGGTGGCCATCTTCATCATCCCGGCGCTCTCCATGACGAGGAGGGAGTAGTTCTCCCTCGGGGCTGAGGGTATGTACCTGTAGCTATGTGTTTGATCTCTCTCTCTCTCTCTCTCGTGTTCTTGAGGTGGTACGATCTTGATGTATCGCGAGTTTTGCTATTGTAGTTGGATCTTATGATGTTTCTCCCCCTCTACTCTCTTGTAATGGATTGAGTTTTTCCTTTGAAGTTATCTTATCGAATTGAGTCTTTAAGGATTTGAGAACACTTTATGTATGTCTTGCCGTGCTTATCTGTGGTGACAACTCGAGGATTCTGTTTTTATCATTTACCTACTCGAGGACGAGCAGGAATTAAGCTTGGGGATGCTGATACGTCTCCTACGTATCTATAATTTTTGATTGTTCCATGCTATTATATTATCAACCTTGGATGTTTTATATGCATTTATATGCTATTTTATATGATTTTTGTGACTAACCTATTAACCTAGAGCCCAGTGCTAGTTTCTGTTTTTTCCTTGTTTTAGAGTATCGCAGAAAAGGAAAATCAAATGGAGTCCAATTGACCTGAAACTTCACGAAACTTATTTTTGGACCAGAAGAAGCCCACAGAGTATCGGAGATGGACCAGAAGAATCCCGGGCGGCCCACGAGGGTGGGGGTTGCGCCCACCACCCTGGGCGCGCCCCCTGCCTCGTGGATAGCCCGGAGATCCACCGACGTACTTCTTCCTCCTATATATACCCATATACCCTAAAAACTTCGGAGAGCAGAATAGATCGGGAGTTCCGCTGCTAGAAGCCTCCATAGCCACTGAAAACCAATCTAGACTAATTCCGGCACCCTGCCAGAGGGGGGAATCCCTCTCCGGTGGCCATCTTCATCATCCCGGTGCTCTCCCTGATGAGGAGGGAGTAGTTCTCCCTCAGGGCCGAGGGTATGTACCAGTAGCTATGTGTTTGATCTCTCTCTCTCTCTCGTGCTCTTGAGGTGGTACGATCTTGATGTATCGCAAGCTTTGCTATTATAGTTGGATCTTATGATGTTTCTCCCCCTCTACTCTCTTGTAACGGATTGAGTTTTCCCTTTGAAGTTAGCTTATCGGATTGAGTCTTAGGATTTGAGAACACTTGATGTATGTCTTGCCGTGCTTATCTGTGGTGACAATGGGATATCACGTGATCCACTTGATGTATGTTTTGGTGATCAACTTGCGGGTTCCACCCATGAACCTACGCATAGGGGTTGGCACACGTTTTCGTCTTGACTCTCCGGTAGAATCTTTGGGGCACTCTTTGAAGTACTTTGTGTTGGTTTGAATAGATGAATCTGAGATTGTGTGATGCATATCGTATAATCATACCCACGGATACTTGAGGTGACATTGGAGTATCTAGGTGACATTAGTGTTTTGGTTGATTTGTGTCTTAAGGTGTTATTCTAGTACGAACTCTATGATAGATTGAATGGAAAGAATAGCTTCATGTTATTTTACTACGGACTCTTGAATAGATCGATCAGAAAGGATAACTTTGAGATGGTTTCGTACCCTACCATAATCTCCTTGTTTGTTCTCCGCTATTAGTGACTTTGGAGTGACTCTTTGTTGCATGTTGAGGGAAAGTTATATGATCCAATTATGTTATTATTGTTGAGAGAACTTGCACTAGTGAAATTATGAACCCTAGGCCTTGTTTCAACGCATTGCAATACTGTTTGTGCTCATTTTTATCATTAGTTACCTTGCTGTTTATAAATTTTCAGATTACAAAAACCTTTATCTACCATCCATATACCACTTGTATCACCATCTCTTCGCCGAACTAGTGCACCTATACAATTTACCATTGTATTGGGTGTGTTGGGGACACAAGAGACTCTTTGTTATTTGGTTGTAGGGTTGCTTGAGAGAGACCATCTTCATCCTAGGCCTCCTATGGATTGATAAACCTTAGGTCATCCACTTGAGGGAAATTTTCTACTGTCCTACAAACCTATGCACTTGGAGGCCCAACAACGTCTACAAGAAGAAGGTTGTGTAGTAGACATCAACTACCTCCAGCGTTATTGAGCCCGTACAATGGGCCTCTACGCCTGGTATGACCCCTTTAAAGGTAGTCTTCATGGGGCTTGACCTGTGAGGGGTCGATGTTCATTTTACGTACTGTATCCTGATAGAGCAGGTTGAGGCTGCTACCACTGTCCATTGGGACCCGTGTCAGGTGAAATCCGTCGATGATTGGGTCGAGGACCAGTGCGGCTGAACCGCCATGGCGGATACTGGTTGGATGATCTCGGCAGTCAAAGGTGATCAAAAATGACAACCATGGATTGAATTTCAGGGCGACTGGATCTAACGCATAGACGTCCCTAAGTGCGTGCTTGCGCTCCCTTTTGGGGATTTGTGTAGCATATATCATGTTCACTATTTTGACTCGAGGGGGAAATTTCTTTTGCTCCCCAGTGCTCGGCTGCCGGGGCTCCTCCTCATCGTCCTCGCTCTGTGATTCTCCTTCCTTGTTTCTGATGTTGACCTTGCTGGCTTGTTTAAAGACCCGGCAATCTGTGTTAGTATGGTTGGCCGGTTTGTCTGGGGTGCCATGTATCTGGCAAGGCCGATCGAGTATGCGATCCAAGCTGGATGGTCCTCCGCTGCTCCTTTTATAGGGATTCTTTCATTGGCTGGACTTGGAGCCACTGAATCCGGCGTGAACTGTAGTGTCATCGGCGTTATCGCCATTGCTTCGGCGTTTGTGTCTGTTGCGGCGGAGCTTGCCGGTGCTGTTTTTGGCCTCAGAGGGGCCTGTTTCGTTGGTTGTGTTTGTACTACGAGCAACCAACTATCGTCTCCCGCGCAAAAGCGGGTCATAAGTGCCGTGAGGGCTGCCATGGATCTCGGATTTTCCTGGCCGAGGTTGCGGGCAAGCCATTCGTCCCGGATGCTATGCTTAAAGGCCGCTAGGGCTTCAGCGTACGGACAGTCGACGATCTGGTTCCTTTTGGTTAGGAACCTAGTCCAGAATTTTCTGGCTGATTCTCCGGATTGTTGAACTATGTGGCTTAAGTCATCGGAATTGGGTGGCCGGACATATGTACCCTGGAAGTTGTCGAGGAAGGCCTCTTCCAAGTCATCCCAGCTGCCGATGGAGTTCTCAGGCAGACTATTTAGCCAGTGTCGAGCTGGTCCTTTGAGCTTTAATGGGAGGTATTTGATGGCATGGAGGTCATCTCCTCGGGCCATGTGTATGTGAAGAATAAAATCTTCGATCCACACTGTGGGGTCGGTTGTTCCGTCGTATGATTCAATATTGACGGGCTTGAACCCCTCAGGGAATTCATGATCCAGCACCTCGTTTGTGAAGCAGAGAGGGTATGCGGCACCTCTATAGCGGGCCGCGTCATGGCGTATCTCCGACGACGTCCGTCTGTGGTTATCGGCCTGGGTGTGATTAAGTTTGTCACGTCTGAATAGGTAGTTGTCGTCCCGAGTATGGAAACGTCCTCGCGATCCGTATATAGATCTGTTGTGTCCTGCTCTATTGTCCAATTCTTGCGGAAGATCGTATGTATGGTCCCGAGCTGGTCTGTCCCTGTTTTTGCGAGGCGGTGGGGCGGGCTGCTGTTCGGCCTGAGTTTCTGCTTTATCCCGACCGCAGGGCGGCCGTTCAGCCGCCCTGTCCCGACACATGGTGGTCAGTCCGCATTCTACGAGGGAGATATGTGCTCCGGCGCCTCCTCATCGAATTGAGGTAGCAGTCTGCGTTTCAGGTAGCCCTTGGCTGGGCGGTTAAGGCCGTATTCCTTGGCTCTCAGGACATCAGTCCATCTGTCGACAAGCAGGTCTTGTTCAGCTTGAAGCTGTTGTTGTTTCTTTTTCAGGCTCCTTGAAGTGGCTATGAGCTGAAGCTTAAAGCGCTATTGCTCGAGAGGATCCTCAGGCACGATGAAGACTTTGTTGCCAAGGCCTGTATCCTCCTCGGAGGGTGGACGGTAACTATCATCCTCCGGGTCATCTTCTATATCCTGGCCGTGAGGGTTGTCTTTCCTGCTGTCGTGTTTCTGTTCGGATGTAGCCCCGACAGGGTCTTCATTGTTTTCGGCGTCGCCCGGAGTACTACTTTCTCCGGTGCCAGTGTTGCTGTCCTTTGAACGGCGGGGCTTGGGGCGGTATTTGGGCTGCCGGCGCTTGGACTGCGTCTCGGAGGTTTTATTCGCATCTGGCTCTTCTTTGTCATTGCCGGATCCTTTAGGTGTATCAACCATGCACACGTCGTACGAACAGTGTTGGGGATATAGCTACCAGGTATGACCCGCCCAGGAGGGGCCGCGTCGGCCCCAATGGCGGGTCACAAAGGAAGCCCAGTAACATTCAAGGCGATAGTTTATTAAGGCTTATAGAAAGCCTAAGCCCAGAAGAGGCTTAAGGCCCAATATTGTAAACCGCCGTATGTAAGGAAAGACTTGTAAAGAAAGGCATATAAAAGAAGTCACCGAGCCGGACACGTTTTATGAGCCGGCCGGGACTCTGTAGGCCGCCAGGCGTCAACCCGTGTATATAAGGGGACGACCCGGCGGTGGCTTAGGGCAAGAAACAAGAGATCGATAACCAAGCCGGCGGATTAGCCTCTTGGTGATCGAAACCCCAGCAATTCCAACACAACTAGACATAGGCTTTTACCTTCATCGTAAGGGGTCGAACTAGTATAGAACCTCTCGTGTCATTTGTCCCGATTAACCCCTTTAAGCTTCCTAGTTGCGATGGCCCTACGACTAAGTCCTTTTGTTAGGACATCTGCCGTGACAATTCCACGACAGTTGGTGCCCACTGTGGGGCCAGCGCACGGCGGATTTGAGTTCTTGAAGGGAAACTTCGATGGGCTCAAGGGATACGTTGTGGGACGGATGACCAAGAGTCGTCGCGGCAAGCTCTACATCGACGACGAAGGCTGGGGCCCCGAGGCCGGCTCAATTGAGTACGGGTACTGGGTCCCCTTCGGCGGGATTCATGTCTTCATTGGCCGGATCGGCGAATCGGGCCCTGAGCCGGACGACTGCACCAACATCAACGAGACGGCTCAGCCCGCGAGGCCCGCCCAGGCCCGACCCACCGTGAGGCATGCCTTTGTGGGTTGCATCCATGGAGGTGAATATTCGGAAGGATCAGTGGATGGCGGTGAGACGGCCATCTGTTCCGATGCTACGTCATCGACAAGCGAGACAGATTCTTTGTATCAGCTGCAGGATGGCATGCTTGGGGGCTATTCCGATGACAGCAGTATTCCGGACCCTTTTGAGCCGCCGAATCGAGCCAGAGTCTTCATGGCAGACACTCAGCCCGGACAGAACTCCACGGCTGTAGCAGCAACAACGACAGGGTCGGTAGCGGCCGGTCAGGAGACCCCGCGCGCCCCCCGGCTCAGATGCTAATGGACCTCACGGATAAGCTGACGGCTCTGTTAACTGCTGTGAAAGAGCCGGCAGATAAAGTTTAGCATGACGCGGAGGTGGCATGGGTACGCGAAGAGATGGCACAGGCCAAGGAAAATTTAGCAGCAGAAGAGGTCAGGATGGCCGCGGAGCGGGTGGCTTTGGACGCTCGTGCTCAGCAGCTTCAAGCGGAGACTTTCCGACTCTCGGTAGATCTGAACGTGTCAAACAAGGTCATGAGGAGAAGGCATCAGAAAACTCAGTCACGTCTACCTCTGACACTCGATCCTAGGAACCTTTTCCATACACCCGGGGCCGGTCCAACTAACCCGCCGGAGGCAAGTCGGATCACGACACCCGGAGCACCGGTTCAGCCGCGTGCCATGGAACCACCTCGCATGTATACCGCTTTGCCTCATTATACGCCAACACCACCGGGTCACTTCTCTAATCCTTTGGAAAACCTCATTGCTGTGTCGGCTCGTTTGGTGGCTCTCCCGATGGAAGGCGACTCTCTGACAGCAATCAAAACACGAAGGGTGAGAGAACTTTTTCAGACGGCTCTGGTGCAGCAGGATGCATACTCTTACAGTCGAGACAGAATTCATTCAACCCCTCGCCTGAGCCGGAGCTCGAGCTATAGTAGGCATATGGACTCAGCTGATATGTCAAGAAACGCTCAACGCCGTAACCAACCGTGCAGGCATGAGCCGGTGCAGGCTGGAGCCCTTAACTTAGCGGATCAGGAGGGGATCCGACTAGAGGCTGAGCGGGCGGTTCAATTGGCAGCTGAGCAGGTGGCTCATCAAACTTTTCTGGCTTATCCAGCAACCTCTGTTGAGGCTGGAGTAGCCACAAGGACAGGAGGTGTTCCTTGCCTGGTGCCGGCTATACGTAATGAGCGCTTACCTAAAGACTTCAAGGGGCCTCGTAAGGTGCCTAATTACACGGCCGACTTGCAGCCTGGGGCCTGGATTGAGAGTTATGAGATGGCGATGGAGCTGTTGGAAGTCAGTGATGCAGCAATGGATAAGTATTTCACTATGATGTTGGATGGAACGGCTCGCACTTGATTGAAAGGATTGCCCCCCAATTCCATCGCCTCATGGGCGGAATTAAAAGCCCACTTCATTCAGAACTTCAATGACACATGCAAACAACCTATGTCGATCGTGGACCAGACTAATTGTAAGCAAGAGGAAGGCGAGTCCAAAACCCATTGGGTGCGCCGGGTCAAGGAGATAATACATTCATCTGATAACATGGATGCCGGCTCGGCAGTCTTAATGTTGGAGAAAAAATGCCGTTTTGAACCTCTAAAGCAGAAGCTGGGGCGGCTCAAGCATGATTGCAATGACATGGGCCAGTTGATGGCGGCTCTGGTCAAGTATGCTGATTCTGATAGTACCAAGGACCCCATGTCTGATGAAGAAAAAACAGGGAAGGGAAAGAAGAACGGCAACGGCAAGGGTCACCAGCATAACCCGACAAATCAAGGAGGTAATAAACGTAAGGCTGACGAATTTATGGCTAACATCAATGCACATGGCAACAATCAACGGCGCAAGGGTAGGCAACCCCCTCGGTCAGGCGGGTCAGGTCCCACCCTCAAGCAACTATTGAATGAACCTTGTCCAAGACACGACACCCGGGAGAAGCCAGCCACCCATCTGTGGAAGGATTGTACAATCATGAAGGCATTTAAAAATTCAAACACATTTGATGGAAGTCACGGGCCTGGCGGCGGTTCAGGTGGAGGCGGCTTTCATGGCCCGGGCGCCGGTTCAGGCGGAGGCGGTTTTCACGGTTAGGGCCATACGGGTAACCAGGGAGGTTATAATCCACAACCCGGCTAAGGTAATCAGCAGCAACAGTCCGGATATCAGAGCAACCCAAAACAGTTGAATAGTGGACAATACCATGTATTTACCACTAGTTTATGCAAGAGGGACCAGAAGCTTCATAAGAGGGCTTTCAATGCCGTTGAGCCGGCGATTCCACGTTATTTAAGGTGGTCAGAACATCCTATTGTGTGGAGCAGAGAAGATCATCCTCCCCGGGTAGATAATCTGGGTCACTTAGCCTTGGTAGTGGCACCTCAGGTTGGTGGATATAAATTCACTAAAGTGCTCATGGATGGAGGCAGTAGCATCAACATCCTCTACTATGAGACGTTCTGTCGGATGGGGTTGACTGATAAGAGTCTTAAGCAATCCAACACTGTTTTTCACGGTGTTGTACCTGGCCAGTCGGCATACCCAGTTGGTAAGATTGAACTGGAAGTAGCCTTTGGGGATGAATATGATTCCAGAGCGGAGAAGTTAACTTTTGAGGTGGTTAAGATCAAAAGCCCATATCATGCTCTGTTTGGACGGCCGGCTTACGCCAAGTTCATGGCTCGGCCGTGTTATGTATATCTGCAGCTCAAGATGCCGGGTTATAAGGGCACCATTACAGTACATGGAAGCCAGAAAATAGCCCTGGAGTGTGAAGAAGGAGATGCTGCATATGCTGAGTCTGTTTGTGCAACAGAGGAGTTAATGTTTTATAAATATAATGTTGACCTGGCAGACATGACGTCTTTAAAGAAGCCAACAACGGAGCATGAACCGGTGTTGAAATTCAAGTCAGCGGATGACATCAAGATGGTTGATTTTGTGCCCGGCGACTCATCTAAGCAATTCATCATCAGTGCCAACTTGGATCCAAAATAGAAAAGCGCGCTCATCGCGTTCATCCGTGAGAACCGGGACATCTTTGCATGGAAACCTTCTGACATGCCGGGTGTCCCGAGAGAACTCGCTGAGCACACTCTTAATATTGATCCGAAGTTTAAGCCGGTCAGGCAGTTTCTCCGACGGTTTAACGAGGAACGGCGCAAGGCCATTGGAGAAGAGGTGGCCCGGCTCTTGGCGGCCGGGTTCATCATTAAAGTTTTTCACCCGGAGTGGTTGGCTAACCTGGTGCTTGTACTTAAGAAGAACGGCACCTGGCGTATGTGTGTGGATTACACCGATTTGAACAAAGCTTGTCTGGTTGACCCCTTTGCTCTCCCTCATATTGATCAGATCATAGATGCTACGGCGGGTTGTGAGCGTTTGAGTTTTTTGGATGCATACTCAGGTTATCATCAGATCAAGATGGCAGTTAAGGACTAGGAGAAAACAGCTTTCATTACTCCATTTGGAGCCTTCTGCTATGTGTCTATGCCTTTTGGGCTTAAAAGTGCCCAGGCGACTTATCAACGGTGTGTACAGAATTGCCTTCACAACCATATTGGGTGTAATGTTCATGCTTATGTGGATGATATAGTGGTGAAGTCCAGAAAAGAGGAAACCTTGGTAACAGATCTGAAGGAGACCTTTGACAACCTACAGGTCTACAAGATGATGCTTAACCCGGCCAAGTGTGTTTTTGGATTTCTAGCTGGCCAACTTTGGGTTTTTTGGTGTCCAACCAAGGTATTGAAGCTAACCCAGAGAAAATTAAGGCAATCACATCCCTGGCTAAACCAACATGCATCAATGACGTTCAACGGCTGGCGGGTCGTGTTGCTGCTTTGAGCCGGTTCATAAGCCGGTTAGGGGAGAAGGCGATGCCTTTGTATCAGATGATGAAAAAGACGGATGACTTTGTTTGGAGTGAAGCTGCAAATTCAGCCTTTGAGGATCTGAAGAAACAGCTTGCTGAGCCGCCGGTTCTTGCTGCTCCGGTTGAGAAAGAGCCGCTATTGTTATATGTAGCTGCTAAATCATGAGCTGTTAGTGTGGCAATTGTGGTGGAACGCAAGGAGGCTGGCAAGGAACATCGAGTCCAACGGCCGGTTTACTACGTTAGTGAGGTGTTGATTGAATCTAAACAAAGATATCCACATTGGCAGAAGCTCGTGTATGGGGTGTTCATGGCAAGCCGGAAGCTCAAACATTACTTTCAGGGTCACCCAATCACTGTGGTTAGCTCTGCCCCTTTGGGAGACATCATTGAAAATAGAGAAGCTACTGGACGAGTCGCCAAGTGGGCCATTGAACTTGGGTCTCATGGGTTGAAGTATGTACCACGTACTGCAATCAAATCTCAAGCACTGGTTGACTTTATTAATGACTGGACATAGATGCAGATGCCAGAGGAGAAACCAGACAACACATATTGGACGATTCATTTTGATGGATCCAGACAGTTGGAGGGCTCGGGGGCTGGAGTTGTGTTAACTTCCCCTCGAGGTGACAAATTTTGTTATGTGTTGCGATTGATGTTTCCTTATACTAACAACGTAGCAGAATATGAAGCCTTGCTCCATGGTCTTCGAATGATGAAAGAAATGAGTCTAGGCTCGGTCCGGTGCCTTGGTGATTCAGATTTGGTGGCTCAAAAGGTGTCGGGCAAGTGGGATTCCAAGGACCCTCTCATGGCGGCTTATCGCCGAGAAGTCGATGTTGTTGCAAGGACATTTTAAAGGTTATCAGGTGGAACACATTGACCGTAAGAAGAACGAAGCGGCCGATGCTTTAAGCCGGTTGGGATCTCAGCGTAAGCCGGTGCCACCTAACACCTTTTTGGATGTTTTGCATAACCCGTCTGTTAAGTTACCTACAGAGGAAGATTTAGCCGTTCGTGACCCGGAGGCACAGTTGGTGGCGGCTCTTCACGTCATCCCAGATTGGACAGTACTGTTCTTGGCTTACATGACCCGGGGCGAGTTGCCAGAGGATGAGACCCTGGCCCGACAGATAACCCGGCGGTCCAAATCAATGACGATTTCTGACGGAGAGATATACCATCGCAGCGTCACTGAAGCATTTCAGCGGTGTGTTTCTCCTGAAGAAGGCCAAGAAATACTTCGTGAGATCCATGAAGGGGATTGTGGTCATCACGCCGGGTCAAAGTCTCTTGTGGCCAAAGCCTTTCTTCATGGTTTTTACTGGTTGACGGCTCATGCTGATGTAGAGGATCTGGTCAGTAGGTGTGATGGATGTCAAAAATTTGCACGACGAGCGCATTTGCCGGCTCAAGAGTTGCGGATGATTCCAATCACTTGGCCGTTTTCGGTATGGGGGCTTGACATGGTTGGACCTTGCAAAAGGTCTAAGGATAAAAAGACACATCTTTTAGTGGCAGTTGACAAATTCACAAAGTGGGTTGAGGCAGAGCCAGTGAGTAAGTGTGATGCAGCCACAACGGTTCAGTTCATAAAAAAGGTGATCTTTCGCTTTGGTTTTCCACACAGCATTATCACTGACAACGGCACTAATTTATCCCAAGGGGCTATGGAGGAGTTTTGTCAATGTGAGCATATCCGGCTTGATGTTTCTTCTGTAGCTCACCCTCAATCTAATGGGCAGGCTGAGAGAGCAAATCAGGAAATCTTAAAAGGTCTCAAACCCCGGCTCATGGTTCCTGTCGGTGTCAAAACCGGCGGATCTCGAGTAGTGGGTCCCGAACTGTGCGTCTAGGCCGGATGGTAACAGGAGGCAGGGAACACGATGTTTTACCCAGGTTCGGGCCCTCTTGATGGAGGTAAAACCCTACGTCCTGCTTGATTAATATTGATGATATGGGTAGTACAAGAGTAGATCTACCACGAGATCAAGGAGGCTAAACCCTAGAAGCTAGCCTATGTTATGATTGTTGTATATGGGATTGATTGCCTACGGACTACAACCCTCCGGTTTATATAGACACAGGATAGGGTTAGGGTTACATAGAGTCGGTTACAATGGTAGGAGATCTTGAATATCCGCATCGCCAAGCTTGCCTTCCACGCCAAGGAAAGTCCCATCCAGACACGGGACGAAGTCTTCAATCTTGTATCTTCATAGTCCAGGAGTCCGGCTGAAGGTATAGTCCGGCTACCCGAACACCCCCTAATCCAGGACTCCCTCAGTAGCCCCTGAACCAGGCTTCAATGATGACGAGTCCGGCGCGCAAATTGTCTTCGGCATTGCAAGGCAGGTTCCTCCTCCAAGTCCTTGATAGAAGATTGTAAACACCAAGAGTAGTGTCCGACTCTGCAAAATAAGCTTCCACATATTGCCATAGAGAGAATAATATTAACACAAATCAAATCTGCTGACGTATTCCGCAGTGCGTCATCACACTACAGCCAAGTCCTTCACTCGAATCGTTTTCACTTTTCCACCTCAGCGTGTTTTGCGAGGCGGTTTCCTTGGCACGTCTTGTCAAAGCAGAGATCGTGTACCCCCCCTTTTACGGGATTCTCATCAATACGGACGTGGGTAACCCAACCGCGCCATTTATCACGGTGCTTGGGAGGCAAGCGAGTTTTACTAGGCTGGTGGGGACGCACAACCGCATCCGCCCATATAAGGGGATAAGGATCCACCCTTTTACCTACGCCTTCTTCCTCTTTTTCCTATCCATCTCCTGCGCACTTGAGCTCCAGCGCCCAAGCCCACACTTCCCACCGCAACCTTCTCCAGCAATGTCCGGAGCGGGAGGCAAGTAGATGGTCTCCTCCGCCACGGAGGGCCAAGTCAAGAAGCTAAGGAAGGCCGGATACCTGTCCAAGGACATCGCGCACCGGCTTCCCGAAAAGGGGCAGCATCTCCCCACCCCAAGGCCCCATGAGAGGGTAGTATTTCTCCCCCACTTCCTCCGCGGACTGGGTTTTCCACTCCACCCATTTGTCCGGGGGCTCATGTTCTATTACGGCCTAGATTTCCACGATCTGGCCCCGAACTTCATCCTCGACATCTCGGCGTTTATCGTCGTGTGCGAGGCTTTCCTCCGCGTCCGCCCTCATTTCGGCCTCTGGCTCAAGACCTTCAACGTCAAGCCCAAGGTGGTGCGTGGCAGCCAGGCGGAGTGCGGAGGCGCCATGGCGGGCAAGATGGCCAACGTCCTATGGTTCGAGGGCTCTTTTGTGGAGACCCTAAAGGGGTGGCAATCCGGGTGGTTTTACATCACCGAGCCACGCGATCCGAAATGGACCGCAGCCCCCGAGTTCCGATCCGGACCCCCCACGCGGCTTATGTCCTGGAAAGAGATGGGCCTATCGTGGGGTGAAGAAAAAGAGGTGACCGGATTGCAAACACGCATCCAGTCCCTGGTGAACAAGCCAATCCGGCTTGTTAATGTAATCCAGGTTATGCTCGTCCGCCGGATCCTCTCGTGCCAATAATGGGATTTTAATCTGTGGGAGTTCGACCCGGCGCAGCACCAAACCCTTAGCAGGCTCTTCGACATGACGTACGAAGATGCCTGGAAGGTGCTATTCAAGGGCACCGAGGCTCCCGCATTCGCTTCTGAGGACCGCGGATACAGCTCGCAGCGTCATGCTAGCGAGGTAAGCTATCTTCACCTTTTACAGGATGTTGAGCTTTCTTCATAGTTCGACTCTATGCGGGATCTAAACTCCCTTACCTTTGATAGGCTTGGCGGGCGATATCCGGACCGATTAACTGTCCGGCTCCGCTGCCCGAAGACCCAGCCCCAGCTCTACTAGTGAAGCTGCTGGTTCCGGCGCCTTATGTGGTGCCGGAGAAGAAGGCCAAGAAGAAGAAGACCACGAGGACTCGAAAGAGTGCCCGTAACGTGGTGGTGTCGGACTCGTCATCCGACGAGCCGAGACGCCCTCTTCCCGTGAAAACGAGGAGGAGGAAGAAGAAAACTCTCCCCCCCCCAGCGGAGGGAGGAGAGAAGAGGAAGGCCGCCCTAACGGGGGAGGCCGAGGGGTCTAGGAAAAGGAAGACCCCTCCGCCGGACTATTCCCCTGACGCCGAAGAGGGCTAAGAGGAGTGGCCAAACAGGGCCAAGCGTCCGGCGAAATCGTAAGTTCAGACATCAGAGTAACTCATGATGTTCCTTTGTTGCATAGCTTTCCCTAATGTCGAACGTAATTATGCAGCCCGCCCCAGGCCAAATTCAACGAATCATCGGGCGGCTCCCTGGACTCATCGGACGTGAACTCAGTTCCGTTCGCTGTCTCCCCCCGCACTACAGACAACGCCGAAGTGGCATCGCGACAAGCTCCGGGGCAGGAGGAGGTGGTCCCGGAGGAGCCGCAAGGCAACCTCCCAGACTCCACGAGTGAAGGGGATAAGGCCCCCCCAGGGCTCCAAGTCCGGCTTTATGCCGGACACCGCGCCAGAATCTTCCACAGTTCCGGACTGCGGTAGGCGAACTCCTTCCAAGAGGAGCAAGCCTTCTGAGCCGGCGGCCTCCGTCCAACCGGAGGTGCCGGACAATCTGCTGGAGGTGCTTGATGGCGCCTCCATCGACGAGGGGAACCGTACTATTATGAGTACGGTGATCCAGAAGGTTCAGTCCGCCAAGAGCGGACTGACTGAAGCTTGTGCTAGCCTTCTAACAGGCTTCGAGGTAAGTAAAAATATGTAAAAATATTACCGCATAGACAGTAGCCCCTGATGCTCTGTTTGACGTTCGGAAAGAAAAGCCGAATAGAGGATCTATTTAATTTCGCAGGAGTCTAACAAAAAGAGTCAATATGCGTATGCAGGCTTCGCTGCTATCCACCGCCGCACTGACTGCGGAGGTAGGTGTCCTGAAGCAGGACCTCGAGCGGACCGAGCAAGAGCTCGGCCTTGCCAAGCGGTAGCTCGAGGAGAAAGAAGGTAAGAAATACCTTACAGAAAAAGTGCCTATAAAAGGGCGTGATTGCAAAAAAGAAAAAATAACAGGATTGTACTGCTTATTGTAGGGTCCACAACTGAGGTGGCGACCCTTAAGCAGGCGCTGTCTGAGGCCGAAAAGAAAACGGCCACGGAGCGCACCGAGCGAGACAGACTTGGGGTTCAGGTCGGCGAGGTGCAGCAAGAGCTTCAGGCTCTTCTGAAAAAACATGAGAGTTTGGAGCTTGAGTCAAAGGCGCAAGCATCCGAGCTCGCGACGGCCCTTGAGACTGCCAAGTCTGCCAAGGCCAAAGCCCAAAAGGCCCTCCAAGAGTTGGAGGAGATGAGGAAGATAGCAGCGGGTAAGGCATTCTTTATGCAAAGCAGAAATATAAAAGTAAGCTACTTGTTACTTACCCGAATCCGGAGCTCTCCAGGGGCATTCGCAGATCTTCCCCGCAGCGTATTCGACGCTGCCGCATTCTATCAAGCTGAAGAGGGCAGCTCGACGGAGAAGGTGTTCTGGTCTCAGTATTCTGAGGCCGGACACCCTGTGCCTTTGAGCGACCAGCTAAAACAGCTGGTCGAGCTCCACAAGGCGGCCGAACAGGCCATGAAGGGCCTCATAGTTCGGCTGTGGCTCAGAGAGGCCCTGCCTGGGAGCTATTTCGGGCTGGTGCGGCGGCTGGTGGGGGCCTGTCCGAGGCTCGAGGTCATCAAGCGCTCCGTCTGCATCGAAGGTGCCCGTCGGGCCCTTGCCCGCGCAAAGGTGCACTGGGGTAAGCTGGACGGTGAGAAGCTTGTGAAGGACGGGCCGCCGCCGGGGAAGGAGCATCGCAAGCCTGAGAACTACTACAAGGATGTTCTTGCAGGTGCCCGCCTTGTGGCGGATGAATGTACCAAGGATGTGATTTTTGAATGAACTCGCTCATGTTCATCCTGTGCGCTGAAAACTTGTTCATATGCGCTAAGCAATGCTTATTGAATTTAAAATATTACTTTCTGTGCGGCCGTTTATCAAAAAATTGAGAGATGGCCAGTCGTCGGCTTCTACCCCCATGCCACTAGTGCTGGGGTGTTCGGGATAAACCTGAGCTCTCTTTTTCCCATAGTTGGGTCCTTCGAGGGAGGCGCTCAGCACAACGAACCAGGCAATCGGACTATAATGCTTGAACACTCTCACTTAGCCATAGAACTCTATAATTTTAAATTTCGGCGAAGCCCCTAGTTCGGAAGACTGAGTTTGGGGCGCTATCCACGCCTTTGGCCGGACAAAGCCAGCTCCTCGCTCCAAGCGGCATAAGTCTTTAGGGACTCGAAAAACCTCTCGAACAGCGACCGGTCTCTCGCCTCATCATGACAGTCAGTTTTAGCTTTCTCCACTGAGGTGCTTAACCCAGCTGAACCGGGGCACAATCGCAGTGGTTCTCCTAGTGCTACCTTAGCCGATATAGCGGAACGTAAGACACCAAAACATAGGAGCCGGGCAAACCCAACTATTGACCCAAATCATGATTCGGAGCCGATGCATATAGTGCTATAAGTTCGGGGTGCCGCACTTGTGAAAGTGTACGGACTTCTCACACCATAATGAGGGGTACTGAAGCCCCTGGCGTGTTTGCCGTACCATGGTGTACGGGTGCAATCATGTCATTTAATAAACATATATGTGAAAAGAGGATAATGCAAAAAATAGACAAAAAGCTATGCATTGTTTATAGAGAGGCTATTTATCAAAGCCAAACGATACAAATAGTGCGATAAGCAAAAAGATATTGGACTATTGAACATGTCCTGACCGGGGGCAGGCCGCGGAATTGTATTTAAAACAGGTATACTGCTCGTAACAGAGACCACCTGGGAGTTCCATAATGCGGCATGGCTTGTCTGCCTCCCTGGATCTTGCATCGTTTGTGCGGCAGTCGAATTGCCGAACAGGTCGTCCGAAGTATGGAGTCCTGAAAGTAAGAAAAAATTAAAAAAAAGAATCCGGCAGCCCCTAGTACGTTTTAAGCCGTATTTTGGGCGTGCCGTTATTGTGCCCCTTCCCCTATGCCCATGGTATTTCAAGGGCGTAGTTATGTACGCGAGGTACTGGCTTCGCTATGTCGCGAAGGCTGGGGTTGGGGCCGCATTGCTACGCTTGCTCAGAGTGTGCCAGGCGGTCCTGCTGTGGGTTACTCCGGGCGCGCTTGGTGGTGTCTGGCTTTTTAATGGCCGGACTGGAGAATTGCCTGAGAAGGCTACTTTGTACCTCCGCTGCGAGAGCCGCCGTATGCTCCTCCGTACGGAGGGAGCGTTCGGTGTTTCCGTTGACCGTAATTACTCCTCGAGGGCCTGGCATCTTGAGCTTGAGATATGCGTAGTGCGGCGCCGCATTGAACTTTGCGAATGCGGTTCGTCCGAGCAGGGCGTGATAGCCACTGCGAAACGGGACTATATCAAAGATTAACTCTTCGCTTCGGAAATTGTCCGGGGATCCGAAGACCACATCAAGTGTTACTGAGCCTGTACAGTTGGCTTCTACACCTGGTATAACGCCTTTAAAGGTCGTTCTTGTGGGCTTAATCCTTGAGGGATCTATGCCCATTTTCCGCACTGTATCCTGATAAAGCAGGTTCAGGCTACTGCCGCCGTCCATGAGGACTCTTGTGAGATGAAATCCGTCGATGATTGGGTCGAGAACCAATGCGCGAAGCCGCCATGATGGATGCTAGTGGGATGGTCCCTTCGATCAAAAGTGATCGGGCAGGAGGACCATGGGTTGAACTTTGGGGCGACTGGCTCTATCACGTATACGTCCCGTAGCGCACGCTTCCGCTCCCGCTTGGGAATGTGGGTTGTGTATATCATGTTCACCGTCCGCACTTGTGGGGGAAAGCCCTTCTGTCCATTGTTGTTCGGCGGCTTGGGCTCCTCGTCGTCGCTGTGCCGCCCCTTGTCCCTGTTTTCGGCCCTTAATTTTCCTGCCTGCTTGAACACCCAACAATCCCTGTTAGTGTGATTGGCTGGCCTTTCGGGGGTGCCATGTATCTGGCACAAGCGATCGAGTATTCGGTCCAAACTGGGCGGGCCCTGAGTATTCTTTTTGAATGGCTTTTTCCGCTGACCGGATTTATAGCCTTTGAATCCGGCATTGACTGCCGTGTCTTCATTGCTGTCGCTGTTAACGCAGAGTTTTTGCTTATTCCGACGTGTCCTGCCACTTTTGTCCTTGGTATCCGAATTACCAGGGTTCTTTGATAAGTTGTTACTGCGAGCTAGCCAGCTGTCTTCTCCCGCGCAAAAGCGGGTCATGAGTGTCGTGAGGGCTGCCATTGATTTTAGCTTTTCCTATCCCAGGTGCCGGGCAAGCCACTCGTCACGGATGTTATGCTTGAAGGCTTCTAGGGCCTCTGCGTCCGGACAGTCGACTATCTATTTTTTCTTCGTTAGGAACCGTGTCCAGAATTGTCTGGCAGATTCCTCTGGCTGCTGAATTATGTGGCTTAAGTCGTCGGCATCCGGCGGTCGTACGTAAGTTCCCTGGAAGTTGTCGAGGAATGCGGCTTCCAGGTCCTCCCAAGAACCGATTGAGTCTGCTGGCAAGCTGTTAAGCCAATGCCGGGCCGGTCCTTTAAGTTTGAGCGGGAGGTATTTGATGGCGTGTAGATCATCGCCGCGTGCCATGTGGATGTGAAGGAGATAATCCTCGATCCATACCGCCGGATCTGTTGTGCCATCGTATGATTCGATGTTTACGGGTTTGAAACCCTCTGGGATTTTATGATCCATTACTTCATTCGTGAAGCATAGTGGGTGTGCGGTGCCTCTGTACTGGGCTATATCACGACGCAGCTCGGAAGAGCTATGTCTGTTGTGTTCGGCCCGGCCGGATTTGTTGTATCCGGCGTGAAGATCATTGTCACATGCCGTAGGGCGCCTGCGCGATCCGTAGATCGATCTTGTTTGTCTTGCCTTATCCTCCAGTATGTCTCGCAGGCCGGGCACATTTTCCCGTGCCTTAGTTGAGCGGCGTCGGGGCATGGCTTGGGTGGAGGGCCGAGAGGCCTCTCTGTCGCGGCTGTGAGGTGGCCGGTCTGCCATGTCATGCGCTGGTGATGTAGGTGCTTCCTCCTCTGATCGGGGTAGCGGCCTGCACTTCGGGTAACTCTTGGAGGGGCGTTCGAGTTCATACTCTTCGGCCGCAAGGACTTCAGTCCATCTGTCAGCTAGCAAATCTTGGGCAGCTCTAAGCTGTTGCTGCTTTTTCTTGAGGCTGCTTGCCGTGGCTAAAAGCCTGCGTTTAAAACGCTCTTGTTCGGCGGGGTCTGATGGTATGACGAATTCGTCGTCATCGAGGCTTGCCTCGTCTTCGGAGGGAGGCGTATAGTTATCATCCTCGACCTCTCGGTCTGCCGCTCTCTCATGAGGGCTGGCTTCTCCATCTTCTTGTGCCGAATCTTGCTGAGGTGGGTGTTCTTCGGCGCTATCCGGGGTAGTATTATCTCCCGTGCCGGAATCACCGTTTTTGCTTTGGCGGGATTTAGAGTGGCGCCGCTGATGCCGGTGCTTTGGCTGTTTCTTGGGGGCGTCATCCCCCACTGTTCCATCTCCATCTTCATGTTTTGGAGTATCCACCATATATATGTCATATGACGAGGTGGCCTTCCAGCGCCCTACAGGTGCTGGTTCCTGTTCGTCTCCTACATTGTTGTCCATGCCGTCGATGTCTTCGGAGCTGAAGTCAAGCATGTCGGTTAGATCGTCGACAGTGGCTACAAAGTGGGTGGTGGGTGGGCTTTGAATTTCCTCATCGTCCGTATCCCACCCTCGCTGACCGTAGTCCGGCCAGGGCTCTCCTGATAAAGAGAGAGACTTAAGAGAATTCAGGATGTTGCCAAAAGGCGAATGCTGAAAGATGTCTGCGGCGGTGAACTCCATTATCGGCGCCCAATCGGATTCGATTGGCAGGGGCGCGGGGGGTTCGAAGTCCGGGGAGGAGTCCGGATCCTCGGAGTCACGGGTCGTGCAGAGTGCGGGGCTAGCGCTCGGCTCGATCGCTTTCGGGATCGCAGCCCCCGAGGTGACATCCAACCGCTCATCCTCGATTGGCGCAATAGGCTCCGAGTTAGGGGTCGGAACCGATGCGTGTGCGGCCTCCAAGACACTGTCCGGGGGCAGAGCTAGATCATGCCCCTCGAGATAGTGCGGCGCGCTTGGCCGTGGCTCGAGCCCGTCGAAGATCAAGTCTCCGCGGATGTCAGCCGTGTAGTTTAAGCTTCCAAACCTGACTGGATGGCCACGGGCGTAGCTTTCGATCTGCTCCAGGTGGCCGAGCGAATTAGCCCATAGAGTGAAGCCGTCGAAGACGAAGATCCGTCCGGGGAGCAAAGTCTCACCCTGGACCGCATCGTTGTTGATGATCAAAGGAGCCATCGGGCCTAAAGGCGACGACACAGAGGAACCCTCAATGAAAGCACCAATGTCGGTGTCAAACCGGCGGATCTCAGGTAGTGGGTCCCGAACTGTGCGTCTAGGCCGGATGGTAACAGGAGGTAGGGAACACGATGTTTTACCCAGGTTCGAGCCCTCTTGATGGAGGTAAAACCCTACATCCTGTTTGATTAATATTGATGATATGGGTAGTACAAGAGTAGATCTACCACGAGATCAAGGAGGCTAAACCCTAGAAGCTAGCCTATGGTATGATTGTTGTATATGGGATTGATTGCCTATGGACTACAACCCTCTGGTTTATATAGACACCAGATAGGGTTAGGGTTACATAGAGTCGGTTACAATGGTAGGAGATCTTGAATATCCGCATCGCCAAGCTTGCCTTCCACGCCAAGGAAAGTCCCATCCGGACACGGGACGAAGTCTTCAATCTTGTATCTTCATAGTCCAGGAGTCCGGCTGATGGTATAGTCCAGCTACTCGAACACCCCCTAATCCAGGACTCCCTCAGTTCCCTTACAACGGACGCCGGGTTGTTGGGTAGAGGAGTTACCCTCGGTACTCTGGAGTATCAACACCACTCCTAACAGGTCCACGGGTTATACACCTTTCTTCATGGTTTATGAAGTGGAAGCGGTGCTGCCTAGTGACATCCGTCATGACTTGCCTCATGTGGCGGCTTATGTTGAAGCTAATAACGAACAAGCCAGACATGATGCACTTGACTTGTTAGATGAAGAGAGAGACTTAGCAGCGGCTCGATCAACAATTTATCAACAGGACCTGCGCCGTTATCACGGCCGCCGGGTTAAATCCAGGACTTTTCAAGAAGGTGACCTGGTGCTCCGGCTCATCCAGGATCTGTCAGATGCACACGAGTTATCCCCGCCTTGGGAAGGACCCTTTGTGGTCAGCAAGGACTTAAAAAATGGGTCATATTACCTCATTGATGTTCGAGAGCACAAAGACTCACGTAAGTCGGAGGAGGAAACCCGCCGGCCGTGGAACATTGCTCAACTTCGGCCATACTACACCTGAGCCACCGGCTCTCGTCATGTACATACTTTGACGTTGTATATAGTATGATAAGTAATAAAGCAGGACCTCTGTCTTTTTTCCTTTTCAAAGATTATATATCTTTACTCTCTTTTACTATTTAAATGACTATTAAGGAGCTGATCATATGTGAATCAAGTCTAACCTTTTTGGTCCGGCTTATGATCGTATTCGAATCTAGCTGTAAACCTCATGATCATTTGAGGGCTTCCTGTTCAAACATAGGTCGTATTCAAACCAAAGAGAACATAGCTGTCATAACCCTCTTGATCGGCTCAAAGCCAAACTCACTAGGGGGCCTCTTGATCGTATCCGAATCATAGCTTAACCCCTTTTGGGTCTGACTTGGATCGTATTCGAATCAGGGTCGTTAAAAACCTCTCAAGGTCATTTGGGGGCTTCCTGTTCAAACATAGGTCATATTTGAACCAAAGAGAACATAGTTGTCGGTACCATCTTGATCGGCGCAACGCCAAAGCCACTGGGGGCTATACGATCGTATTCGAATCTTAGCTTAACCCCTTTGGTCCGGTTTACTGATCGTATTCGAATCAGAAACCCCAAACCTTTGGTTACAAGGTTAATTTATATCGTTTGCCACCTGTTATTTGTCTTATTGGTCTTTTATTGTCTCAAATTTAAACAATAAGCACGGTCTTTTTGACCGGCTTGACTATTTGACAATAAACCGCCAAGGCATGATAGTCATCAGGCGTACAGAAGCATTGACTTCTCAAAAGGACTGGATCATCAACCTCATCACCTGGGTCATATAAACCGGTGGTCCAGAGGTAAAAAATACAGGTATGACTGTTATTTATGAATAGTTGTTTCTGTGTTAATCAAAGGTTGTTTCAACCTTGTTTATTTTCGCACCTGTTTCTGTTTCTTCTACTATGATAAACCATTGGTTATATACCGGGTGTTTTGACCCGTTCGGTGCTAAACTGCCAAACCATTTTTTTCCTTTTCTACAGGAACAGAGCCGAAATATTATAGAGATAACCATAAATGTGACGCATATATTGACATTAGGAAGCAAAGAGTCACACACGACATCTGATGCACGATGGCATAGGCAAAATATGCGGTTGTTTCAAGCTAAATCTATTACAAGGCTCTAAAGAGCCCACGAAGATGGTTCTCACTCTTCCCTCGCCGGTTCACCTCCTTCTGCTGATTGGAAGCTCGGTTTTGACCAGTCAAAACCGTTCAAGACAATGAATTCTGCTTCTTCATCAATCAGGCCAGCCGGGTCAACTTCTGAAGCAAATGTATGTTGACGAACCGGCAGGATTAGATCTGTCACCTTGTAAGAGGAAGTTGCCATCTTCTTATTCTCCAAATCAAAACCCAGCTGATATTTTTCAATATTGGTTTCATCTCCAAGGATGGCAGCCTGAGGTCAAACTCCCCTCACACAAGCAACGAAGTCATCCTGCTCAAATAGAGACTCATCTTCCTTCACGGTAGGGTGCCCCCTGGCTACATCCGCCGGCTCTAGATCTGGCACCCAGGATTTGGAGCGGCTCAGGGCAGTCAAGGCTCTGGCTCTGGCACATGATCGTTTGACTTCTTGGAACCTGACGGGTAACATTGACAATTTTTTTAAGACATCACTGAGCCGGTTGGGTCCTTGATTGGCAGGAGAGATAGCAGCAAGTGCTCGTTGAGCGCCAATGTACAACTGCTCCACTAAAGTATAGACCGCCTTTAGTTTAGTCACATTATCTTGGCTCAGATTCTTGCTTCGCGGGCCTGCACATATTTTGTAAACAAGGGGTCAGCTGGCGGTTTATATTCCGGGTCAAAAGAAGGTATAAAAGATCAGTACAAATGGCTTACCAAAGATGGCGGAAACCATTTGAGACACCTGGTTCTTTAAACCGAACAGCTTCGTGGTAACTTCCTCAAGAGCCGCTTCAGCTTTTTCGGCGCGTTGTGTCAGCAGTGTCTTTTCTTCAGTCGAGGATTTCTTTTTGGCAGTCAAGCTGGTTTTCAGTTTTTATGTCTCAGCAAGACTTAATTGAAGTTTAGAATTAGCAGACTTGATTTCTTCCTCTTGATCCGCCAGCCGGGTCTTGGCGTCAGTTAATTGGGAACCCAATTCAGATAAGGCGTTCTACAAAACATACACAGGTGTTTCAAGGTTTAAAATAAAAGTTCAAGATTCAAGTCTCAAGCACTTGACACTTGGGGGATAATGTATGCCAAAACAATTTCTTATGACTCTAATATATTTCAAGTCCCAAGTACCTTACAAAGTAACAACACTTGGCACTTGGGGGCTAATGCATGATATTCAGAAAGTCTCTCAAGATTAAGCCGGATTACAATATTTGTTGGGTTCGGCACAAGACAGTTATGAAAATAAGTACCGGCTCATTTATGATCAAGTGAACCGGCCCTTGGGGACTACAGGTGAAGTTTATACTACTTTATTGGACTTCAGAAAAAACTAAAGGTAAAGCTTTAGCCTATATCATAAGTCTACAGATCATTCAGGTTTTGTCATAATCTAAAGACTTGGGGGCTGGCAGAATATAAGTAAGCCGGAAGAGCATACCTCATACTTCAGTTGCAATTGCTTGACCATCTCGATCTCCGAGTCACGGCTGGAGTGCACATGACTGAGATAGCCAGACATCAAATCATTGACATTGAGATGGGTGTAATGGGAGACATCAAACTGCACCTTCTGCTTCTTCAAGGCTTCTTGTTTAGTAGTGTGTCGAGCTAATATGGTGGGGTTCCCTGGCTCAACAAACCGGCTACCAGTAATCAAGACATCAGTGTCAGAAGTTGTCGGTGGGTTAGCTGAACTGGATGGTTCAGTTATAGCCGGGTTGAGAGTGGTCTCATCAGCTGACGGTTCAGGAGGGTCCGATTGAGCCGTCACAGCCGGATCTTCTGGCGCTTCAGTTTGAGGGGGAGAAGTTGGCATAGCCGGTTCAGGTGCAAGAACTGACGGGTCTTCCACCGGTTTAACCACTTTGGCCTTCTTGGATTTTGTTTGGCCACTAAGGAAGATTTTATAAGACAATTAGTGCAACGGTGTAATTTTTAAAGACATAGCGGAAAGATGATTTTTTTCCTTACCCAGGGGCAGTCTTGAAGGCCGGAAATTGCGTTTGAGATGAGTCGCGAGAAGAGCAAGAGACCTCCTTCAAGGGGCAAATAATGTCAGTAACACAAGAGAATAGATTCATTAATGAAAGCCGAAGAGGAATATAAAAGGGACCTCATTTTGGCGTTTTTGAGGAGTTTGTTGTACAACAGAAGGCGGCCCATCATCGTTCCGGGCTTGACGACGGCTCTCGTGTTGCTGTTTTTTCAAAAGAAAATGAGGGTCCAAATAAGCCAAAGGGTGCGAAAACCTTACTTTCCGGGTTACCCGTCGAAGTTTCTATCTCGGCAAATGGTCTGAGTCGGAGGAAATAATTACCTCTTCTTCTCCGGCCTGACTGGCCCCCGTGTCATCCTGGCAATAATCAGTGTCAATAAGGTTATTAAAAAACTGGCCAAGGGAGTCAAGGGCTACCTCCGACTCAGAAGTATCATCGTCAAGCTTTAACAGGTCCCCAGCGGTGCTCTTCTTCTTCTTAGACCTCCGGGTCGTCTTCTTGGCGGTCATGGCGGCGGCTTTGTGGTCATACTTGGCTTTCCAGAAATCAGATTTGGCCTGTAAACAAATAAACAAGATGAAAGGTCATACATGTATTTAAAAAGGCTGAGGAAAATACAAAGAGAAAGAGGTCAGAGGTTCTTTACCTCTAGCGCCGGGTTAAGTTTGCAGAAGGGGTTTAACCTGACCTTACTGCAGTCTTCATATTTGCCGTTCACCAGAAGGGTCGACATTGAAACAATATATTCTTTAGTTAATTGAACGGAGCTGTGACGAAGAGAGTCATTTGGGCCTCCACCATATTCATACATCAATTTGGATCAGCAGCTTAGAGGGATGACCCGCCATGAGACCTAGCAACGGGTCAAGTCAACTCCGGTTAAGCCGTTCTCCAATAAAGCGTTAATCCTTTTAATTGATGGAATAAGCTTCTTGCGTTCGGCAGCAGTGAGTTTGTCAGGGAGCACAAACTTGGAATCCATACGCTCCGCGCGGTAACCCGACAGTGGTTTCTCGTTGGCTGGTGAAGTGTCTTGACAAAAGAACCAGGTCTGATTCCAGTCTTTGGGATGACTCGGCAAGACTATGAGGGGGAAGACGGCGCCTTGTCGGCGCTGAATTGAGATGCCTCCAAGTTCCAAGATAGGGCCATTGGTGCACTCGTTCTGGCGGTTCAGATAAAAATACTCTCTAAAGAGTTCCACAGTCGGTTCTTCTTGAAGGTACACCTCACAGAGAACTTGGAAATTGCAGATATTGGATATGGAATTGGGCCCGAGATCTTGAGGGTGAAGTTTGAAAAAATGGAGAACATCTCTGAAGAACTTTGAGCCGGGCGGCGAAAAGCCATGATTCATGTGGTCAGAAAATACAATGACTTCACCATCTTTTGGATTGGGCTGTTCCTCGTCCGAGTCAGGTGCACTGTAAGACATAATATTCTTACCTGGCAAAAATCCTATGGAGAAGAAGTCCTTTAAATTATCCTCAATTACTGTTGAAGGAACCCAGTTGCAGACAGTCGGTGCTTTTGACGGCATGATGTTTAAAAGACGAACTGAAAAGAAAGTAACATGCCGGTTCAATTCAATGATAATGGTGAAGTTAAGTGATGATGGTACAAAGGAGTAACGGCGGCTTAAGTAGGGGCTAATGTCATATAAGGAAAAGTAAGCCGGTGCAGTAAGCCACCATGACTACAGATATTTGAGAAAAACAGATTCGGCTAAGTGTTGGGACAAACAAGTTTCCTAATTGCTTGATATTATTCTAGATCAAATGGCTATTCAAAATGGAAAATATTCTAGACCTAAAAGTCTAGCGCAGATGAGTTCGTGAGTCCTAATGAGGCCTTTATACCGGGAAAAGGGATCTACTAGTATCAAGTGTAGGCACAAAACAGCTACCGCACAAGTATATATCTCTTTTTGGATAATGTGACGCCCCCGATTTAATCGTACACTAATCATAGACGCAAACGTGTACGATCAAGATCAGGGACTCACGGGAAGATATCACAACACAACTCTACAAATAAAATAAGTCATACAAGCATCATATTACAAGCCAGGGGCCTCGAGGGCTCGAATACAAGAGCTCGATCATAGACGAGTCAGCGGAAGCAACAATATCTGAGTACAGACATAAGTTAAACAAGATTGCCTTAAGAAGGCTAGCACAAACTGGGATACAGATCGAAAGAGGCGCAGGCCTCCTGCCTGGGATCCTCCTAACTACTCCTGGTCGTCGTCAGCGGGCATCACGTAGTAGTAGGCACCTCCGGTGTAGTAGGAGTCGTCGTCGACGGTAGCGTCTGGCTCCTGGGCTCCAACATCTGGTTGCGACAACCAGGTAGAAGGGATAGAGGGAAAGAAGGAGAAAGCAACCGTGAGTACTCATCCAAAGTACTCGCAAGCAAGGAGCTACACTACATATGCATGGGTAAATGTGTAAAGGGCCATATCGGTGGACTGAACTGCAGAAAGCCAGAATAAGAGGGGGGATAGCTAATCCTTTCGAAGACTACGCTTCTGGCAGCCTCCGTCTTGCAGCATGTAGAAGAGAGTAGACTGAAGTCCTCCAAGTAGCATCGCATAGCATAATCCTAACCGATGATCCTCCCCTCGTCGCCCTGTGAGAGAGCGACCACCGGTTGTATCTGGCACTTGGAAGGGTGTGTTTTATTAAGTATCAGGTTCTAGTTGTCATAAGGTCAAGATACAACTCCAAGTCGTCCTGTTACCGAAGATCACGGCTATTCGAATAGATTAACTTCCCTGCAGGGGTGCACCACATACCCCAACACGCTTGATCCCATTTGGCCGGACACACTTTCCTGGGTTATGCCCGGCCTCGGAAGATCAACACGTCGCAGCCCCACCTAGACCAACAGAGAGGTCAGCATGCCGGTCTAAACCTAAGCGCATAGGGGTCTGGGCCCATCGCCCTTAGCACACCTGCACGTTGCGTACGCGGCCGGAAGCAGAACTAGCCCCCTTAATACAAGAGCAGGCTTACGTTCCAATCCGGCGTGCGCCACTCAGTCGCTGACGTCATGAAGGCTTCGGCTGATACCACGACGCCGGGATACCCATAACTACTCCCGCGTAGATGGTTAGTGCGTATAGACCAAATGGCCAAACTCAGATCAAATACCTAGATCTCGTTAAGCGTGTTAAGTATCCGCGAACGTCGACCAGGGCCAGGCCCACCTCTCTCCTAGGTGGTCGGAACCTGCCCTGTCGCTCCGCCTCAAAGATCCACTCGCGGGTGCTCCTCAAGCCGACCCGTCTTTATTCACCACATGTATCATGTATAAAGTATATAGAATATACCCGTGATCAACTCCCGAGTGATCACGGCCCGATAGTATAGCATGGCAGACGGACAAGGATGTAGGGCCACTGATGATAAACTAGCATCCTATACTAAGCATTAGGATTGCAGGTAAGGTAACAACAGTAGTAGCAAGGACAGGCTATGCATCAGTATAGGATTAACGGGAAGCAGTAACATGCTACACTACTCTAATGCAAGCAGTATAGAGAAGAGTAGGCGATATCTGGTGATCAAAGGGGGGGCTTGCCTGGTTGCTCTGGCAAGAGAGAGGGATCGTCAACTCCGTAGTCGTACTGGGTAGCAGGGTCGTCGGTCTCGG
Organism: Triticum urartu; assembly: GCF_056163025.1. Classification (NCBI taxonomy): domain Eukaryota; kingdom Viridiplantae; phylum Streptophyta; class Magnoliopsida; order Poales; family Poaceae; genus Triticum; species Triticum urartu. The sequence continues at coordinate 483,011,629 of NC_141874.1, read as the reverse complement.
TGTCTAGCGAGAGAAGAGGGGGAAGAAACAATAAATATTTAAGCAAACAGATGCATAGCGATGCATGACATGACAAGTATCGGTGCTAGGGGTGCCCTATCGCGGTATGAGGTGATACCGGTGAAGGGGGGAAACATCCGGGAAAGTATCCCCGGTGTTTCGCGTTTTCGGACAGATGAAACAGAGGGGGAAAGTTGCACGTTCGCTATGCTAGGGATGCGTGGCGGATAAACGGGCTGCGTATTCAAATTCGTCTCGTCGTTCTGAGCAACTTTCATGTACAAAGTTTTTCCATCCGAGCTACGGTTTATTTTATATTAATTTTAAAAGATTTAAATCATTTCTAGGATTTATTTATTTAATTTAATCAACATTATCCAGAATAGTGTCTGCTGACGTCAGCATGACGTCAGTAGTTGACTTGGTCAACCTGACAGGTGGGTCCCGTTCGTCATACTCTGTTTTAATTAACTAACAGTTAATTAGGTTAATTAGTGATTAGGTTAATCTAATTATAATTAATTAACTTAATTAATTCCTTAATTAATTAATTAATTAATTATTTTTATTATTATATTTTTTAAAATTCTTTTCTTAAATCCCTTTTCTTGTTCTGGGACGTGGGGCCATTTGGTCAGTGGCCCAAGGGGGCATGTCGGGCGCTGGGCCTAACGGGGCGGGTGGGCGTTGCGGCGCTCGACTGGGCGTTCGCCCAGATTGACAGGCAGGGGGGCGCCAGCCACGGGCGTGGCGAGGCCGCCGGTGCCCACGACGCCGGCCAAGGGAGGCGGCGGAGGGCGGCGCCACGGGAGGGACCGCGATAGGGCGGAGTAAGCGGTGACGGGCATTCAAGGCGGCAAGGCCTCACGCGAGAGGAAGGTCACGGCGAGCGGCGACGAGGCAGTGTGCGAGGCGGGCGGCGGTGCGGGGAGCGAGCACGACGGCGAACCATGGGGCAGGGGCAGGCCAAAGCGGGCGGCGCGAGCGTGCGTGCTTCGGCGCGGGCAGGCGCAGCCAAGAGCAGGGGAAAAAGGGGAGGGCGTGGCCCTCACCGGCGTTGGCGGGCAGGGGATCGGCGTGGCTCGGTGGAGCCGTCGAGGGGGAGACGAGGACGGGGCGACAGACGAGGCAGAGGAGCTCCAGGCGGCGGCGACGAGGTCCGGTGGCGCCAGGGACGAGGTAGTCCGGCGAACGGTGACGGCGGGGTTCGGGATGACGACGTGGTGGCGCCGGGGACGGCGAGGCCTGGTGTAGGCCGTCGTGGAAGGTGACGAGGAGGCGGTGAGGTCCGGCGATGGGCAACACCAGCGACGGGGCACAGGGGAGGGGGTCGACGCGAGCGTCGAGGCGACGGGGGTGTCTGACGACGGGGTCGGGACACGGGCGTCGCGAGGTGGGGGGGGGGGAGCGGGCTCATCCCCGATCCAGATCGGATCGGGAAGGGGAGAGGAGAGACGTGGGGAGTGGGGGGGCGATTAGCTATGGTTTCTGTCGGTGGGGGGGGGGTTATATGCCAGGGAGGGGAAGCTGGGCCGGCCTGGCCGGGACTTGGCCCAGTTGGGCCGGGGGCTGCTGGGCCGGAGCCCTGGGGGTTCTTTCCTTCTTTTTTTGTGTGTGTGTATTAGTTCTGTTTTTGTTTTGATTCTTTTTCTTATTTTCTTTTCTGTTTTATTTCTAGTTTCTTTTAATTTTTAGTTTTTTACAAAAATCACCACTAGTACCTAAATTAGTATTTATAAACAAACTGCTGGGACATCAATTCTTAACCCATAATAAAATAATTTTAATATTTTATAAAATCCAATAGGTATTTGTTTAATTGTTTTCACTTCGGTTTTAATTAGTTTAAAGCCCTTAAACATTTTATCAAGGTTTGGTTTCTCCACCATAATTACTTATTATTTATTTGTCACAACCCAAACATTTTAGTTTTGACGTTTGAAAACTTTTCTAGTTTTACTTTATTTAAAATTTGAATTTGAACGAGTTTTGAATCATCGCGAGATTATCAACAGTAATCGTGGTGACGTGGCAACATTAGCAGAGGTTTACTGTAGCTTGATCATCCGGGCGTCACAGATAAAGAAGAGGCTGCAGTGGAAGAACTACAAAGAAACTGTGATGAACTATGAAGAACACGCAAAAACCTAGAAAGCCCTAATGCAGATGTGAGGAGCAAGAAGGGAAACGCTTACAGCCACAAATCTTCCGCGGAGAGTTGCCGCCGTTCTCTGGACCGATTCCAGTTGATGCAGCGGCCAAAGTCCACGGAGGTGAGGTGCTCTCTGACGACGGCAGAGCTCGAGTAGCAGCGGGGGTTGCGAGAGGTAGAATACGAAGAAGAGAGAAGAATGAGAAAGACCAGGGCATGCCTATTTATAAGAGGATAAACGAACAGGCGAGCGCGAAAATCGAGGAAGACCCGAATAATGATTATCCAACTAAACGGACGCCTCGATTCTTGGAAGGCATTAAAGGATAAAGATCCGTTGAGAGATGACGTCATAATAGTTTTTCATGTTTTCAAGAAATGACGTCATGGTGGGTTACAAAAATTTCTGCGAAGAGAGGAAGATGGATTTCGTCTAAGTATTGAAGATTGACAAAGAACAAAGTTCAAAGTCAACCTGGGGCCTAATGTTGGGGATATAGCTACCAGGTATGACCCGCCCAGGAGGGGCCGGGTCAGCCCCAATGGCGGGTCACAAAGGAAGCCCAGTAACATTCAAGGCGATAGTTTATTAAGGCTTATAGAAAGCCTAAGCACAGAAGCGGCTTAAGGCCCAATATTGTAAACTGCCGTATGTAAGGAAAGACTTGTAAAGAAAGGCATATAAAAGAAGTCACCGAGCCGGACACGTTTTATGAGCCAGCCGGGACTCTATAGGCCGCCAGGCGTCAACCCGTGTATATAAGGGGATGACCCAGCGTTGGCTTAGGGCAAGAAACAAGAGATCGATAACCAAGCCGGCGGATTAGCCTCTTGGTGATTGAAATCCCAGCAATTCCAACACAACTAGACGTAGGCTTTTACCTTCATCGTAAGGGGCCGAACTAGTATAAAACCTCTCGTGTCCTTTGTCCCGATTAACCCCTTTAAGCTTCCTAGTTGCGATGTCCCTACAACTAAGTCCTTTTGCTAGGACATATCCCGTGAAAATTCCACGACAAAGAGGTAGCCGTCCAACGTCCAGTGAATGGCGGGTCTTGGCCTTGCTCCTCGTCGGCATCGTCATCCATACCGTCGATGTCTTCGGAGCCATAGTCAAGCACGTCGGTTAAGTCATTGACGGTGGCTATGAAGTGGGTGGCGGGTGGGCAGCAAAATTCCTCATCATCCGTCTCTAGCTCGAACCGGACATAGTTCGGCTGTGAGTCCTCCAAGGACAAATTCTTTAAAGATTTTAGCACGTCGCCCAAAGGCGAGTGCTGGAAAACGTCAGCGGCACTGAACTCAAAGATCGATACCCGATCTAGCTCGGTGTTCGCGGGCGTACACAGTCCGGCACTTATAGCCGGAGACAAGTCCGAAGTTCCGTTAAAGCGAATATTGCAGGGCGCCGAGTCCATGTGCGGCTCCGACGCCACGGACTGTGCGGCCTCGGTTGGCTCGATCTGCTTCGGCTCTAAGCTCATTGCAGCCACAGGAACCATCTCCTGGGTGTGATCCGATGACAGATTTAAGTCACGTTCATCGGGATGAGGGGGAGTGATCGCCGCGGGTTCAAATCCCTCAAAGATCAAGTCTTTATGGATATCCACGACGTAGTTCAAGCTTCCGAATCTGACCTAATGGCCAGGGGCGTAGTTGTCGATCTACTCTAGATGGCCAAGAGAGTTGGCCCGCAGTACGAAGCTGACGAATACGAAGATCTGTCCAGGGAGGAAGGTTCCTCTTTGGACAACGTCATTATTGATGATTGAAGGGGGCATCAAACCTTTTGTCGATGGCACAGTGGAACTCTCAATGAAAGCACCAATGTCAGTGTCAAAACCGGCGGATCTCGGGTAGGGGGTCCCGAACTATGCGTCTAGGATCGATGGTAACAGGAGACGGGGGACACGATGTTTACCCAGGTTTGGGCCCTCTCTATGGAGGTAATACCCTACTTCCTGCTTGATTGATCTTGATGAATATGAGTATTACAAGAGCTGATCTACCACGAGATCGTAATGGCTAAACCCTACAAGTCTAGCCTATGTGGGTATGGTGATGAGTATATGTGGCATTCTTTCTGGACTACCCCCTTCGGTTTATATAGACACCAAGGGGATCCATGGTTTACATGGAGTCGGTTACATAAGAAGGAATCTTCGGTCGCCAAGCTTGCCTTCCATGCCAAGTAGAGTCCAATCCAGACACGGTGCAGTCTTCGGCCTTCATGTCTTCACAGCCCATCAGTCCGGCCCATGGATAACAGGCCGGACGCCGGAGGACCCCTTAGTCCCGAACTCCCTCAGTGGGTAAACAAATTACTGTTGGGCAATTGATAGAAGATCAAATAATTATGACGATATCCTAGGCAATGATCATGAATATAGGCATCACATCCAAGATTAGTAGACCGGAACAATCTGCATCTACTACTATTACTCCACACATCGACCGCTATCCAGCATGCATCTAGTGTATTAAGTTCATGGAGAAATAGAGTAATGCAATAAGAACGATGACATGATGTAGACAAGATCTATTCATGTAGGAATAGACCCCATCTTTTTATCCTTAATAGCAATGATACATACGTGCCTTGCTACCCCTTATGTCACTTGGTGAGGACACTACAAGATCGAACCCATCACAAAGCACATCTTCCCATTGCAAGAAAAATGGATCTAGTCGGCCCAACTAAACCAAAGATTCAGAGAAGAAATACGAGGCTATAAATAATCATGCATATAAGAGATCAAAGAAAACTCAAATAATATTCATGGATATAGATCTAATCATAAACTCGAAATTCATCGGATCCCAACAAACACACTGCAAAAAGTCATTACATCAAATAGATCTCCAAGTACAATGAGGAGAACATTGTATTGAGCATGAAAAAGAGAGAAGAAGCCATCAGCTACTGCCTACGGATACGTAGGTCTATGGTGAACTACTCACGCATCATCGGAGGAGCACCAATGAGGATGATGAACCCCCTCTATGATCGTGTTCCCCTCCGGCAGAGTGTCGGAAGGGCTCTAGATTGGATCTTGTGGTTCTGGAACTTGCGGTGGCTGGAATTGTGTTTCGTTCACTCCCCCAGGGTTTCTGGAATATTTGGGTATTTATAGAGCTGAGAGGAGGTGGAGGAGACCCCCGTGGGCCCCACAACCCATCAGGGCGCCTAGGGGCATCTGGCGCGCCCTGGTGTCTTTTGGGCCCCATGGGCCTCCCCTCTGGTGCTTCCTTGGCTCCCAAGTTGTCTTATGGTCCAAAAAAATCGCAAAAAGTTTTGCTGCATTTGGGCTCTGTTTGGTACTAATATTCTGTGAAGTAAAAAATAATTAAAAACAACAACTAGCGCTAGGCACTATATCAATAGGTTAGTCCCAGAAAATGATATAAAGTTGCTATAAAATGATTGTAAAACATCCACTACTAGGAAAAGGGCTATAGATGGAATTGACACTAATGGCGCACTAGACATGTGGTGCGCCATTACTATATACTAATGGCGCACCATGTGTTGGTGCGCCATTAGTGTGCAAATACTAATGGCGCACCACATCCACGGTGCGCCATTAGTAAAAAAAATTTAATTTTTTCAAAACTACTAATGGCGCATCGTGGGAGTGGTGCGCCATTACTAGTTGAACTAGTAATGGCGCACCACATCCACGGTGCGCCATTAGTAAAAAAAATTTCTAAGTTTTTCAAAACTACTAATGGCGCACCGTGGGAGTGGTGCGCCATTAGTAACTTGGCCCAAACATTCGCCCGAATGCACCCCCCCCCCCCCCCCCCGTGGACCTCCTTTTTAGTTTCAAAAAAATAAATAAAAGAAAATGATAGAAATGTCAAAAAAATAAAAGAAAATAAGATTCCCATGTGATATGTGGTCTAGTTGTTAGCAAAATTTACAAACATGAATTTTTGACTTTTTTGCAAAATCTCTCGAGAATTTGTAAAAATGGGCATAACTTTTGCGTACGAACTCGGATGAAAAAGTTTTTTATATGAAAAATCATCTACTCGAAAAGTTACATCCGAATTTAACGGGGGGGTCTCGGTTAAACAATTTCAAAATCCTCAAAAACCTAACAGAAAAAAAGATACGGGGCTTTTAAGATCTGGAGAGGCAAAAAAATTCAAAAAAAATTCAAAAAAAATTCAAATTTACTAATGGCGCACCTGCCCATGGTGCGCCATTAGTATCTTCCCACCTTCAAAATTCAAAATAAATCAAAAAAAATTAGTAATGGCGCACCTGCCCACGGTGCGCCATTACTATGCCGTATATATGGCTGGGCGTGGTCCTCTCCTCCTTACCTCTTCATTCTTCTCCTCCACTCCACCTCTCCTCCACTCCATCTCCTCCTCTCCTCCACTCCATCTTCCCTTCTCTCCTCCACCATACTACCCTCCTCCTCTCCGGCGACCTCCTCCTCCTCCTCTCCGGCGACCTCCTCCTCCTCTCCGGCGACCTCCTCCTCCTCTCCTCTCCTCCCCTCCCCTCATGGTTTCTCCCCCCTCCTCTCCGGTGAGCTCCTCCTCGCTCCTCTCCGGTGAGCTCCTCCTCCCTCCTCTCCTCCCATTCCCTCATGGTTTCTCCTTCCTCCTCTCCGATGCTTCAGTGAACTCCTCTCCGGCGACCTCCTCCTCTCCGGCGATGTAGGCGAGCGCCTCTTCGGTGACCTCCTCCTCCTCCTCCTCCTCCTCCTCCTCTCCGGCGAACTCCTCTCCGGCAAAAGAACACGGCAAAAGAACGTACAAGATCCAAAAATAGGAACAAAATTTGAAATAATATCGTGCCAAAAAACGAGCAAAAAAACAAGCAAAAAATGGGCAAAAAAATCACGATCCAGATCCAAATTCAAAATTCAAAAATAGCAATGGCGCACGGTGGGGGTTAGACGGTGCGCCACTACTATTTTCCCGCCTTCAAAATTCAAAAATACTAATGGCGCACCGTGGCCTATACTAATGGCGCACCAGTGGCCTATACTAATGGCGAACCGTGGCCTATACTAATGACGCACTAGTGGTGCGCCATTAGTATACCAGATACTAATGGCGCACCAGTGGTGCGCCATTAGTAAAAAATACTAGTGGCGTGATACTAATGGCGCACCAGTGATGCGCCATTAGTAGGCAAAACTGGTGCGCCATTAGTAGCCCTTTTCCTAGTAGTGATCCAAGAATGATAATATAACAACATGGAACAATCAAATATTATAGATACGGTGGAGACATATCAATAGCTACTCCATGCTGCCGCCACCCGCTAGTGGCCTCGGCTTCCCTCAACAGGCAGCCACCACTCCGTGGGATCCCGCCCTTCTAGCAGTGCTACACTCCGCACCGTCTCCGGGTTACTAGAATGGTGGCGGCGACTGGTACATGGACACGGGCGCCACCGCTCACATGTCATCACACCCCGGTAACCTCTCCTCCGCCTACCCCGTAAATACTCCACTCGTACCACTATTGGTGATGGTTTCTCTCTACCCATTACTCATGTTAGGCATAGTTCTTTTCCATCATCTTCCATGGCTTTAACAATGTTTAATATACTTGTTTCACTGAAACTAATAAAAAATCTTGTTTCCGTTCGATCTTTTACTCATGAAAATTCTATCACCGTTGAATTTGACGGATTCGGTTTTTCTATTAAGGACGCCCGTACCGGGATGGTGCTGCACCAATGTGACACCCCCAATGAGCTCTACCGGGTCCACTTTTCATCCACCTCCATGGCCGCCCCCGTCACCCTCTCCACTAGAGTGGATCGGACTTATGGCATGCTCAAAGTTATGACGATATCCAAGTCAATGATCATGAATATAGGCACCACGTGTGTGTCAAGTAGACCAATTCCTGCCCGCATCTACTACTATTACTCCACACATCGACCGCTATCCAGCATGCATCTAGAGTATTAAGTTCATAAGAATGGAGTAACGCCTTAAGTAAGATGACATGATGTAGCGGGATAAACTCAAGCAATATGATGAAAACCCCATCTTTTTACCCTTGATGGCAACAATACAATACATGCATCGCTACCCCTACTATGTCACTGGGTGAGGACACCGCAAGATTGAACCCAAAACTATGCACCTCTCCCATTGCAAGAACATGCAATCTAATTGGCCAAACCAAACCGACAATTCAAAGAGAAATACAAAGATATTTGATCATGCATATAAGAATGCAGAAAATACTCAAACAATATTCATAGATAATCTGATCATAAATCCACAATTCATCGGATCTCAACAAACAAACCGGAAAAGAATATTACATTGGATAGAACTCCAAGAACATCGAGGAGAACATGGTATTGAAGATCATAGAGAGAGAAGAAGCCATCTAGCTACTAGCTATGGACCCGCAGTGTAACACCCACGATGCGGCTATATCTCCCATGTGTCGGGGCACGACTTAGAGGCATAGCCGCATGGTAGGCTTGTCGCAAGAGGGGTAATCTTCACACATCCCATGTACTGAATAAGAAAGGGATAAAGAGTTGGCTTACAAACACCACTTCACACAAATACAAGTTAACCATACATCATCCAGAATATAATCAAGGTCCGACTATGGAACCAAATAAAAGAAGACAACCCCAAATGCTAGATCCCCGATCGTCCCAACTGGGCTCCACTACTGATCAACCAGAAACAAAACAAAAAAACAACGATCAAGGACTTCATCGAGCTCCCATCTGAGCTGGGTTGCGTCACCTGCACTGGTATCATCGGTACCTGCAACTGTTTGGAAGTATCTGTGAGTCACGGGGACTCAGCAATCTCACACCCTCGCGATCAAGAATATTTAAGCTTATGGGTAGGGAAGGGGTAGTGAGGTGGAGCTACAGCAAGCACTAGCATATATGGTGGCTAACATATGCAAATGAGAGCGAGAAGAGAAGAAAAGCAACGGTCGAAAAGCTAACAACGATCAAGAAGTGATCCTGAAACTACTTACGTTCAAGCATAACACAAGAACCGTGTTCACTTCCCGGACTCCGCCGAAAAGAGACCATCACAGCTACACACGAAGTTGATTCATTTTAATTAAGTTGTGTGTCAAGTTTTCTACAACCGGATATTAACAAATTCCCATCTGCCCATAACCGCGGGCATGGCTTTCGAAAGTTCAAACCCTACAGGGTGTCCCAACTTAGCCCATCACAAGCTCTCACGATCAACGAAGGATGTTCCTTCTCGCGGGAAGACCTGATCAGACTTGGAATCCCGGTTACAAGACATTTCGACAATGGTAAAACATGACCAGCAAAGCCACCCGATGTGCCGACATCCTGATAGGAGATGCACATATCTCGTTGTCAGGGCAACACCAGATTGTCCAAACTTCCGGTAGGCCATCCAAGAGTTTCCCCTGGTGGCCACCGGCGGCTGACAGGTTCGAACCAACAGTTAGACAAGCACTGGCTCGGGGGGGTTAAAATAAAGATGACCCTTGAGTCTGCAGAACCCAAGGGAAGGTGATAGGTTGTTAGGTAAATGTAAAACCAAGGTTGGGCCTTGATGGAGGAGTTTTATTCAAAGCGAACTGTCAAGGGGTTCCCATAACACCCAACCGCGTAAGGGACGCAAAATCAAGGAACATAACACCGGTATGACGGAAACTAGGGCGACAAGAGTGGAACAAAACGCCACGAATAAGGCCGAGCCTTCCACCCTTTACCAAGTATATATATGCATTAATTAAATAAGAGATATAATAATGATATCCCAACAATATCCATGTTCCAACAAGGAACAAACTTCATCTTCACCTGCAACTAGCAACGCTATAAGAGGGGCTGAGCAAAGCGGTAACATAGCCAAACAATGGTTTGCTAGGAAAGGTGGGTTAGAGGCTTGACATGGAAATATGGGAGGCATGATAAAGCATGTGGCAGGTATCGCGGCATAGAAAAAGAGCGAACACCTAGCAAGCAAAGATAGAAGTGATTTCGAGGGTATTGTTATCTTGTCTGCAAAGTTCTTAGAGTTGACGAAAGCTTGACCCTCGTTAGCGTACTCAACAGGTTCCTCATCACGTACTCGTCTCCCGGCTCTACCCAAAGGAAGAACACAAGCAAAGGAATAACAATCAACCATGGTGCAATGCACAAGCAACATGATGCAAAACATGGCATGACATGCGGGATGTGATATGCAATGCATATGCGTGCTCCAGAAGGAAAAGGATGAACAAGGAATCAACTTGGCAAACCAAGTGTGCTGCTGGAAAGATGAGATGATTTCGGTCGAAATCGATATAAAGATCACCGGAATCGAATGCACAGTTTGCAAATGGCAAGCAAAACAAGAATGGCACAATTCTGCGATTAACAGCACGATGCCATCTAGAATTCAACAAGAAACTAAGCTACTGCACTCCAACATAGCACCAAAGCATATGGCAGTGATCTACTCAAGATGCTTGACAAAACATGAACACTGAACTACGGCTAAATAACACAAGAGCAGGCTCAAACAAGCATGGCAAAAGTGCAAAAGATATCAGCTTCACAGACTTGGTGAAATATACTAACATGCCAAGAATAACATCAGGAAGCAATGTTTAGAGCAAGCAAACAACATTCTACAGGAACATATCATAGCAAACAAAGGCATGGCATGAAACTACTCAAAGCATAGAAAAAAGTCCCTCACTGACCATGAGCCCAAAAGGCACAGAAGATATGATGGCACCCATGTAAACATAGCAAGTTTTATTAACAGTTTCAGACTTAGCAGAAAACAGAGCATGGCATAAACAGAATTATGAAGGCAACTTTGCGAGCTCAATTCACTCATCACAAAGCCTTGCATGACAAAACAAGCATAGCATCAGCAATATGACATGTTCATGAAGCTAACCATGGCAAGAGCAGGTTCAAAGCTTGCATGGATCAACTACAACAACCATGGCAAAATTGATTAACATGTAAACAATCTGCCAGGAACATTTTATAGCAAAAGTAGAGCAAGATTAAGACATGCTAAGTCACTCCATAATTGCAAACAGGGGCATGGATGGATAGAGCATAACCATATGTCCAAATCATCCTTACTGAAGCAACTCAAAATAAGCATGGATCTCACTGTAGTATCATGTTTACATGGCATAAAAATAACAGCAGAACAAGGACTTAGCAAAATCATAAGTCCTTGAAATCAGCAATATCACGAAGGCTACTTTGCATGCTTGTTCTAGTCACCACATTGATCAAAAAAATACATGGCAAGCACCCCTGTAAAGATGGCATGGCATAGATCGAAACACATGTAGAGCTCATGCCCATATGCAGCACACATCAAATGTGCCAAAAATAACAAATCCTCATAAACTGGTAAGTAACAGGAGCTAACATTTTATATCACTGTTGCGTCAATGATTTGGGCATCAAGATGGACTTAAAAAGGCATGACACAATGGAATAAATGAAGAGCATCTCCCAATGAACATTTTGATATCTCATATGCATGAAACGGAGTTACGGTCATGGAGTTATGATGCAAAGAATAGAGGCACATGATATGAGCATCTCGGGACGCAACAAAAAAACAGGTGAGCGTAGAATAGTAAATGTCGCACGGGGCGAGAGATAAGGGCATCGGCGGTGGGCTCACCCAATGGGATCGGACTAGGTTGTGCAGAGGAGGGAGCAGGCCAGAGAAGGTGAATCAGGCTGCTGGCATGGTGGGCCGGGCCGGTCGGGGAGGAGCTGGGCCGGACGCCCACGCAAGAGGAGGGTACCTCGTGCTCCTCTTGATCGGCCGGAACAGGAGGCCGGTGCGACGACGAACGGCGGCGAGGCGGCGCTCCTGTGGCAGGGGCGGTGCTCAAGGGTGGCAGACCTCCGGATCCCGTTGGATCCGGGACGGGGGGCGTAGACAACGGATCCGGACGGCGGGCTTCGGATCAGGCGCGGGAGAAGCACCAGCAGGCGGCGGCGGCATGGATGACCGGTGACGGCGATGTTGACGCATGGCGGCGGGGACGAGGTAGCGAGGCTCGCCGGCATGAACTGCAACGGCGCTCGGGAGACGGGGAGGCGCGCTGCAGGAAGGGCTCGCGCGCCATGCGCGGGGAGCTCCGGCGACCGGCCGGCGAAGTCCGGCGAGCCCCGGTGAGCGGGCACGGGCGACGGCGTGCTCTGGCCCAGATGGGCTCGAGCGGGCTAGAGATGGGCTTGGCGGGCCCGCATGGTGGGTGGCGGCGGTGGCATTATGGAGGCACGGATTTCGAGGTGGTTAGGGTTAGGATTGGAGTTTGCCTCAGATTTGGACGGGGAAGACTAATTTATAGGTAGAGGGAGTTTGGAGTGTCCAAATGAGGTGTAGTTTTCGCCCACGCGATCGTGAACCGACGACGGAGGACATGGCACTACAAAAAAATACACTTCCGTGATGATACGTGTTTGTCACAGTAGGTCGCGTTTTCTGTCATGCATGTACATCCATGACAAATTTATGATAGAATCAAGATAGTCATACCTGTGCGGTCGTAGAATTGTTCCATGACATTGCCAAAATTATCATCACGGAAATGTCCACTTCCATGACGATAAATCGCGCGTCACAGAAGTGCTTTTGTCAAGGGTGACCGACACGTGGCATCCACTGTAATGGAACACCGTTAAGCTATCGGGTCGGATTTTGGATCCGATAACCCGTTAACAGCCGCGACCAATGCCGATTTTCCACGTGTAAAATTCTCATTGGCTGACGGATCCATGTGTCAGCTCCGCGTTGGCACAGGTGTCACTCCTCCAACGGTCGAGATGGGCCTATGATATGTTGACACGTGGACCGACCCAAAAGTGGCCCACAAAGAGTAAATGGGCCGGCCCAACCGAAGGACCATAAGATTTAGCGGACCATAATGGGCCGACCCAGCTAAAGGCCCACAAAATTTAGCGGACCATAATGGGCCGGCCCAGCTAAAGGCCCACACGATTTTGCAGACCATAATGGGCCGGCCCAGCTAAAGGCCCAAAAGATTTTGCGGACCACAATGGGCCGACCCAGCTAAAGGCCCACTAGATTCTGCCGACCATAATGGGCCGGCCCAGCTAAAGGCCCAACATTCTCTGTCAAATCGGCCCGTCAACGGCATGTCCTAAACTTGTCATCAACGCGGCCCATGGTCACTTCTGGCCCGTTAACAATCCGCTAAGTAATTGGGCCGAATTACGGCCCGGTGTATTTCCGGCCTGTTAAAGGTCCGGCTTCATTTGGGACCATTTACAGGCCATGAAAACTTTTGGCCCATAAACGACCGTGAAGGATTTGGGTCATATTCGGCCATGTCTGACATTCGTCCTGTTAGAGGCCCACTATAGCTTTGGGCCACTTTCGGCCTGTTGTCATTTTCGGCCTGTTAACACCGGACGTAAACCATGGGCCATATGTGGCCCAACGTCATATCGGGCCCATTAATGGCCCATATAAAAATGACGATAATCTATCCTGACCGAAGTTCCGGCCTGTTAAAGGCCCGTGTATTAGGTCGGCGCATTTACAGCCCGTCCGAATTTCGGCCTGTTAAAGTCCAGTGGGTTATTTGGCACAATCAAGGCCCAATCTCACTTTCGGTCTATTAAAGGCCCATGTATTTTATGGGCTCGAGATATTTACACCTGTAAACGGCCTATTTTTACTTAGGGCCCAAATTATGTTTAGGCCTGTTAAAGGCCCACTATGGGCACAGGCCTACCAGAAAAATATGAAAGCTTATGCTGATTTAGGCCCAGATATTTTTAGTGGGCTACATGCCAATTTCGGCCCATAATCATTTTTAGCCCAATTGGAATGGGCCCGACAAATGTTGGCATGTTGGGCTCCTACAAAGCTTTAGGCCGAATACATTACTAAGATAAACCTACACTATAAAAAAATAGCGTCGTAATTACTACAGCCTGAGGTAGCATCATAAATGTTAAATTCCAACCATACAACAAAAGGCCTGTTGGCATAAAGTTTACAGTCCTTCTAGATAAAAGCACATCAGATGTATAGAAGCACAGATCATTTGACCTGAGTGCTAATGTTTTAGGCTGTAGAATCTGATTCCGCCATTGCTCTTGAACAACGAAGCGAATGTCTGATAGTCTGGTTTCAAAACCATTCATATCTTGACGACATTTCTCAACCATTATTCTTCTTTCCGAAACAACGTCCACTAGGGATTGGACTTGTGTCTGGAGCACAGATATATCACTCTGTCTAGCAGGAAGATTTTGTTCAGTAGGCGATTTGGACGAGGTTACCTTGACAACCAACCCAGAATTACGCAGGAAGGTGCTTTTTGCACTGTTAGTGAAGAGATACTGACGCACTGCAGCAAGAGGTGACATTGTGCCTATAGTAGCCTCGTCACCTTCAGGTGGTTGTGGCTGTTCAATCATTTGTTCCATAGCTTCCTGAAAGTTTGAACTTGTAGATTAGTGTACCAGATAAGCTACTAATGAGATAAAAACAAACAAAGTAGGTTAAACGTTTATACATAACTTATTTTGGTGAACTACTGTAATACATTAGCATGTATTGTAGTGCCAACTACGTAATAAAATAACTTTCGGAACATATGTCCATGTAGCATGCCTACTGTATTGTCTATTTCCTCACATTCGTTGACATCTAAGGATAAAGAGACATGGTTTAAAGTAGGATGAACATAGTATGACATCATTCATATCATGGGCAAACAGATATAAAGCAAACAGGCTATTTTATCATTGTGTGCGCACGTGAACATAACAACTAGATTACAGATCAAGACCAAAAGAATATCCTTCATCTCTTTTAAACCATGTAAGGTGAAATGATATGTTAAGACAACTGTGAATAAAAGTGAACAGAGTAACTGACATTGGCTGCAAACCAAGTAGTTAAATGAACACATCATAGTGCCAATCAGTTCAAGGCAGGAGGAGTAAGGACTTACAACAGCGGCTTGAACTGGTGTGCTCATGCCCTTCATCTTCCTGGTGTGGCAATCCTTGAAGATTTGCACTGCATTCGGTTCAGGTTCTTTTTGGTCCGCACGGGATTTCCTCTGTATTTAGAACAAGTCAATATAGATACGATAATATGGCACAAAAAAAGAAGGAAGCAGCAGCTATTTACAAGAGCCTTGCAGTGTGCAATATAGCTACAAGATCCTGTGGTCTGTTGGAATTTCACTTTAGAACGGTTGGTTTTGTTCTTCAAACAGTTAGCCTAGAAGAAGATACACTTGTAAGGCACATACATAAATACAAGTTCAATATGTGGTCTAATCAAATACATATATCCTACCTGATACTTTGGATCAGACCCGTGTTTAACGAGGGCTATCCAGTCTTCATCTGTAATATATTCCACTGGAGATGTTTGGGCGATTTCATTGTTAGCCTTGCCTTCAAAGTGAGATTTTCTAAGGTGGTACCGATACTGTCGCAGAGCAGACTGAAAAACATGAGTGCATGGTTGTCTAGTTGCATCATATTTCGGATCCAACTTGAACCTCATCTGTTGAAAAAAGAATGTAAGTCTTATTAGGAGGAACCTAGAAAGTATGGGACAGAGCAAGACAATATTACTAATTGCGATGAATAACATTACTTACTGATAAATGGTCAAGGAAGGTGTTAAACTGGGTATTGTCTTTCTCCTGTACTGGATCCACGTTGGGAGGATACGTGCATGACACCTAACGGCAACGGCTGCCTCAGATACTAACTTGTCTGACTCTGTAGCATCACATGACCTTTTTAAACCTGCCTCAAAATGGATCTCCATTCTTCCTCCTTTAGATTTTGTTAATCTGTCAACCATTATCCCTGATGTCTGTTTCCGCTTGCGTCATGGTGCTAGTTCAACAACGAATATGGAAAGTGTTAGTGTACATCAAATTGTGAGAGTACATATAGAGGAGCATGCAACTGCAACTTGACTCGGTCAGGTACCGTCTTGGTGTTGATGCTCATGAGGTTCATCTGATCTTGCCAAGTCCTGTCGTGTCAGCAGTGCTTCGGAAGTAGTGTTAGGTGTGAAGGCATCTTGGGAACTGGCCAGTTCCGGAGCAAATGAACGAGTAACTGGTTGAGATGCTGGTACAGTTGAAGCGGATGCTACAGCTGGTGGAGCAGGTGATACTATGTTTGTAGATTTAGCCGGTGGACTTGGACCTTCTACTGCACTATAAGTACCAGCAGAATCTCGACGGCAGAACCTTTTCCGTTTCACCCGACGAGTAACAGCACTCCCTACTATATTATTTTCCTTGCTCTTTTTTGAATTTGCCATGTCAAGTTGTACCCACAACACAAAAGAATAAAATCACTCTTTAGAACTCATTGATGCATGATACAGACAAGCAATACTTTGATGTAAGACAACCATATGAGGATGGAATATGTAAGAAAAATAGGATGGCATGACATATTCACAGCTACGATGTGCAAACTAAGCAGAAGGATTTTCAAGAAAATAGAAGTAATGCAAGCTAGACACCATATGAAAGATGCAACCAATATTACTCTATCAAGTTAAAAGTGTCTTGTCATAAGTGGCAATTCGAAAAATTAGAAGCAGTACAACGTAGAACTCAATGCAAGATGCAACCACTATCAAACTGCCATTTAGAAGCGTCCAATCATGAGTGACTGATGCAGGATACACAAAAGCAGTACTTTGATGTAAGAACATGGTATGATAGATAGATGCAGTGTATTGTAGACACAGAAAGCCATGTCATATGCACATGTATAATGTATAAACTCAGCAGGTGCAATTTAATCAAAATAGAAGAAATACAGGCTAGACAACATATGCAACATGAAACCAATTATCACACTGTCAACTTAGAGCAAGCACCTGCGATGGTGGAGTACGGGAGATGAACTCATCATGTAGACTTGGGACTTCAACTTCATTAGCAGTAGTAGTGGCAAATCTAGAGAGTCTCTGTTTGCGTCGGTGGGGAGGACCACCAACATCCCCTAACTTACTCTTTTCCTTCCTATTTTCTGATATTGCCTTATGAAGTCAAAACCACAAGAAGATGAATAAAATTAGCTCTGCATAACTGGTTGATGCATGATACAGACGAACAATACTTTGATGTAAGGCAAGCGCAGGATAGGAGGATGTAATATATACAAAAAAAGACAGTGTTTCATATTCACACGTACGATAGGAGGATGGAATATGTATGAAAAAACAGTAAGCGGAAGGCATTTCAACAAAATTAGAAGAAATGAAAGCTAGGCATCATATGAACATGCAACCAATATCACTCTATCAGGTAAAAAGTGTCTCGTCGTAAGAGCCATTTCAAGAAATTAGAAGCAGTACAAGCTAGAAGACAATGCAAGATGCAACCTACATCACAGTCCCAAGTTAAATGTGTCTTATGGGTAAGTGATCGTTGCAGGTATAAGTTGTAAGCTATGCAGATGCAATTCAACATAATCAGAAGCAATACAAACTAGACATCATACGGAAAACGCAACCACGTATAATAGTTCCAAGTAAGAGCAAGCACCTATGATGGTGGAGTAGGGGAGATGTGCTCATCATGTACACGTATGTTCTAGAAACAGGAACACGTGTCATATTCACAGGCATTATGTGTAAAGTAAGCAGATGCAACTCAAGTTAGAAGCAATACAAGCTAGACATCATACGCAGCATGCAACCACATATAATATTGTCAAGTTAGAGCAAGCACCTGTGATGGTGGAGTAGGGGAGATGTGCTCATCATCTACACAGCTACGTTGACTGTCCAGCTTGTGTTGTCTTGCGAATCTTGTTGGGAGGATGGCAGAGTAGAATCTGTAGAGACCCCCTGTTTGAGTTGCTCCGAAGGACCACCATCATCCACTGCTGGACTAATTTCCTTCAGCTGTAATGATTTTGCTCTTCAGAACTCATTCATGCATGATACTGACGAACACTACTCGGATGAAAGGCAAACACATGATGCGAGGATGGAATATGTATGAAAAACAGGATGGTGTGACATATTCACACCTATGATGTGGTAACTAAGTAGAAGGCATTTCAACAAATTAGAAGCACTGCAAGCTAGACACCATATGAAAGATGCAACCAATATCACTCTGCCAAGTTCAAACTGTATGGCGTTTCAACAAATTAGAAGCAGTACATGCTAGAAATCATATGCAAGACACAACCAATATCAAAGTGCCGACTAAAAGGTGCCATATCATAAGTGACTGATGCGGGATATGCAAGAATAGCAGTCTGATGTAGAAACAAGAACACATGTCATATTCACAGGCATTATGTGTAAAGTAAGCAGATGCAATTCAACAAAGTTAGCAGCAATACAAGCTAGACATCATACGCAACATGCAACCACATATAATAGTGCCAAGTTAGAGCAAGCACCTGTGATGGTGGAGTAGGGGAGATGTGCTCATCATCTACACAGCTACGTTGACTATCTAGCCTTGCGTTGTCTTGCGAATCTTGTTGGGAGGATGGCGGAGTATAATCTATAGAGAACCTCCGTTTCAGTTGCTCGGAAGGACCACCATCATCCAATGCCTTGCCAATTTCCTTCAGCTTTATTGATTTTGCATTGTGAGGTCATACCGACAAGAAAAAGGAATATCATTCGCTCTTCAGAACTCATTCATGCATGATACTGACGAACACTACTCTGATGAAAGGCAAAGTCATGATACGAGGATGGAATATGTACGAAAAAATGGACGGCTTGACATATTCACACCTATGATGTGGTAACTAAGCAGAAGGCACTTCAACAAATTAGAAACACTGCAAGACACCATATGGAAGGTGCAGTCAATATCACTCTGCCAAGTTAAAACTGTCTTGTCATAGGTGGCGTTCATCAAACTAGAAGCAATACATGCTAGAAATCATATTCAAGACGCAAACCAATATCACACTGCCAACTTAAAGGTGTCCCATCATAAGTGACTGATGCAGGATACACAAGAAGAGTAGTTTCATGTAAGAACATGGTGTGATAGACAGATATAGTATGTACCAAAAACAGGAAAACGTGTCATATTCACATGTATCATGTGTAAGCTAAGAAGATGCAGTTTACACTAATTAGGAGCAATACGAGCTAGACACCATATGCAACATGCAACCAGATATCACACTACCAAGTTAGAGCAAGCACCTTGGATGGTGGAGTAGGGGAGCAGAGACTTGGACCTTGTAATGCACTATCAGTACAAGGAGAATCGGTACAGATGCTCCGTTTACGTTGCTGCAGAGGACCACCATCATCGCCATCCTTACTCTTTTCCTTCCTCTTTCTTGATTTTGCCTTGTCAAGTCAAACCCACAAGAAAAAAGAATAAAATTTGCTCTTCAGAACTCATTGATGCATGATACTGACGAACACTAATTTCATGTAAGGCAGCCGCATGATAGGAGGATGGAATATATATGAAAAACAGGACGGCGTGACATATTGACATGTATGATGTATAAAGTGTAAACTAAGCACAAGGTGCTTGAACTTGTTAGAATCGATGCAAGCTAGAAACCATATGAAAGATGAAACCAATATCACTCTGCCAAATTAAAAGGGTGCCCTAACAAATGTATTTGACCAAATTAGAAGCAATACATGGCAACAGGCTAGAAATAATATGCAATATGCAACGAATAAAGGTGACTCATCGTAAGTGATTGATGCAGGATACAGAAGAGAGGTAGTTTCATGTAAGAACAAGGTTAACACATAGATGTAGTGTGTACCAAAAATAGGAAGGCATGTCATATTCACAGGTATAGTGTGTAAACTAAGCAAATGCAATTTACCCTAATTAGAAGCATTACAAGCTAGACACCGTATGCAACATGCAACCACATATCACATTGCAAAGTTAGAGCAAGCACCTGCGATGGTGGTGTAGGGGAAGTGCGGTCTTCAGGTACAGAGCTACGTTCAATATCTTCATTTAGGCTTGCTGTTTCTTGAGAATCATGTGGAGAGGATGAAATTGCATTCTTTATAAGAGTATTGCGTCTCATATTAACCCACGCGCATGACTGTCTCATCATAAGCGATAGACGCAGGATACACAAGAACAGTAGTTTGATGTAAGAACATGGTGTGATAGGCAGATGTAGTATGTACCAAAAATAGGAAGGCGTGTCATATTCACATGTATAATGTGTAAGCTAAGGAGATGCAATTTAACAAATTAGGAGCATTGATGAGGGATACACAAGAAAAGTGCCTTGTCATAAGATATAGTATGTACCAAAAACAGGAAAGCGGGTCATATTCACATGTATCATGTGCAAGCTAAGCAGATGCAGTTTACACTAATTAGGAGCAATACGAACTAGACACCATATGCAACATGCAACCAGATATCACACTGCCAAGTTAGAGCAAGCACCTTGGATGGTGGAGTAGGGGAGCGGGGACTTGGACCTTGTAATGCACTATCAGTACAAGGAGAATCGGTACAGATGCTCCGTTTACGTTGCTGCAGAGGACCACCATCATTGCCTTCCTTACTCTTTTCCTTCCTCTTTCTTGATTTTGCCTTGTCAAGTCAAACCCACAAGAAAAAGGAATAAAATTTGCTCTTCAGAACTCATTGATGCATGATACTGACGAACACTACTTTCATGTAAGACGAACACTACATATCACACTGCCAAGTAAGAGCAAGCACCTGCGATGGTGGTGTGGGGGAATTGCGGTGATCAACTAGAGAGCTACGTCGACTATCTTCATTTAGCCTTGCTGTTTCTTGAGAATCATGTGGGGAGGATGACACTGCACTCTTTATACGAGTATGGCGTCTCACAGAAACCCACCCGGGTGACTGTCTCATCATAAGTGATTGACAAGGGATACAAAAGAGCATTAGTTTGATGTACGAACATGGTTAATAGACATATGCAGTATGTATCAAAAACAGGAAGGCATGTCATTATCAAAGGTATAATGTGTAAAGTAAGCAGATGCAATTTAACCAAATTGGAAGCAATACAAGCTAGACACCATATGCAACATGCAACCACATTTGACAGCGCGAAGTTAAAGCAAGCACCTTGGATGGTCGTGTGTGGCAATTGAGATCATCAAGTGCAGAGCTAAGTTTACTGTCTCCAACTACTGACACTGCACCCGTTAGAGCACTGGAACGCTTAGTGCTTATCTTCGAATTACACTGGAGCGACTTATGTCTTTTCTTTTCTGCATTCATCAACACTGCGTCAGAGTCTGAAATACGCATGCATAAAAAACAATAGTGTCAGTATGGGTGAAGTGTGTGCACAATTAGTATAGTGTAAAGGTAGCAGATAGCAGGTCGGTGAGAAATAAATGACGGGAGACATATGATAGCTCTACAACATGCATGGCACACTAAATTACTACAGGATTCTATGAAAATAATAGTCGACTGAAAGCAAATAGGTCAGTCCATATTTTTGCATCGTCCGATGTACAAAGAACGGGCAGATCGCCTTCATCTACCTCCAGCGAGTCAGTGTTGACGATCTTCCTCGAAACGCCAGCGACCACCGGCCCAGTATTCCTCCCCTGCCTGCGCCCTCCCCTCGACCTCACCGCACCGCCGTGCTTGGCACCCCCCGACCATCCATTAAAGCCCCGCTGACCTCCAGATCGGGCGCAAGCAGCTCCTGCGCCCCACACCCCTATGATAGACACCGATGCGCCGCTTCCTCGGGGAACAGGCGGACTAGGTGCTCTGCACGCCTAAGCGGGTGCTGCTTCTTTTAATTGTGGTTCGGCTGACCCTGAATTGAAATCCAGGCGGGCTATTGACCTCTAGCAAAGGTGAAATAGTAAAAGGGAGGAAACCTTGTGCATTTAGTATCACGAAGAAGATGCAGTAAGAAGCGCTCAACTAGTTTCTTTCATGGGATGAATACGGTGTGAGCGGAGACGTAAGATTTGCATGAATAAGGGAAGAGGAGTACCTCTTTCTACTGGCAGTGTTGTGTCCTCCTTCTGTTTTTCCGACGATCTTGTTGTTCGCCGGAAACCAGAAGTTGTGGAGGACGGTGCAGCCTTGGACGAACCCATGGCCAAGTTGTTGAGTGTGGTTCGGTGGTCGTCTGTCGACGGCAGGGAAGCAGATCCGAGGCGGCGAACGATGGCGTAGCGGGAACAGCTCCTGTGCGGTGGACGGTTGCGATAGTGGAGCCGCAGCAGTGAGGTGCAGGACGGCGTGGTCGGAGTGGTTCTGGTACGACGCACGTCGGCGTCGGCGTCGTGGAGGCAGCTTTGCCTCGGCTTCAGCTTCTAAGTCCTTGAGGGCGTTGCGGTTGCGGTTGCGTTGGACGACGACGTCGGGGTACCGGCTCCGGCGTGATGGAGGAGGGCGGCGGTGGATTGGCCGCTATGGGGTGGAGGACGGAGGAGGCTGGGGTTTCGTGGCTGGTGGAGAGGGTGTTTTCGCGCCCATGGAGTATGAATGGGGAAACGGAGGAAGGCGGGGAACTACAGGGGAACAATGTTTCGGTTTGAGACGCGCTTGTTTGAAATTTAGGGAAAGTTACAAACTTTCCCCCAATCTAAAATTTCGGACATATTGCGGGTTGGGGGTAGGACAGTCATGTCAGGTGTCCCAAATGTGGGCGGGATAGATTTCGCCGATCGCATGGGTAGGCGCCCACGGCGTATGAATGCTTCTCTGGCGTCTTGGTGAAGTTACAAACCTACCCCGGTTTAGACCTTTGGACATCGGGCCGATAGGCTAAACGGGCCAGAGTCAGGACAGTGATTTCCTACCACCAAAACATTAGTCTCGCGCGGTTTCTGGTGACCAGAGGCCTATTTGGCGCTTCATTCAGGGCCTCTTTGATTCACATGATTGTCAAAATGAAGGAATAGGAAAAATGCAGAAATAGGGTGACATGTCCCATAGTATCCTACAAGATTTGAAAGAATGTTTGATAGCATAGGAAAAACAAAGGAATTCTACAAAGAGGTTTGAGTGGATGGAAATTTTCCTCCAAAATGTAGTACAAATGGATCATATGGAAAAATTCCTAAGGATGCCAATCCTACGAATCAAACGAGCATCACAGGAAAAATTCCTAAGGGTTTAAATCCTCCAAAAATCCTATGCAATTCCTTTGAATCAAAGGAGCCCTCAATATTTGGGAGCAGAAGCATTTAACGTTTTGGTTCTCTTGAATTGAACTTTCAGGATTTGTCAAACGTCACAAATCTTTACTCTTGAAAATCCTAAAGCTACGATTATTTTGGAATGGAGGGGGTACATTTGAATATACATTGTACATGAGTATATATTAAAAAATATGCAACTTACCTCAGTTCATGCATGGTTCCAGATATAATCTCCTTGGTTGCACAAAAAAAGTTAGATATGCGTATGAATATATATAGCATGTTCAAACTCACAACAAAGATTGATGCCCCCTTTTACATCTGATTTACAAATGCCATTATCTCGGGTTCAAATAGATGAATGCACTTCCTATGAATTCGAATCTTCGAAACCCCCTTTATGTTGAATTCGACACACTACAAGGATCCGGGTCTATTGCAACAAAACCATTCGTCGCAATAAGTGCCCAATTGTCGCAATAGGTACCTATTGCCACAACATGATGTTCGTTGCCGGACGTTGCGACAGGACACATGGTAATAGGTTATTGCCACAAAAAAAAGAAACGTGGCAAGAAAGCATGCTATTGCAACAACCATGTGACAAGTTGCCAGATTTTACCTCATGGCAGCTTGCATTTTATGCCACAATTTGGTCTGTGGTGATAGCTTAATGCAATAGGTGCCAAATCATGTCGGGATTTGTGGCAACAACCTATGCCAACAACTCTTTTCTCGTGGCGCATGCTCATCCGTGGTAATAGTCAATTGTGGCAATACCCTAGTAACGTAAGACCACAACTCTCCAGACGTGGTGATACTAAAATTGCAGCATAATCATTTTTGTGGTGATAAATAGTTGTCACAACAGACAGGACATTTGTGGTGAGAGGCTGTTGCGACAATACAAACTTTTCGTGGCGAAAGGACTATTCCAACAAAACTGAATTGGTGGCAACAAGTAGTTATCTCAATGGACTGCCTGTTTGTAGTGATAAGTTATTGCGATAATATAAAGTGTACTGTCGCAACAGCCTAGTGCAACAAAATAGGTCGGCATGGCAACTAAGATTTGATGCAACGCAACATTCTTCGTTGTGCCACCATGTTCCAACCAGAAATAGGTTGTGGCAATAGCCTATTGCAACCAGAAAAATATATGCATGCATTCAATTACATGATTCAGATAATACATATATGATGTACATTCATACAATATCAATATTTGCATAGCCAATATCCATCAAATGAAACTGAAATATAATTTAGCACGCATTCAACATACTGAATGTGCCAACCTAATTAAGAGCGAAGAGTAAATTGTCCGTGGTCTAAAGTCCATTCTAGTTAATCTTTGGATCCTGCAATGAAGAAATCAAAATTTTAGTTAGCTCAAGTTAACTGAAAATAGAAAATAATTAGTCAAGAAAAGAAAGAAACAACACAATGACTAATCAGCATAAAGATATAACCACTGTCATGACAATTGTATAATTACTATATTCATGCATGCATAGTACCTTTCTGCCCAATTGTTGTGACTACAACAACTAGCAAGCAAATGCTTGTGCCTGATGTACCACTCCATTAACAATCAGGTGCTATGCAAAAAGAATTGGATAATTTCACAAAAGAATTTGTAGTTCAAACACAAGAATAATTACCTAAATAAATTAATAAAACATCTAAACTTCTCCGAAACAACTACATGCCGGCGCAAGTTCACAATTTCTAATGGTGAGAAAACTGTTCTATTTCTGGCTTCCCTACTTTATGTGCTTCAACAAAAACAAAATACAGTAGTGCAAGCAAGCAAACAATTGCACATTATGAATGCTATTTGCGTATCAAATAAAGGTCAACATGAAGACAAACCAAGCTTGTGACTTACCACTTACCATTGCTCGAAACATTCGAATATTTGCAGCTTGTATGAGCATATTGGGAGCAATTACATTGTGCCTTGTACCTAGAGTCCCAGTAGTACTAGCGGTCTGTAAAAGAGTATTTTGCAAGTTTGGATTACTAATTTCTTCGTTAGTCCTTTTCTTATCCATCTGCAAATAGAAGTGCACTTTTAGCAGTGCAAGCAAGCAAAATAAATCTTACAAATTTGCAAGCATATAACTAATCACCTGATGTGTTTGCGTCTGTTGGGAGAACTGTGCAAACTTTGCCATCATGTTTTTCTCAAATTCCAATGTTGATCTTCGCTCCTCTTCCAACAATCTTTCCGTTTCAGCACGCTCTTCTTTTAACCTCTCCTCAAGGTTTTCTCTCTTAGCACACTCGAAGTTAATCCTCTCTTGTGTGCTTTCACGTTCAGCTTGTAATTGATCTTGTAATTCGGTGACCTGATGGCTGAGCTCAGAGTTTACCTTTTGGATCTCTGTTGTAGCACGTTCTTTCTCTTCAAATTGTGATTTAATCCTTTTCAGAACCACTTGGTGGTTTGGCCATGTATCCATACCAATGTTGGGGATATCGCTTATCGGGAACTTATCGGTCGACCCATGATAAGGCGTAAATCGGCAAGTTTATCGGCATATCGGCCGATTTATCGCCATATCGGCTGATTCATCAGCCGATTTATCTTATCGGCCAAACAACGATAAGCGATAAATCGGCCGATTTATCGGAATATCGGAAGATATCTTGAACAGTGATCCATACCCATAAGGCTGTGATGAGTTGCATTGCGGAGTGTCTTTCTATGCGGTCTGGAAAATATTGCTTCTATGTTCACTGGAAATTGGACCTTCAGTTTCATTTTCTTTGTTTTGAACCTCTTTAAATGCTTTGTCCTAAATACGAAAAGTACACCTCGCCCTTTCTTCTTCTGTCCATCACTTTCTACAACCCAAACTATACAAGAATTATTGCAGTAATCAGTATTACATTGTAAGAAACGAGGACACAAATATAAAAAAAAGTACCATTCTATAGTTGTGCACGGTTGCGGTGAGCATGGGATGGCCATTCGTCCAGTGCACACATGTCATTAGCAGCTACATGAGTACCAGGTTGTTCTTGAGTTCCTGTAAAAGAATTAACAGTTTTGAAGATTAAGCGATCCAGGATTTTCCGTATTATAGCAAATGTTAGAGGTAGCTTAAATGTTATAAACATTTTACCAGATCTGTGTTGTCCATATTGGTTTTTGTAAGTTGTTATACTTTCCATCCTTGTTATGAGAACATATCCTTTCTTTACTGAACACAAAAACAGTTAAGGGACTTAGCATTATCAATTTGCACCATTTAGATAAGTGATTAAGATTTAAGGATGTTGTGTACCTTGCAGAAAGGAGTAATGTGCATCATCTCTTTCCTCTGTAGCGAGCAAGTTGTGTACCTTGCAGAAAGGCTTAAAAGATTAAATGAAATCAAATTGTGTTATACCGTGCAGAACAGGAGCATGCAAAACAGAAGTCTTTTAGCATAGCATATGTCTATGATTTTGATTTAGAAATTAAAAGCTAGGCGTTAAAGATCAAAGCAGAGCACATATAATCAAGTCTATACTGAAGCTGTGAAGCATAGACATGATACACAAATTAGCATCCTGACAAGGCTACTCCCAATGCATACACATGCAGTAATCTAGCCTGAATGTGGTAAGCAAACTACTAGTAGTCTACTACCGTGGTTAAATAAGCAGAATGCGGCAGTATGCTTCAGTCTAGCCTGAATGTGCTATGCTTCAGAAAACTTGGTAAGAACAACACATGCACATTCTGGAACAGTACTAGCACACACACTTCCACCATAAGACTAAGCACCATCAGACTACGCATAACACTCCAAAATACAGAAATACTGGAGTCGTGGTTGTGGTCGCGGCCGCCGGCCATGGCTGTGGTCGTTGTGGCCGAGGCCCTGGACGGCATCGACGACGGCAGGTCGACCGTCTCCCAGCTCGGCGTGTGCGCCGCCGCCACCGCCGGCAAGGGAGCATGTTGCATCTCGGGGGTTGTTGTAGTACGAAGACGAGGCGGGCTACTACATCCCGGCGGCCATGCCGGAGGCGAGACCGAGGAGTGCTGCACGGCGGTCGGCGGTGTGGTAGTTCTACGATGGAAAGGGGGCGCTGCGCCTGCGCTGCACATCTACGAGGAGGAGATTTGGGACAAAGGAAAAACCTAATAAGACTGTATGTTCGATAGACTCCATTGTGATCCGTGGTGTCGACGCCGTCATGACGCCGTGAGGAGGGAGGAACCAGAACGAGAGAGCTCAGATCCAATATTGACGATATGGTGAAGAGAAATAATCGGGAGCACTTATGAGGGGTGTTTAGCGGGGAGGTTAAGATTTTTTTGGGCAAGACACGGCCAAATTATTTGGTGGGAAATAAAAAAATTGGAGAGAAACTGAGGGCTTTAGCGAAAAGGTTAAACATTATTTCCGTAGAGCAAAGTACATGCTTAATTATTATTTTAGAAAACAATTTTTAAGGGAACATTTAGAATAATGAAATAAATTAGGAAAAAATCGAATCAATATGGAATATATTTGGTGCTGAAAATAATATTACTAAAATTTGTTCATAAAAAGGTTATTTCGATGACTAGCCGAGATAGATGTCCTCGTCGTTGGCAATCGTACATGACGGTTGTCATGGCAGGGAGACTACGCAGTCGACACAAAAACAACATACGAGGCACCGAGCCGGCAAGGATAATGGAGGTGGTGTGTGCTACACTCATTGACAGAAACCTCATATCACCCTCACTTTAAAACTATTATGTTATACTCCCGCAGAAAAAAACCATAAGTAGATATGGGGTGATGAGACGATCGATCTATCGGTCCAGATCTGACGGTTCAATCTTGAAATGGGGTGATAAGACGGGAGATGGTAAAGAAAACGAAGGACGCGATGGAAAACCGCTTTCTTCTTATCGGCCAGTCCGTCGATCTAATACAATCGAATCCAAAGAAGGCCCGAGGACCAGGGAGGTCATGTGGTTCCCACGGAGATCCCGATGGAAATACCTACACCAAGAACATATATAAATCATCTCCAATTGGAGGTCTTGTGGTTTCCACACAGATGGGGGAATAGAGCCATAGCTCATCTATCTCATCGTCATCTTTGTCCCAAATCAACAAGTAGTTTATAAATACATATATAGCGGGTCATCATGTTAATCATATAACCAAAATTCAATGCCACCACATATGTTCGGCATTTTCCAACTAGCAAAACTTAGCTAATCAACCAATCTTGCTAGCTAACCATAGCTGGCACTCCGGGGCTACCAACTCACCGGGGCTTCTAGTGTGAGGACGACACCGATCCAGTATAAACCAATCCAAGGAAGACCCGACGGCCACGCTGATGTAGAATCTCGCAAGGGAAATATTGGCGTTGTGCATACTGAAATCAAATGGGAGAAGGAGTAGCTATCAAGGCATACTAGATCCTGACACGAGAATACCTAAACCAAGAACATATATAGATCACCTCCATCTAAGGTCCTGTGGTTTCCGCACATGTGGGGGGAATAGAGCCACAGCTCATTGAAAGTGCGTTATGTCGACTAGAGGGGGGGGTGAATAGGCGATTTTTATGAAAGTCTTCAAAACGTGGAAGTTATGAAGACAAACAATAGAAATAAACCTATTACCCTGCAGCGGAAGGTAGACTACACTAGGAAAGCCATAGTCAAGTATTCAATAGAGTGAAAGCACAATGACTAATAGTAGCAATGTAGTAAGGATCAGGTAGGAAGATATTGTGAAGCCACACAGAACACGCAGTCACTCAGTGAAGACAAAAGATAGTGCGAACATACAATGACTTCACAAGGAGTAACAGTAAGTAAAGGGAAGGGAAGATGAAACCAGTGACTCGCTGAAGACAATGATTTGTTGGACCAGTTCTAGTTGCTGTGACAACTGTACGTCTGGTTAGGGCGGCTAGGTATTTAAACCTTAGGACACACAGTCCCGGACACCCAGTCCTGAACACGCAGCTCAGGACACCCAGTCCTCACTGTATTCCCCTTGAGCTAAGGTCACACAGACCTCGCCCAATCACTCTGGTAAGTCTTCAAGGTAGACTCCCAAACCTTCACAGACTTCGTTCACTGGCAATCCACAATGTCTCTTGGATGCTCAGAACGCGACGCCTAACCGGCTGGAGGATGCACAGTCCTCAAGTGTAATAAGTCTTCAGATCACACAGACAAGAAGACTTAAGTGATGCCTAATTCTCTTTGGCTCTGGGTGGTTAGGGCTTTATCCTCGCAAGGAATTCTCTCTCAAAGGCTTCGAGGTGGGTTGCTCTCAAACGACAAAAGTCGTACTCTGAATCTGAGCAGCCAACCGTTTATGGTTGTAGGGGGTGGGCTATTTATAGCCACTTGGCAACCCGACCTGATTTGTCCGAAATGACCCTAGGTCACTAAGGAACTGACACGTGTTCCAACGGTCAGATTTCAAACTCACACGGCAACTTTACTTGGGCTACAAGCAAAGCTAACTTGTCCGACTCTGGACAAGATTCGCTCTCAAAGTCTTCACTCGAAGACATAGGTTTTGTTTAAGCATCACTTCAGTCATTCTGACTGGTTCTATTGGACCCCACTTAACAGTACGGTGGTTCCTATGACTCAACACAGAAGAAAAAGAACTATGAAAGATCTAAGTCTTTGAGCTCCATAGGCTTCATGCGGTGTCTTCTCTTGTCATAGTCTTCAATGTGAATATCTTCATATACCACCTTTGACTTCAATGTCTTCATACATTTTTAGGGGTCATCTCTGGTAGGAAAACTAAATCAATGAGGGACTTCTACCTGTGTTATCCTACAATTCTCACAAACACATTAGTCCCTCAACTAGGTTTGTCGTCAATACTCCAAAACCAACTAGGGGTGGCAATAGATGCACTTACAATCTCCCCCTTTTTGGTGATTGATGACAAACTAGTTGAAGTTTTCAACGGGAAATATAGTCTGTGAAATTGTAAAGGATAAGGAATTGTCTTCATAAGTTGCAAGGGCTCCCCCTGAAGATGTGCATATAAGTAATTTGCTTTTGGAATGCAAATGCACGTGGCAGGTTGTACTTGTGGAGATCCACTTCAACTTATGATGACAATCCACTATGCATGAGAAAGTATGTGAAGATAATGACATGCATAATGGAAAATGGACGTCTGTAGAATGATCTAAGTGCGGAATTTATCGTCGCACATGCGGAATTTATCATCGCAACACAAGGTGGCAAATAAGTAGCAGACGACCATCGAGTTTAAGTGTTACAACTCAAAGAACCAAATGTAGAAAAATGAGAGTTGTAAGCACGAAGCAAAATATAAAGCACCCGCCCATATGGACCCGCTTGAAGACTATCAAACTCATATGATTCTCCCCCTTTTGTCAGTAAGGACCAAAAAGGTTTGAAGACATAGAGCATCTACTCGTTCCCATGAAGAGTAGGTGAAGCAGCAGGGTCGTTGGTGGTGTTTGGCGGTGCAGAAGAGCTTGGAGCAGAGTCGAAGCGTGCTGAAGGAGGTGGCAGTGAAGTAGCATCATCTTCATCCTCGATCACTCTGGCATTCATAGTTGCAGCAGAGGAAGAGAACTCAGAGTCTTCAAGGGATGGAGTTCGTCGCAGCACTGCCCTTCGAGGAGGTGTGGAGTCAAACTTGAATCGCTCAGTGAAGCCATCCTCTTGAAGATCATCTTCAGAACACATCAGCGTCAGCCCTTTCCATCTGCGGCGAGAGGTTTCATGGGCAACAAAAGCATTCTTGGTGGCAAGATTGCGAATGCGATTAACATCCACCAAGAGGCTTTGCATTTGACGCTTCAGCCAGTCATGATGCCTATCATGTTTCTGATGTAGAGCCACAAGAAGCTCTCGGTCATTGAGAACACGAGTGCGCTTCTTGGGTCGTGGAGCAGTTGTGCTATCAGTGGCTTCAGTGAGAGCAGGATGCGGTGCACGTGTAGTGCTAGCCAAAGGATACACACGAGTTACGGCTTCAACGCCTTCAACGTTCTGAGAAAAACTTTGATGCTCTGCATTCTGAAGACTTAGAGGTTCCTTGGCAGGCTCAGGATAGATGGCTTCAATAGACATATCCACATCAGGCAAAAAGATCCGATGATTGCGGGCAGAGGGCTGATATGAGATAGCGGAGTGAAGTTTGATCAGCCGCATCACCCAAGGGGCGTAGAACTTCAAACCAAACAGATCAGAGCCAGATGCAGCAAGTTGGCGAATGAAGAAATCCTGTGTATTGAAGCATTTTCCATGAAGAATGTAGAAGACCAAAGTCTTCATTGCACCTTCCAGCTTGGCATGGGGAGAATGTCCTTTGATTGGCCAGAGAGTTCGCCTTATGATGTGATAAATGGTTCTTGGCATATACTCAAGGTCTTCAACGAAGAACTCCGTGGGATAAGCAGCATCTTGGGGCAATGGCTTCATCATACTGAGCATCTGACTCATATTAGGTTCAGTCTTCTGAAAGATGCTCTCAATAGCTTCAGTATGAAGCTGACAGCCATGCTCGTAGAGATCGCCAGGAGTGGGCAAACCAGTGAGCTCAATGATGTCAAAGGCTTTGGCTTCGTGATGAACGTTTCCTATCATCCACTCTAGGACCCAAGTCTTCGGATCTCTGCTATACCCGCGGATGTGAAGTGTGGCATAGAATTGGAGCAGCAACTCTTCATTCCAATGCTCTTGGTCAGTGACGAACGGCAACAGTCCAACCTCTTTGAAGCAATCCAGAGCTTCTTCCAGACAGGGCAGACCAGCTATTGCTTCAATGTCAAGGCGCTTGTGTGGGAAGATGCGACCTTGGTTGTAAAGAACGCATGAGTAATAGCTTCGCTGCGGATAACTCCAGAACCGATCAGATGATATTCTTTCCCTGGAGTAGGGGTTCCTGGAGCTATTGAAGAATGTGTTGTCTGCTCTGAAGCCATTGATATTGAAGGAGCCAGGTGCTGATGCAGGATCTCGGAACCTTGGCAATCTTGGGATTGGCTTCTGTACCTGAGGCCTATGCTCAACATGATAGTCGAACTGGGGACTGGCAGCAGACGCAGGAACAGAAGCGGCGGGATCAGTGGCTTCGCTGACTTCTGGTGCTTTTGTTGGTGAGGGCTCCACATTAGCTTCAGCCATGACAGCGTCAGTGGCTTCAATGGTGTTGGTGGTGGCAGCTTCAAGATGTTCAACCTCCACTTGACGAGCAGGAGGGTCGATCACGATCACGTTCTCCTCGAGAACCGCTTCTTGGTGGGACAGGGGAGTGGCAACTCGTGGGACTTCTTCTTCCGCGGCTGATGCAGCCGGATTGTCTTCAGCAGAGACTTGAGGCCTTGGACCTTTGCGAAGCCTGCGCAACGCGGGTGACGCCTGTGGAGTTGCTGTTGGCTGGGCCTCAAAGTCTTCATTCTCTTGTGGGCGATCCGCCCATGAAGCGTCCTATGCAATTGGCGTCAGTGGACGACCAATGCTGATGAGTTCGCTGTGCGTTAGCACAGGCGATGATACCTGTTGGTGTTCTAGCTGAGGAAGGGCTGCATCATCTTCAACATGCTCATGGTGACCAATGTCTTCAGTAGCGATGGGATCAGCTGCTGGAAAGTCTTCAGCTTCATGAGCCTCTGTGAAAGCAGGCTCATGGACAGTCAGTTGACGTTTTTGTGGATCGGCGTCGGGGTGAACCATGGAAATGGGTTCAACAATCAAGGGCTTTGTGGGAGCAGCCCATTCCTTCTTGGTCTTTCTTTTCTTCTTGGAGGGGGCAGTAGCAGAGGCTTCAGGATGTTTTCTCTTCCTTGCTTCAGCCTCAGCAGTCCTAGTCTTCTTCAGTTCTGAAGCGGTTGACCTGGCCTTTGGCTTCAGGCCAGTCATGCTAGTTGGGAAGACAAGGGGATCTGCCTCCTGCCTTGGTGCTTCAGGTTCAGCCATAGCGGGCTTCTTCTGCTTCTTAGCAGCCATCCTGGGGTCGATGCGAGGACGCCTAAGGGCCTTGCGCTTCTCAGCCTCATTGTAGGCTTGCACACACCTATCAGCCAGGACCTTCATGCGCTCACGATAACCCTGAGCTTCCGCACGTTTCTTTAGAAAGGCTTCCTTGAGCTCGTGCAGCATAATCTTGAAATTCTTCATTTCTTGCACGCTGAGCTTGGCCATATGCTTCTTGAACTGAGATTTCTTAAAGTCAATCTTCTGCTTCAGTTCAACAATGCGCTGGGCGATAGCTAACTCTGAAGCAATGGCGCCATGGAAGGCGACACTGAGGCCAATGGGTAGTTGGAGATCATCGAAGCTGATGTTTGGCGTGTCAAACCATTCATCAATGAAGTTGTGGATGATTATTACATCAAAGAGAGGCAGATCATTGAAGATTTCTGCTTCTTCTTTGCTCTTGATGAGTTGCTCAAGAGCGTCATCTGCAAGATCTTCATCACTTGACAGATCAATGGCATCATTGCGCAGAATGGCAGCAGCTGTTAGCTCTTGGCCGGTGTGTGGCAGAGGCATCTTGACCTTCTGGGGCTTGGAGATGCGTGATAAATCTTCAGACTGCACACTGTCTTCAGGAGGTGCAATTGCCAGTGGCTTCGCCCGTGAGATTTTTGGTGAAGGGGCAGGCTTTAAAGCTTTAGGCTTCTTCAACTTCTTTGGCTTCGGCGCTGCAGGTGCTTCATCTGATTCAGCGTCAGCTGCAGGCTCATTCACTGCAGTCCCTTGAACCAAGATATGGGTGATGAGACCTTCAAGGTTGTAGAAAGGACCGACGACATTGGGTTCTGCATCATGTGTGCCGTCGGCCCTTGGAGCAGAAGGACCAGGGTTGAAGTCTAGTCCCAATGTCTTCTTGTTTTGCTTCGCTGAGTTCTGGGCAAACTGGAAGTTGCGCTTGAATAGAATGTCATCACGACACCATATCAGGGACGATGGGTCAGCATCCGCAGGTTGTGGTCCACGGACCATGCAGGGATAGAAGCCTTGTTCAATGGCTTCATCTCTGGTCCTGGGTTGAAGATTTTTGTAGAGGATGTCTCCCCATGGTCGCTTGATGGCATTCTTTTCAGCATATTCCTTTGTCACAAATCTGTACTTGAACCACTGTTCTGCCCAATAGCGTCGAATCCATTGGATTCGTGTTTTGCGCTGATTGTAATCCTCTTCAGGATCTGTCTTGTACAGTTCTGAGAGGTCATCTGGCAGATCTCTTGATGTTTCTCCACGACGCTTTCTGCCACCCTTCCTTGCTGATTTCTCTGAAGCCATGAACTTTAAACTGAAAGGCTTCAATACGTTCAAAGGCTTCAAGGGCTTTCGCTTGCTGGACAGATAGGAACTGGCTTCGGGAGAATTGATATGATGCTGTAAGAATTCTGCAAATGAATGCAGACTATGAGAACCAAGGGATTCTCCCACGGACATGTACCTGTGACAGCATTAATGTGCGAGGGAAGGGGAAGAGGTCATATGCATTCTCAGAAGATTTTGAATATAAATCAGTTTAGAAGACATTGACCTCATCGTGCGAAGACATTCACTCATAGATAAGGAGTTGGTTCCAGATTTGTACAAATCCAGAGATCAGTACAAGTGAGGAATCTAACTGCTTTGTGAAGCATAAGTGAATATACTAGGCATGTTATGAGATGCAGTATGAGAGAGATCTAACTTGTGTGAATAGAAACTGCTTATGGTAGAAAGTGACAAAGCCATAGGATCAATGGTGCCGTAAAAGGAAGTTTTATTTACCACACTAAGAACTGCTAGACGGAGTGGAAGATGAGGCCGAGCAGTTCGATCTTCCGTGCCCTAACTTGGCGACGGAGGACACCTACGGCGACGGCGGAGAGGACGATGTTCGTGGTCGGCGTGAAGACGGCGTCGGAGAGGTTGCGGCAGCGAAGCGCTTCGTCGCCGGCGTCGTCGAGGGCTAGCGGTGGCGCTAGGGTTCGTGCGAGAGTGGAAGAAGAGATAATGACCGCCGTGAAGTGTGTATTTATAGGTACAGGGGCGGCACTACGTTATTACACAGGTGCCCCTGGCGATTCACATCTGAGGAACACGTGGCCATCATGCAGAATTTTGGGGTTTGTTCCACGTCCCACACACGCCTGGATTCTCGGGTGGTAGTTCCTACTTCTCTGGGTTTTATGTGGAGGAATGAACATTGAAAGCGGACTTAAGGTTTGTCTCTGTATCTTCTGCTGACAAGGACGCAGAGAAGACATTCGACAGTTTCAATAGAATGCATATGATTTGGAGAGATAGAGTTTGAGATAGAAAGCACAGAGAGGTTAGGGTCCGATCACATTCACTTAGTTCAAAAGATTCAACAAGAAGACATAGCTATAAGTGAATGCCATAGAGGACAGAACACTAGTATATATATATAATCAACATAGTGAAGATAATCATGAAGACATGTTGAGATTGAAGCCAAACCAAATGTGAAGACATAGCAAGGTAACGCCATGAGTGAAACACTTCAAATAGAACATTTGGTGGTGGCGTTACCCACCGTATAGGAAGTATTAGAACCAGACACGGCGCACAATTATCGTGGCGCTCCGAAGTCAAATTCCACATTAATGTATTCACACTTAGAATGTATGTCTTCATTGATTGAAGATATACTTTACTTCGTGTGTTGCACATCTAAGTCATCAATATGCATAAGGGTTAGGATGTGTGCCTGATCACAGGACATTTGAGGATTCCAGGATATTTAGCTCACACCGTAACTTGCAAAATCTCTTCTCATCCAAGGGCTTGGTGAAGATATCTGCCAATTGCTCTTCAGTGTTGACGTGTATGATATCAATATCTTCCTTCACAACATGATCTCTGAGAAAGTGATGACGAATTTCAATGTGCTTTGTCTTCGAGTGCTGAACTGGGTTGTTGGCAATCTTGATGGCGCTTTCGTTGTCGCAGTAGAGTGGCATTTGCTTCAGATGAATGCCATAGTCCTTGAGTGTTTGCTTCATCCACAGAAGCTGAGCGCAGCAAGATCCAGCAGCAATGTATTCAAATTCAGCAGTGGAGAGAGATACATAGTTCTGCTTCTTTGAAGACCAACATGCAAGTGATCGTCCCAGAAAATGACATGTGCCTGATGTAGACTTGCGATCCACCTTGTCACCAGCATAATCAACATCCGAGAATCCAACCAGATCAAACTCTGAGCCCTTTGTATACCATAATCCTAGAGTTGGGGTGTGAGCCAAATATCGAAGAATTCGCTTCACAGCTAAGTGATGCGACTCCTTTGGTGCCGCTTGGAATCGAGCACACATGCAAACACTAAGCATAATATTTGGCCTAGATGCACATAGATAAAGTAAAGAACCAATCATGGAGCGGTATACCTTTTGATCGAACTCTTTACCATTGTCGTCAGGACCCAGATGATGCTTGGCTGGCATTGGCGTCGTGAAGCCTTTGCAGTCTTGCATACCGAACTTCTTCGAGCAATCTTTGAGATACTTCTCTTGAGATATGAAGATGCCGTTGCGTTGCTGTCGTATTTGAAGACCGAGAAAGAACTTCAGCTCTCCCATCATAGACATTTGATATTGCTCTTGCTTCATATATCCAAACTCTTCACTGTACTTCTGATTGGTGCAGCCGAAGATAATGTCATCCACATATATTTGGCATACAAACAGTTCACCATCATATGTCTTCGTGAAGAGAGTGGGGTCGAGGGAACCAGGTATGAAGCCTTTGCTCTCTTCAGGAAGTATTTGAGTGTGTCATACCAGGCCCGAGGGGCTTGTTTGAGGCCATACAGAGCCTTGTTGAGCTTGTAT
Source organism: Triticum urartu (assembly GCF_056163025.1). Lineage (NCBI taxonomy): Eukaryota > Viridiplantae > Streptophyta > Magnoliopsida > Poales > Poaceae > Triticum > Triticum urartu. The sequence goes on along the minus strand of NC_141874.1, from coordinate 482,974,513 downwards.
ACCATGTCAGGATGTTTTGGATCTTCAAAGCCAGGTGGTTGTGCAACATACACTTCTTCTTCAATCTTGCCATTGAGAAAGGCGCTCTTCACATCCATTTGATAAAGAAGTATGTTGTGATGATTTGCATAGGCCAGCAGTATGTGTATGGCTTCAAGTCTAGCCACGGGAGCAAATGTTTCATCGAAGTCAATGCCTTCCACTTGAGTATATCCTTGAGCAACGAGACGAGCTTTGTTTCTGACAACTTGACTGTGCTCATCTTGTTTGTTGTGGTATATCCATTTTGTGCCTATTATGTTGTGCTTCTGAGGATGGGGACGCTTGACCAGTTCCCATACATTATTCAGCTCAAACTGTTGAAGCTCTTCTTGCATAGCTTGAATCCATTCAGGTTCCATGAAGGCTTCTTCAACTTTCTTGGGTTCTGTTATTGAGACGAATACGAAGTGCCCACAGAAATTTGCTAGCTGAGTTGCCCTTGAACGATTGAGTGGACCGGGTGCATTGATGCTATCAATTATTCTTTCAATCTGCACTTCATTGGCAACACGAGGATGTACAGGGCGAAGATTTTGCTCTTGCTGATCATTGTCGTTGTTACAAGGAATGTCTTCAGGCTGAGCATTGTCTTCAGGTTGATCAGGTGCTGAGATGATAAGTTCTTCTTCAGGATGAGCTTCAGAAGGTATAATTTCTCCAGTTCCCATTAGCTTGATTGATTCACTAGATGGAACTTCATCTAGCACATTTGGCAGGTGCTCTCTTTGTGAACCGTTGGTCTCATCGAACCGCACATCCATTATTTCAACCACTTTATAATGAAAGAGATTGAAGACTCTGTAGGAGTGCGAATCCTTTCCATATCCAAGCATAAAACCCTCATGTGCTTTTGGTGCAAACTTTGAGGTGTGATGTGGGTCCTTGATCCAGCACCTGGCACCAAATACTCTGAAGTAACTGACATTTGGCTTCTTGCCAGTAAGGAGCTCATAAGATGTCTTGTTCAGAAGCTTGTGAAGATAAACACGATTGATTGTATGGCATGCAGTATTAATGGCTTCAGGCCAGAATTTTCTTGGAGTCTTGTATTCATCTAGCATCGTTCTGGCCATCTCAATGAGTGTTCTGTTCTTGTGTTCGATGACGCCATTCTGCTGTGGCATGTACGGGGCTGAGAATTCATGTGTGATGCCCAAGGTATCAAGATATGTATCAAGGCCAGTGTTCTTGAATTCAGTGCCATTGTCACTTCTGATATGCTTTATCTTGGCGCCATAGTTGTTCATTTCTCGATTGGCGAAGCGTCTGAAGACATCCTGCACTTCAGTCTTGTAAAGGATTATGTGCGCCCAAGTATATCTAGAATAATCATCAACAATGACAAAGCCATAGAGACAAGCAGTAGTAGTGAGAGTTGAGTAATGAGTGGGACCGAAAAGATCCATGTGAAGCAGTTTGAAGGGTCGAGTAGTAGTCATGATTGTCTTCGAGGGATGTTTGGCCCTCGTCATCTTTCCTGCCTCACAGGCACCGCATAAGTGATCTTTCTTGAACTTGACGCCCTCGATGCCTATGACATGCTTCTTCTTTGCCAAGGTGTGGAGGTTCCTCATGCGAGCATGCCCAAGCCTCCGATGCCAGAGCCAGCATTCTGAAGCTTTTGCTAGAAGACATACGGCAAGCTGTGGTCCTGCTGAGAAATCTACCACGTACAAATCATCTTTTCGATACCCTTCAAATACTAGAGACTTGTCAGATTCCATTAGAACAAGGCAACAATATTTTCCAAATATTACGATCATGTTTAAATCGCAAAGCATTGAGACAGGCATTAAGTTGAAGCCAAGGGATTCAACAAGCATGACTTTATCCATGTGTTGATCCCTTGAGATTGCAACTCTACCTAGACCCAATACCTTACTTTTACCAGTGTCAGCAAATGTGATGTGGCTCTTGTCGGATGGACGTAAGGTTGAGTCCATAAGAAGGCTTCTTTTGCCAGTCATGTGATTTGTACACCCACTATCAATAATCCATTCTGAAGATGCTAGTGTCGTACCCTACAGTGCAGTTAGGGGGATAGGCTTCACGAAGAGAATTGTGAAGCAAAAACATTTGACGAACCAGTGGGTTATGAAAGCTTAGATCCAGATTAGGACTAATAGGGAGAGCAGCAAGCGATTCAGGAATGAAGTACATAGTAAGACCATTCAGACATTTGATCTTGCGCCCTACAAGATGTTTAAGGTCCCCAGCAATAGCGTCGGACGATTTTGGTTTTCTGCTTGAGACCTTTCCCTGCAAAAGAGAGTTAAGCTTTCTTAGCCACCCACATTTTCAAGGGTGGCTTAGAAGCAATAAGTCTAAGTGCAGCATCTGAGAACTTTGGCTTTGGAGCCCTAGCAAATAGTCTTGCAGGCGGACAATAGTACTCATAAGAATAAGCAGAATAGTTCTTGGTCTTATGAACATGGCGGTTTGATGAACCGCTCTCATATTCATAGACCTGAGTATGGTTTCCCTGCAAAACATTTGCGTTAGTGCGACTCAGGTGAGTCCTCTGTCTGTATGAAGCCTTTGGACCGTATGAAGCCTTTGGTCTGAGGTTTGTCTTCTTCACGTGAGGAGTCATGATGACATTCACAGGAAGATTCTCCAGACACTTTTTCGGAACCCAGATCTTCTTCATAGGCGGTCCGTTCCTGCAGTTAGTACCAATGTACCTGGCAAAAACTTCACCATTCTGATTCTTAAACAGTTTATAGTTTGCATCAAAGGATTCATCAATGACAATGGGGTTTGCACAAGTGAACCCAGATAGAGTGGATGGATCTGCTGATAATTCCTTTGCAGCAACCCATGTGGTTTTGGGGTACTGCTCAGGTTTCCAGTAAGAGCCATCAGCATTCATTTTCCTTACGAACCCAACACCCTCTTTCCTCGGGTTTCGGTTCAAGATCTGCTTTTTGAGGACATCACATAGTGTCTGATGCCCTTTAAGACTTTTGTACATCCCTGTTTCAAGCAATGTCTTCAACCTAGCATTCTCATCAGCAATAGCAGTGGAATCCTCAGCAAAGGGGTTAGTTCCCTCATCAATAGTTCAAGATATTGCAACAGTAGCAGCAGTAGAACATTCAGCAACAGTAGTAGCATTATCACGCTCAATGCATTTAAGACATGGTGGTTCAAATCTTTCCTGAGCGGAGCTGATCTGTTCAGCGCGAAGTGACTCATTTTCCTTTTGAAGATCTTCATGAGCCGCTCTCAATTTCTCAAGATCTTGCTTCCTTTGGAGATAATCATAGGAAAGCTTTTCATGAGTTGTTGAGAGTGTTTCATGACGAATTTCAAGTTCCTCATACTTAACGTGAAGATTTTTTATGTCTTTAATTAAGGACTCAGATCGAGTCATTTCAGCACCTAACAGATCATCGCTTCTGTCTAACAGTTTTTGAATATGTTCCATAGCTTTCTGTTGTTCAGTTGCAATTTTAGCAAGTGTTTTGTAGCTGGGTTTTGAACCACAATCAGAGTCATCGTCACTAGATGTTTGATAGTGAGTAGTGCGTGTGTTTACCTTGGCACCGCGTGCCATGAAGCAGTAGGTAGAAGCGGAGTAGTCCTTGTCATTTGCATCGGTGTCGGTGATGAAGTCATTGTCTTCAGTGTTGAAGATGGACTTGGCAACGTATGTTGTAGCCAGACTTGCGACGCCTGAATCGGACTCCTCCTCAGACTCCACCTCCGCCTCCTCAGAAGCGGACTCCTCCTCTGAATCCATTTCCTTGTCAACAAACGCACGTGCCTTGCCAGATGAGCTCTTCTTGTGTGATGAAGACTTTGAGGAAGACTTGAAAGAAGACTTTGAGTATTTCTTCTTCTTCTTGTCGTCAGAGTCATATTCCTTGCTCTTCTTCTTCTTTTTGTTCTCATTGTCTCACTGCGGACACTCAGAGATGAAGTGGCCAGGTTTCTTGCACTTGTGACATGTTTTGTTCTTGTAGCCGTGAGCAGAAGCTTCATCATTCCTTGAGCTTGATCGGGAAGACTTTCTGAAACCTTTCTTCTTGGTGAATTTTTGGAACTTCTTCACAAGCATAGCAAGTTCCCTTCCAATGTCTTCAGGATTATCCGAACTGCTGTCAGATTCTTCTTCAGATGAGGAGACAGCTTTTGCCTTCAAGGCACGAGTTCGCCCATAGTTTGGACCGTAGATATCTCTTTTCTCAGAAAGCTGAAACTCATGTGTGTTGAGCCTCTCAAGTATGTCAGACGGATCGAGTGTCTTGAAATCAGGACGTTCTTGAATCATCAGGGCTAGGGTGTCAAACAAACTATCAAGTGATCTCAGTAGTGTCTTGACGACTTCATGTTTGGTGATCTCAGTAGCGCCGAGGGCTTGAAGCTCATTTGTGATGTCAGTGAGTCGGTCAAATGTGAGCTGGACATTCTCATTGTCATTTCGCTTGAAGCGGTTGAAGAGGTTGCGAAGGACACTGATTCTCTGATCTCTCTGGGTTGAGACGCCTTCATTGACCTTGGAGAGCCAGTCCCAGACCAGCTTAGATGTTTCCAAAGCACTCACACGGCCATACTGTCCTTTGGTCAGATGACCATAGATGATATTCTTGGCAGTAGAGTCCAGTTGAACGAACTTCTTGACATCAGCAGCAGTGACACCTTCTCCAGCCTTGGGAACGCCGTTCTTGACGACATACCATAGGTCGACGTCAATGGCTTCAAGATGCATGCGCATCTTATTCTTCCAGTAGGGATATTCAGTTCCATCAAAGACGGGGCACGCAGCGGAGACTTTAATTATCCCTGCAGTCGACATAGCTAAAACTCCAGGTGGTTAAATCGAATCACACAGAATAAGGGAGCACCTTGCTCTGATACCAATTGAAAGTGCGTTATATCGACTAGAGGAGGGTGAATAGGTGATTTTTATGAAAGTCTTCAAAACGTGGAAGTTATGAAAACAAACGATAGAAATAAACATATTACCCTGCAGCGGAAGGTAGACTACACTAGGCAAGCCATAGTCAAGTATTCAATAGAGTGAAAGCATAATGACTAATAGCAGCAATGTAGTAAGGATCAGGTAGGAAGATATTGTGAAGCCACACAGAACACGCAGTCACTCAGTGAAGACAAAAGATAGTGCGAACATACAATGACTTCACAAGGAGTAACAGTAAGTAAAGGGAAGGGAAGATGAAACCAGTGACTCGCTGAAGACAATGATTTTTTGGACCAGTTCCAGTTGCTGTGAAAACTGTACGTCTGGTTAGGGCAGCTAGGTATTTAAACCTTAGGACACATAGTCCCGGACACCCAGTTCTGAACACGCAGCTCAGGACACCCAGTCCTCATCGTATTCCCCTTGAGCTAAGGTCACACAGACCTCGCCCAATCACTCTGGTAAGTCTTCAAGGTAGACTCCCAAACCTTCAAAGACTTCGTTCACCGGCAATCCACAATGTCTCTTGGATGCTCAGAACGCGACGCCTAACCGGCTGGAGGATGCACAGTCCTCAAGTGTAATAAGTCTTCAGATCACACAGACAAGAAGACTTACGTGATGCCTAACACTCTTTGGCTCTGGGTGGTTAGGGCTTTATCCTCGCAAGGAATTCTCTCTCAAAGGCTTCGAGGTGGGTCGCTCTCAAATGACAAAAGCCATACTCATACTCTCAAACGACAAAAAAATATTCAATATACATTAAAATATGTTTAATGTGTACTTGCAATTATTCGTCGTATATATATACATGCATACATATATATATATAGTGTTACTATTCATCACCCAGGCTGCAGAATAAGTTATTCTCCATCCGAGGTAATCTTACAATCATTTCATAATTAAATTACATTTCGAATTCAAATAGTTACATTCCTATTGATTCACTACGTAAAATTTGACATAAGAAAATAAAAATATAGGTCATAAGACAAGAAAATCTACAATTTATGTGTATTTTAGACTATATTTTTATGTTTGTAATTTTACATAACATAAAATATTTTTTACGGCAATTATATATTTTCTTACGGTCCCTTTTTGCGTCGGAAATAAGACAAAATTTACGGAATGTAAAATTACAGTGCATTGATGGTAAAATAGAGGAGGGTGAAGAATAACTAGTCCTCATCCAGGGTGACGAATAGCGCGACCCTATATATATATATATATATAATTCGTATTTTCAAAATTAGAACAGAGTAAATATCGGGCGGTACAGTGAACCGGGATCTACAGTACAGTAAACCTTTATAAAGTGATTTTTTTTCTTTTTTTTGTATTTCAAATTTTTGGTATGATACAACAGTTCATTGTGTAAAAAAATGTCCAATGTGTATTATAAAAATGTTTATTTTATATTAAGAAAATGTTCATGGTATAGAAAAAATCTTAATACGTATTATAAAAATATTCATTGTATACTAAAAATGTTAATTATGTATTTGATTTTTATTCAGCATATAGAGTATTACACAAAATGTTCAATGTGTATTTGCGAACTGGTCAACCCATGTTACGAAAATATTAAATGCATATTAAAAATTATTCAATATACACTAAAATATGTTTAATGTGTACTTGAAAATTGTTACTTCCTCCGTCACAGTTTAGAAGGCAGAGTTAAATTTGCGTGCCTTTTCATAATAGACAAGGTATAGGGCGATGTCGGTGTACTAGAGTAGGGGTACCTTAGTATCCCGAACTTGTGCACGGGCAGTCGCAGCATCCCGCGGCAAGGCTTGCCGGGTGACCGCCAAGATCCTCCGTGGTTCCTTTGGAGCCATTCAAGAACAAAGTGTCCAAGTCAAGAAGACAAGACCCCGGCAAGAGGAGCTTGCCGGGAAGGCCACTCAAGGCATTTCAAGGAACTTGCCACGGCACACCACGCGTTCCGGCAAGACCCGGTGAGCGACAAGCTCCCGGGCGCGACAAGTCAACAACCGCGGCAAGGCGCTTGCCGCGGCGAGCCACCTCTCCGCGCCCGCGCTCCAGCACATCCACCAACGTGTCGCTCTGGGGCCCTTCCAGGCGTACGTGGCGGAAGGCTGTGCAGCTAGGGACGTGCGGTGGCAAGCGGCGCTGACAAGATCGCCATCGTGGCGAACGGTGGCGTCCCTGGCGGTCCCTTTTCGCACTGTTTAGGCGACACAGACGGGCATTTAAGACCCTTGTCCCCTGCCGTCAGGGTTAGGTATGATACACTGTAGCAGGTAGTTGTGCCTACCATAGCACCTTTCCATTTTTGCCCTTTACCTCCGTTGCCACCTGTCGGTAGCCCCTTGAGCATATAAAAGGAGGCCCGTGTGCAATGTAGAGGGGGGTTAGCCAGTTCGAACACTCACGCTCGGTCTTGCTAGCCGCTGGTGTGTACTGTAGCACTCCGCGCTCCCGAGCTAGAAATCAATACAAAACCATAAAGCAGGAGTAGGGTTTTACGCATCCGTGCGGCCCGAACCTGGGTAAATCGCTCGCGTGCTTCGCCTCGATTTGCTCTTTGCACGATCTCCGCCCCCGCCGAATCAAAAGGGACCTGGCCCGCCGGTCCCATAGGTGCCCGTGGATCAGCACCCCGGCATCTTTGGCGCGCCAGGTAGGGGGCGTCGAAGTTGTGTGAACCAGATCCGGCGTTCTCGCGAGCTAGATCTTCATCATCTTCATCAACATGCCGCCGAAGAAGAAAGTTTCAGAGGCAGCTGCTCCGTCCGCGCCGAGCTAGCCATCGCCGGAGCAAACGGTTGGTGGGGCAGGCACCGGCGGAAGGACACACGTCGACGAGGGAACTCACGGTGCTGCCAGGTCTCAGGACAAGGCTGCGCTGCCCATCGGCGGCGTAGCCAGCTCCCACAATGACCGGGCGCACTCCAAGACCTCGGCATCCGTGCATGCAACGCGCCCATCTCAGGAGGCGCGGGACCGACAGCGTCATGGTACTCACGGTACCATGCGTTTGCTAGATCAAGATTGAGCCGGTGGATCTTGGAGCGCTCAGGACCACCATGCACGTCAACCTGCTGGCGCGAGCGAGACACGGTCGCCTGGACAAGATACTGCTCCTTCTAACGTAGTTAGAAGTCCGAGCATATCCCGCTCCTCGCACCGTTCGCCACCGCCACCCGCCACCGCAGTAGAAGCTTTGGCGCGAGCTCAGCTGCTCCTAGACTACCCTCCAGCGGCGGACAAGATCGACGATTGGAGGGCCACTATCCAGAGTCTCATCGGCTTCGCCAACGGCGACACTCCACGACAGCCGAGCACGTCTCAGCCGCGGCAAGCCAGCCAGGCACGAGCCAGAGACAACAAGACTGGTGGGGGTGCAACTACTGTGCACTCTCCACCCCGAAGGCCAAGATTGCCAACTCGCCGGGTCCACCTCGACAGCGACTCCACCGCGTCGTCAGATCCGCGAGCTCATCGCGATCAGCGCCAAGTTCTTCAAGAACGACAACAAGAAGACACTCGTACTCGCATCGAGCGCCGGAGAGAAGCGCGGCGTCAATCAGACCAGCGCGTTGGGCCCTCTGTTGACATGCATGCGCCAGGGGAACCAGGCGACTTGCCGTACGCGGTAGGTTGCCCTGCGTTCACTCATGAGCTGCGGCAAGTCCAGTGGCCCAGTATGAAGAATTTCAAACCAGATGTACCAGAGAAGTACGACGGCAAGTCGCATCCGTCGGAGTTCCTCAGCATCTACACCATCGCGGTGCAGGCTGCTGGGGGGCGGGACAACAAGATCCTTGCCAACTACTTCCCGTTGGTGCTCAAGCCCAACGTCAGGTCCTGGCTCATGCACTTGCCGGACAACTCCATATCCTCCTGGGCTGATCTATGCCATCAGTTTGTCGGCGCCTTTACAGGCGGCCACAAACCTCATGGCTAAGAGAGTGATCTTCATCTGCTCGTCCAGAAGGAAGGAGAGCCCCTGCGCAAGTATATTCAAAGGTTCAGCCGTGTACAGTACAACATCCCAGACGTCCACCCCGCCGCGGTCATTAGCGTGTTTCATCAGAACGTGCGTAACCGCAGGATGCGGGAGGAGATGGCGATGTGCAGGATCAGAGATGTCAGTGAGCTATATGCCCTGGCCGACAAGTGTGCACGCGCTGAGGAAGGGAGGAGACTCCCCGGAGAGAAGACGGGAGCAGAAGGATCTGACAGTGAGGATATTGCCCCGGTAAAGAAAAACCGGCGGCGGAACAGGAAGAAGAAAGGCAAAGAGGTGCTAGTCGTTGAGCAGCCCGGCAACGAAGGTGGCGCCAAGAAGGCCAAAGTTGGTAGCTCCGGCAAGGAGATTGCCGCGTGCGCCAACTGCCAGGCTGTGGCAGCCGCCGACAAGCAGGACGGCTCCGACAAGCAATACTGCAAGATTCACCGCACCAAGGGCCATGACCTCCAGAGCTGCAAAAAGGTCGAGCAGCTTGTCCAGCAGCAAAAGGCTGAGTACGAGCGGCGAGACAAGGAGAGGGCCCAAGGTGGCGCTGCAGAATCTGGCAAGAAGCGCGCCGGCCGAGGAGGACGCCGCGGTAAGGCCAAGCAGCGGCAAGGAGACAGACCTCCCCGCGGCCGCGACAACGATGAAGACGACGACGACGACGAAGACATGGATGATGTTGAGACCAGTGAGCAGGAGTTTCAGAAAGCCACAGAGGTCTTGTGCGTTGACGGTGGTGCTTCTCTGCATACCTCGCACCGCCAACTCAAACAGTGGGTGCGGGAAGTTAATGCAGCAGAACCACCTATCGAATCACGCAAGCTTCTGAAGTGGTCCAGCACGCCTATCATCTTCGACATTGAGGATCACCCTGATCGCACAACTGCGGTCGGGTGTTTGCTGATGTTGGTATCACCAACTATCCGCAACCTCAAAGTCACCAAGATGCTAGTTGACGGCGGGGCCGGCTTAAACCTGGTCTCCTCCACTGTACTCCAAAAACTCCAAATCCCTGACAGCAAGCTCGAAGAGACCGGCACATTCCAAGGAATCAATCCGGGAAGGAGCAAGCCGAAGGGGAAGGTCACGCTGCCGGTAACATTTGGCAGCGAGCTGAACTTCAGGACTGAGAGGGTCACATTTGATGTTGCCGATATTCCATTGCCTTACAATGGGATACTTGGCCGTCCAGCACTCGCCAAGTTCATGGCAGCCTCTCACTATGCATATAACATGCTGAAGATGCCAGGCCCGATAAGCGTCATTTCTGTCCCCGGCGACAAGAAGGATGCTCTTATCTGTGCCGACAAGATCTACCGGGAAGCAGCAGCCATGGCAGATCGCAAGCCACTTGCCGCTGAAGCTCCCGGGGGAAAGAAGACCAAGTCCGACAAGAGTTCTGATGCCCACTCCGGCAAGCGCACCTCTTCGGAGTGCTGCGCTGCCGTCGAGAACGCGCCATCGAGCTCCACCGGCAAGCGTAAGAAGACGATGGCAGCTCCGCCAGAGACGAAGAAGGTATCCGCCAAGGAGGACAACATTGGTGGTACCTTCACCATCAGTGCCACGCTCGACCCTAAATAGGAAAGCGTGCTCGTTGCTTTCCTGCGGGCGAATGTCGACGTGTTTGCATGGCAGCCGTCTGACATCCCCGGTGTTCCCAGGAAAGTGATTGAGCACCACCTTGCCGTTTGTCCCCATGCACGGCCCGTCAAGCAGAAAGTCAGGAAGCAGGCAGTGGAGCGCCAAGAATTCATTGCAGAAGAGATCAAGAAACTGGAAGCAGCAGGCCTTGTCAGAGGAGTGCTCCATCCCACGTGGTTGGCCAATCCTGTAGTCGTGCGCAAGGCAAACGGGAAATGGAGACTTTGTATCGATTTTACCGATGTTAACAAAGCTTGTCCCAAAGACCCATTTCCTTTGCCGCGCATTGACCAGATTGTTGACTCCACAGCCGGATGTGATTTTCTTTCATTTCTTGACGCATACTCAGGATATCATCAGATCTTCATGGCCGAAGAGGATGAAGAGAAGACCGCATTTATTACTCCATGTGGCACGTACTGTTTCATACGGATGCCTTTCGGATTAAAAAATGCTGGTTCGACATTTGCAAGAGTAGTCCATGTTGCTCTTGAGCCACAAATACAAAGAAATGTGGAAGCCTACATGGATGATATAGTGGTCAAGAGCAAGGACAGAGCAACCCTGATTCAAGATTTAGACGAGACCTTTGCAAATCTGCACAAGATCAGCCTCAAGCTCAACCCAGAGAAGTGTGTGTTTGGAGTTCCCTCCGGCAAGCTTCTCGGGTTCTTCGTGTCTCAGCGGGGAATTGAAGCCAATCCCGACAAGATCAAGGCCATTGAGCAGATTGAAGCACCAAAGCGCGTCAAGGATGTACAGAAACTTGCCGGTTGCGTGGCTGCTCTCAGCAGGTTTATCTCTCGGTCTGCTGAGCGCGCCCTGCCGTTTTTGAAATTATTGAAAAAGGCAGGTCCAATGAAATGGATTCCGGAAGTGGAGGCTGCGCTGCAAGACCTGAAGAGATACCTGTCCTCCCCTCCAATACTTGTCGCACCTAAGCCACAAGAGAAGTTGCTGCTGTACATAGCGGCAACCAATCAAGTGGTTAGTGCTGCGTTAGTAGTAGAGAGGGAGGTAGATGATGAGCCAGCAACCGCGGCAAGCGCATCCAGCGACAAGCAGGGAGCTTCCCCGACAAGCTCTGGTCCCGACAAAGATGGATCTGCGCAGATACACGACGAGATACACGAGAAGATGGTGCAGCGCCCAGTTTACTTTGTCAGTTCCCTTCTGCAGGGGGCTAGGTCAAGGTACTCTGGTGTGTAGAAATTGCTTTTTGGCCTTCTCATGGCCTCGAGAAAGCTGCGCCATTACTTCCAAGCACATGAGATCACAGTTGTCACTCGCTTTCCGCTGAAGAGGATACTGCAGAATCCAGAAGCGACAGGCAGGATTGTTGAGTGGGCACTGGAACTGTCAAGCTTTGGCCTCAAGTTTGAAAGCACTTCAACTATCCAGAGCAGAGCATTGGCAGAATTCATAGCAGAATGGACACCAACACCAGATGAAGAAATTCCAGAAACGAGCATCCCCGACAAGGAAGCAAGCAAAGAGTGGCTGATGTACTTTGATGGTGCCTTTTCACTGCAAGGCGCAGGCGCTGGCGTGCTGCTTGTCGCACCCACCGGTGAGCACCTCAAGTACGTAGTCCAGATGCACTTCCCCAAGGAGCAAGCAACGAACAATACTGCAGAATATGAGGGCTTGCTTGCCGGTCTCCGGATCGCGGCAGACCTTGGAATCAAGAAGCTCATTGTCAGGGGTGACTCACAGCTTGTCGTCCGCCAAGTAAACAAGAGTTATCAGAGTCCGTTGATGGAAGCTTACGTCGACGAAGTGAGAAAGCTAGAAGAACACTTTGACGGCCTACAAATGGAGCATGTTCCAAGAGCTCAAAATGCCATTGCAGATGGCCTGTCAAAGTGTGCCGCACTTAAGTTACCTGTGGAACCAGGGATCTTTGTGCTCAAGCTGACTCAGTCGTCCGTAACGCCATCAACTGGACAGAGCAAGAAGAGGAAGTTGGTTTCTGGTGACTATTTGCCGGCAGAGCTTCCCGAAGCCGCCGCCAAGAAGGTCCCCAAGATCAACGCCAAGAGTGCTGAGGAGCAGCCTGCTCCGGCAGACCCTAGGGTTTGTTCCGTTGAAGCAGGAGCTCCCGACAAGTTTTGCTCCGGCAAGCTTGCCGGGGAACGTCATGCTCCGGCAGAGCCGCAGGTTCTTGCCGTAGAAGCGGATATTCCCGCAGTAGTCTCCAAGATCAACACCAAGAGTGCTGAGGAGCAAGATGCTCCGGCAAGCCCGAGGGTTTGTTCCGTTGAAGCAGAAGCTCCCGACAAGTTTTGCTCCGGCAAGCTTGTCGGGGAACGTCAAGCTCCGGCAGAGCCGCAGGTTCTTGCCGTGGAAGCGGATGTTCCCGCAGCAGCAGATTTGCCTTTAGTCCTTGTTGTCGAGCCACAAGCTCCAGCATGGGCACAGCAGATTGTCCATTTCCTTCAGACAGGAGGACTTCCCGAAGAGCAAGAAGAAGCGGAGAGAGTAGCCCAACAGTCAAGTATGTACCAGTTTGTCGACAAGACACTGTACAGAAGAAGACTCAACGGTGTGAAATTGAAGTGTATTCCCCGGGAAGATGGACAAAAGCTGTTGGCAGAAATACATGGAGGCATATGTGGTCACCACATTGGCGCAAGAGCACTTGTCGGTAAAGCTTTCCGGCAAGGTTTCTTCTGGCCAACAGCCCTCCAGGATGCAACTGCACAAGTAACCAAGTGTGAAGCGTGTCAGTTTCATTCCAAGCAGATACACCAACTAGCTCAAGCTCTCCAGACGATCCCTTTATCCTGGCCATTTTCGGTTTGGGGGCTCGACATCCTCGGCCCCTTTCCCCGAGCTGTCGGGGGCTTTGAGTACTTGTACGTTGCAATCGACAAGTTCACAAAGTGGCCGGAAGTCGAACCAGTGAGGAAGGTGACAGCACAGTCAGCAGTCAAGTTCTTCAGGTCGATTGTTTGCCGCTTCGGGATCCCTAACAGGATAATCACCGACAACGGCACGCAATTTACGAGCCGCACCTTCACGCAGTACGTCCAAGATCTTGGCGCCAAGGTCTGCTTCGCTTCTGTTGCTCACCCGAGAAGCAACGGTCAAGCGGAGAGGGCAAATGCCGAAGTGCTGCGCGGGCTCAAGACCAGAACTTTCGACAAGCTGCACAAGTGCGGAAGAAACTGGATCGAGGAGCTGCCGGTGGTTCTTTGGTCGATCAGAACGACGCCAAATCGAGCCACTGGACAGACACCTTTTGCTCTAGTCTATGGAGCAGAGGCAGTTATCCCCACGGAACTCGTATACGGGTCACCTCGAGTGCTCGCTTATGATGAGCTCGAGCAAGAGCGGCTGCGACAAGATGACGCGCTGCTCCTTGAGGAAGACCGTCTTCAGGCTGCTGTGCGAGCTGCTCGCTACCAGCAAGCTTTGCGCCGCTACCATAGCCGCAAAGTTAACGCCAGAAGTCTCGAGGAAGGCGACCTTGTTCTTCGGCACGTTCAGTCCGCCAAGAATTCCAACAAGTTGACGCCGAAGTGGGAAGGCCCTTACCGGGTGAAACGAGTCACTAGGCCTGGCGCTGTCCGCCTTGAGATCGAAGATGGCATTCCAGTGAGCAACTCCTGGAACATTGAGCATCTTCGTAAGTTTTACCCGTAAGGCACGGTTGTCGGAACCTGTTCCGGCAACCACCTTTTGTACAAGTCTTGCCGCTGTTGCATGTAATCCTTTGTACAAAGCCGGGCGCAGATCCCGTGCATAAGTAAAGCTCATGTGCTCCCCACATTTTGTCAATTTTATGCTTTCTATTTTCTGGCATATATGATCTGACACTTTGTGCAGCCCCTACTCCACGGTAAGCAATAACGAGCCGTAAAGCTCCATATCTGTATTGTCTCTTCTTCCTTTTGAAAGCAAGGTTCCCCTCGCCCACAAGTTTGCTGGGGGGGGGGGGAAGGAGAAGATGATGGATGGTATGGGCCAGGCGTCGTTCAAGAAAGTTTCGCCTTGCCGGGAAGCAAACAACAGAAAAGCTAAGTTGCCAAAGTTTGAGCAATCAAATTTTTTAAATTTTAAGTTATCTCCCTTGAACGACCACACTTTGTATGGGAAACCTGTGCGTGGAGGAACCAACTCACAGCTAGTTGCGCCCCTACTTTGTTTCGAGTCCGCTCAACAACTTAAGTGAGCTGCTAGCGCCCTTACTTTGCTTCGAGTCCGCTCAGCAACTTAAGTGAGCCGCTAGCGCCCTTACTTTGTTTCGAGTTCGCTCAGCAACTTAAGTGAGCTGCAACTAGTTGCGACAAGGTTTCTTGCCGGTAGCGGCACCGCCAGCAGGCTGCTGACGTTCCGCACTCAGCGCTCGCGGCTCAGGTGCCTGCACCGGCAAGTTCCCTAAAAGCGTAGGGCAAAAACATACAAAGGGAGGAATCAAGTAAAGGGAGTAACGTTGCAATCATTGCCCACAATCAAGTTACATTACAAAGATAGCTTGTCGCAGCTCTAACAGATTGTTTTCATGACATGATGGGCAGCGACAAGAAAAGAGGAAATGAGCGGCCTAATCTACGCGATTGCCTTCGACCCGCTTGATCCCGCTCACCTTGTCCATAATAGGTGCGACAAGGGCCTTGAGCTCCTCCAGATCAGCTTCTGGCGGCAAGGACCTGAGGATGTTGGTGAGGCGGAGGCCCGGATTGCGGAAGGCCACCTTCATCAACACTTTCTCGAGGGCTCCTGCACAGATCTCGCACGACTCGTCAGCTAGTTGCTTGGGGATCCTCTCTCGGAGTCGCTGAAGGGCCGTCGCCACGCCCTTGAAGAATAGGACGAGCTTGGCGCTGGGCTGGAGGTTGTCGTCGGAGGGATACCCAAGATCTTCCATCCCCAGCTGCGCCAGCTCCTTGTCGATATCTGTGGCGGCGTTCACCAGACTCTCCGTCCAGTGCGTCACAGTCTCCCTGAAGGTGTTCTGGGTGGTGGCAGCGCTCTCCAGCAGCGCCTTGTCGGCCTTGATTTCCTCCTTCAAGGCCGCCTCCCGCTTCTTGGCGCTGTCCAGAGTCTTGGTCAAAGTGGTTAGCTTCAACTCAAGATCCACGTTGGAGGCCTTGGCGACGCTGAGCTCCTTGCCCTTCTCGGAGAGATCGTCCTCCAGCCGCGCCACCTTTGTCTTCAACTCCTCCTTGGCGGCCTCGGCGGCGGCGGCAGCGTCCTCCGCTTGCTTGAGGGTTCCGCCAAGCTTCTCCTTGCGCGAGGCAAGCTCCTCCTCGTGGGCGTCGAGATTGACCTTCCGCTGCGCCAGCTCGCCCTCTTCCGCGGCTAGCTTCACAGCGGCAAGTCGCTGGCGCTCTTCGGCTTCAGCCTTCTCGAGGAGAAAGGCCTTCCGCGCTTCAGCGAGCTGCTCCCGCTCCTCCGCCAGGGATCGGAGGGCTTCCCGGTGGAAACCCCCGAGCTCGCCCGCGCGCTTTTCAATGTCTGCTCCCGCCTTCGCGACAAGCGCCTCGCGGGACTCCAGCTTGGCTTGTCGCGCGTGGTAGAGCGACATCAACCTGCGTAGCAGCCGCTCTTCTTCGGGCTCGTTGCTGCTGCTGCTTGGCGCGTCGACCAGCTTCAGCCCCGCGGAGGCGAGCACTTCTCCGTCGAAGACCTCCCCCTCGACCGGCGCTCTGGAGCTTGATGCCCAGGGAAGATTGATGAAGACGTCGTCGCCGGCCTTCAAATAAACTCCCGGCTGGGGCTCCTTGGAACTTGGCGCTGCGGCTTCGGCAGATGGGTCGGCGGTCGGCGTAGCGCCTGGCGCTCCTGCGGCCTCTGGGCCGTTAGTACGATCGCCAGATTCCTCGCCAGTTGCTGCGGCGTCAGCCTTGGCGGCCTCTGCGCCGGTGGCATCTCCAGCACCGGCTGCTTCGTCGGCGGCGACCTCTATCTCCATCTGCTCCGCAGCGGATGGATCTGACGGCCGGAAAAGGGGAGAAGAGTCAAACAGAATCCAGCAGAAACCCATAAAGATCAAGAAAGAAAGATCCAAGAGAAGTTTTGAAGCAAGGGGAGTACCTGCACCAGGCTCTGCGGTTGTGGTCTCCGTCGTCGGGGGGCCGCTGGCGCTGTCCCTCGCCGGAGAACCCTCCCTTGCCGGAGACTTCTCCCTCACCGGGAAGCCTTCCCTTGCCGGAGAATTCTCCCTTGTCGGGGGATTCTCCCTTGGCTCCTGGTGGGGCTGCTCGGCTCCTACACAAGTCAACAAGCAGATATCAGCAAAGACAAGTACCCATGCGCGCCTCGCCGCGGAAAATAATTCACACACTTACGCTGGGGGCTGCCATGGAGGAAAGTCGCCGGCTCCGGCAAGGTTGTCTCGGGCGCGCCACCTGTTGTCGCAGTGGGCTCGTCCTCGATGATGATCACCGGGGCCTTAGCTCTCTTTGCCGCTCTCTGGGCCAGAGTCCTAAAGAGGAACAGATTCAGGGAAAAGCAAGTGAGAAACAAGACCAACAGCAAGAGTTGAAGAAATGCAAGTACAACAAGAGAAGCTTACTCTTCTTCTTCTTCCTCGTCGGAGCTTAACGCGGAGAAGTCGAAGCCTGGCGCGCGCCCGGCGCGAGGAGGCGGAGGAGAAGATTCCCTTGGCCGCTTGGCGGGAGCAGTGGCGTCGGCCTGAGACGACCCCGCTCCGGCTGTCGGCGCGGCGTGAGTAGCGGCAAGGACTGAAGCGGTGGTCCGGCTAGACTCCGCTCCAGTTGCCGTCGTAGCATGAGGCACTCCCGCGGCAACGGTGTTTGCCGTGGTCGAGCGTGTCACGTGGCGTGGCGACTGTTGGCCCGCTTGCCACTCCGCCACATCACCAACCTTGCGGAGACGCCTTCTTGGTGGGGATGGAGGCTCTGCTTCTGATGGGCTGTCTGAAGACGAGGTGGAAGAAGAGTCGA
This sequence comes from Triticum urartu, assembly GCF_056163025.1. NCBI lineage: Eukaryota > Viridiplantae > Streptophyta > Magnoliopsida > Poales > Poaceae > Triticum > Triticum urartu. The sequence continues at coordinate 482,956,992 of NC_141874.1, read as the reverse complement.
TTTGCAACGAGCCGCTCGTGTCCTTGGCGGGCTCGCTCGGCTCGGCGTCTTGCCCGGCGGGCTCCCCTCGCTCGGCACGGCTTGCCGCTTCTGCTGCATCGGCCTCCTCCATAGTGAACCCGAACTCGCCCGCGGCTGCGGCTGCCGCTGCCTCCTCCAGCCTAGTGGCGATGAGCGCCATCTCCGCATCCGTGGTGTCGCGGGTGAGGCCGTACTTCTCGTCAAGGCGGATTGGCACTTCCACCAAGTCGTCGAAGAATTGCTGCACGACCTCGTCTGCAGGCTCCTGCCAAGTTGGCACAATCCCGTGCGAGTCGCACTCCGGCATCATTGCACGGATGCGGTCGAGCGCGGAATTGTTGCACAAAGGCACGACGCCCCCCGGCAACCTGAACACCTCGGGATGCTGGGGGTCATATTTGAACAGCTCCTGCAGCATCGCGTTGAGATCCAGGACTGTGAAGTTGTAATTGAGGCCTGGCCGCAGCCTCATGATGTCTGCCGCGTTCTTGAACTCCCAAGTGGGCCTCCCCCATTCCTGCAGGGGGGCGATGCGGCGGCGAAGGAAGTCTGCGCCAACAACGCCAACAGTAAGCCCGGCAAGCCTCAGGCGCAGGATCCTGGTGACGGCAATCTTCAGCCTGGCGTCCTCCGGAGCCATGTCACTCCAATCGCTGCCGCGTGCTACTGGGGTTCGGCGTCGGACGGTAAATGGCTGCGGGCTCTCCTCGTCAATCCAGCACCAATCAGCTCTCCACTCCTCCCACTTGCCGCGGAATTCTCCCTCCAGATAAGTCTCTTTCTTGCCGGGCCTTGAGATCCAGGCAATCCCGCCGGATAGAGGCTCTCCTCTCTCTACTCGGGGTATGAAAAAGTGGCGGAAGAGGGCTACGTTGGGAAGGACTCCGACAAAGTTTTCGCAGAGGTGTGCGAAAACTGCCATTGTCAGGACGGCGTTGGGGGTGAAGTCAAGGAGATGGAATCCATAGGTGTTCATGATGTCGCAGAAGAAATCAGAGAAGGGTGGGCAGAGCCCGCAATAGAAGAACAATGCGAAGAAGGGGTACCCATTCGGAGCCTTCTTCCAAGCGGCGGCAGGGAGAACCTTTGTGCACGGATGCGCGCGCGTCTCCGCCGACCAGAACAGATAGTAGTTCTCCCTCAGCTCCTTCGCGCCGAGCTTGGGGGGGAAAACGGACCGCTCCTTCCGCAGCGCCGCGAGCCGCTGCGCCTCGGTCGTCTTCACGGTCTTCCCCTTGTCGGCTTTTGGAGCCATGGCGGAAGTAGTGGAGGAGGTCGACGGCGTTGGTGGTGCTAGTGGCGATGGGGGGCGGAGCGCTGCTCTCTCTCTCAGCTTTGGGGAGGTAAGAGAGCAGCGGAGATTCCTGAGATTGGGAACGGCAACGGGCGAGTGGGCCAACTGCCCCTGTTTCCCCTACTTATAAAGGGGGGAGGGGGCGGACGTTCCGCATTTCCAAATAAAGAAACCCCCACGACCTCTCCCACGACGCCGCATTCAACGCGTGCCGTTCGGGGAGGGCACGGTGGATACGGAGTGAGATACGGCGTAACCTAGGCCGCGCGTGCCCGTGCCCTGTTTTGGGCCTGGCCCAACAGCGCCCGGCACCGTGTATGGCCCAGGCCCGGGGGCTCCTGTCGGTGTACTAGAGTAGGGGTACCTTAGTATCCCGAACTTGTGCACGGGCAGTCGCAGCATCCCGCGGCATGGCTTGCCGGGTGACCGCCAAGATCCTCCGTGGTTCCTTTGGAGCCATTCAAGAACAAAGTGTCCAAGTCAAGAAGACAAGACCCCGGCAAGAGGAGCTTGCCGGGAAGGCCACTCAAGGCATTTCAAGGAACTTGCCGCGGCACACCACGCGTTCCGGCAAGACCCGGTGAGCGACAAGCTCCCGGGCGCGACAAGACAACGACCGCGGCAAGGCGCTTGCCGCGGCGAGCCACCTCTCCGCGCCCGCGCTCCAGCACATCCACCAACGTGTCGCTCTGGGGCCCTTCCAGGCGTACGTGGCGGAAGGCTGTGCAGCTAGGGACGTACGGTGGCAAGCGGCGTGACAAGATCGCCATCGTAGCGAACGGTGGCGTCCCTGGCGGTCCCTTTTCGCACTGTTTAGGCGACACAGACGGGCATTTAAGACCCTTGTCCCCTGCCGTCAGGGTTAGGTATGATACACTGTAGCAGGTAGCTGTGCCTACCACAACACCTTTCCATTTTTGCCCTTTACCTCCGTTGCCACCTGTCGGTAGCCCCTTGAGCATATAAAAGGAGGCCCGTGTGCAACGTAGAGGGGGGTTAGCCAGTTCAAACACTCACGCTCGGTCTTGCTAGCCGCTGGTGTGTACTGTAGCACTCCGCGCTCCCGAGCTAGAAATCAATACAAAACCATAAAGCAGGAGTAGGGTTTTACGCATCCGTGCGGCCCGAACCTGGGTAAATCGCTCGCGTGCTTCGCCTCGATTTGCTCTTTGCACGATCTCCGCCCCCGCCGAACCGAAAGGGACCCGGCCCGCCGGTCCCATAGGTGCCCGTGGATCAGCACCCCGGCAGGCGCATTGCATTTGTTTCTAGTAGCTAATTAGTACTCCAATATACTATTTCTATATGCATGCGTAGTGTGAATGCTATTTTTTAGACCATCCCACAACCAATAGATAACCACCTAGGTTCAAGAGAATTTCCAAGCGCGCCTTCTAAACCGTGACGGAGGGAGTATATATATATATAGTATTACTATTCATCACCCAGGGTGCAGAATAAGTTATTCTTCACCCGAGGTAATCTTACGATCATTTCATAATTAAATTACGTTTCGAATTTAAATAGTTACATTCGTATTGATTCACTACGTAAAATTTGACATAAGAAAATAAAAATATAGGTCATAAGACAAGAAAATTTACAGTTTATGTGTATTTTAGACTATGTTTTTACGTTTGTAATTTTACATAACGTAAAATATTTTTTACGGCGATTATATATTTTTCTTACGGTCCCTTTTTGCATTGGAAATACGACAAAAGTTACAGAACGTAAAATTACGGTGCATTGATGGTAAAATAGAGGGGGGTGAAGAATAACTATTCCTCACCCAGGGTGACGAATAGCGCGACCCTATACACACACACACACACACACACACACATATATATATATATTCAAAATTAGAACAGAGTAAATATCGGGCGTTACAGTGAACCGGGATCTACAGTACAGTGAACCTTTACAAAGTGATTTTTAATAAAAGGCAAAAAAACAAGACGACAAGAGGGAATCAAACCATTGATCTCTCGTTTAATGCTCGAGGTAACAACCACGCCACCATCTCATCATATTTGTTTAATTACAGCTTTTCAAATCCTCTCTTCTTCTTCTTTTTTTTCTTTTTTTTCTTGGAATGGGGTTCGTCGGTTTTCCTTTTCCTTTTCTTTTGCTAAAGGCATGAACATTTTTTAATTCAGAAATTATTTTTCATATTTAATGAACTTTTATAAAAATTGATGAATTTGTTTTTAAAAATCGATGAATTCATTCAAATTTGGTGAACTTTTTTGACAAATCAATGAATTTTTTTCCATGTATGAGAACGTTTTTTTTTTACAATTGATAAATTTTTTGAAATTCGATGAACATATTTCGAAAATCAATCAACTTTCTTTGAAATTTCTTATTTTCTTAAAATTGATAACTTTTTTCCAGAAATAGATAACTTTTTTATGAACTTTTTTCAAAATTGGTGAACTTTTTCCAAGTTTGCGAATATTTTTTGAAGTTGATGACTTTTTTCGAAATTCGATGAACTTTTTCCCAAAATCAATGAACTTTCTTCAAAATTGCTGATTTTTTCCAAAATTGATAAGTTTTTTGTAAAAAAAATCGATGAACTTTTATCAGATTTAATGAACTTTTTTTCTAAATCAATGAACTTTTTCCAACTTTCAGAATGTTTTTTAAAATTGATGAACTTTTTTCGAAATCAATGAGTTTTTTCAAATCCGTGAAACTTTTCCTCAAAATTACGTGAACTTTTATCTAATTCAATGAACTTTTAGAGATTATTGCAAAGTTTTTTCATATAATTCGTGAATATTTTTTGAAATTCATGAACTTTTAATTTTTTGAAATCAATGAATTTTCAAATCCATGATTTTTTTGTCCAACTGATGATTTTTTTTCAAATATATGAACTTTTTGCTAAATCCATCTTTTTCAAAATCAATGAACTTTTTACAAAACTGATGAACGTTTTCCAATTTTTACGAACATTTTCAAATATTTGAAGTTTCCTCAAGTTCAAATTTTTTTTATTGTGTATTATTTTTAAATTTTTATCAGAAAATAACACACATAATAAACTGGGTACATATCCTACATGATAATACCAAAAGAACTGTCAATTACCGTGTTTTCTAAAAAATGAACAACAAAAAGAGTTGGCGTAGTTGTTATTCTGCCGTCTACAGATGTGTGCAGGCTGGGATTGAATCTTGCTTCTCCAAGAAATAATTTCGTGCTGTTTTTCACAGTATGCAAGCAGATAATTTTTTTCTCCTTGCCGCGTTTGCTGGCTGGCCCGCCACACCCGCCGTGAAAGCGAGTAACCTCCTCGCTTCCATGATTCGGCTTCGCTCTGTTTTCTTCGTTGTGGGATCCTTGTTTCAGGAATTTTCTCGAAGATTCGTGGCCGGTTTTAGTTTTATTCTTTTCTTGATTTCTTTGTTCTTTCTCTTTTTCTTATTCTTTTTTTCTGCTTATTCCATTCTATTCATTTTTCTTTTTTGTGGTTTATTTTCTCCATTTTCCTTTTTACCTATTTCTTTTCTTTGTTTTCCTTTTTGTAGTATATAAAAGGTTCACCGTGTATTAAAAATATATTCATCGTCAATTAAGAAAATATTCACCTGATATTATGAAAAGGTTGGCCATGCATTATAAAAATATTCATCGTGTATTACAAAATGATCATCGTATATTAAGAAATTGTTCGCCTTGTATGTGAAACGTGTTCATCATATATTAAGAAAATGTTTAGCATATACAACAAAATATTCATGGTGTATTTCAAAAAATTGTTCAGCCAATATTACAAAAATGTTCAACATGTTCTTAAAAATCGTTTGGCGTATATTACAAGAAATTAAATGTATATTTAAATTTTTTACATCCTATATAAAACCATGTCCATATTTTCCATTTTTTTAAATGTACGCTATTGCGACCAATGCATATTTTGTTGCAGTAGGTAGCCAAGTTTTTGCAACGATATTTGTAACTAACACAACGTCTCACAGATGTCGGAATTTCTTTTCGAATATTACCACGAATAGATATTTTGTTGAAATACCTAGTCTCTATTACAACAAAACAACTGTCTCGCGCAACATAATTTGTTTGTTGCAATATCACTACCAAAATTGCAACGATGATGTAGTTTGTTGCAATACAGGGCCTCTATTGCAACAAAATGAGTATTTATCGTGACCAGACTCATTTGTGGCAGTACTTGTATCCTATTACCACAACTGGGGAATTTGTGGTAATATTATGCTCTATTGCAGCAAAAGATAGTTGTAGCAATAAATTATGTTACAATAGACCAGAATCCTTGTAGTGACATGTATTCTATTTCGTAGCTAGCAATTTGGAATGTATCCATGCAAGTGACAAATGTATAAAGTGCTTCACACTAACAACATGCAGGGCACTAATTAATGTTTATATATGAATTGCAAAAGTATCCATTGCCTGTATTTCAAACCGCTCTCACTCTATGGATTGATAATATGAAATAAACACATGCACATGCTAGAATTCAATTGCAGTTGAAGAAAGAGCCTATTCCTGGTACTGTATATTAGTGATAGGGGTGTGTACAAAGTACACGTGAATACCAGACATTGTGCGTGTGTGTATACTATCGACGAACTAGCCCCCAAGCTTGTATAACATACTAAGGGCCTAGGGTTACAAATCATATATAGTCGGCTTATCACCAGTGGGGATAGAGTCCTCCGCGACTCTGGTAGCTTCGTGTTGTACGCCGAGTCCTCCACATGGGTCTTCGTATAACACGTCTCGGTCCAACCTATATGTGGCGCAGGATGGAACCGACCCATGCGTGTATCATCCCAAATTTTCAATTTGGAATATTATACATTAGATCATCAATGCATATCATATTTTATTTTTGCATTTTGGTTGATCCTAGAAATTCTACGCAACTCAATGAACCACGGAGAGAGTTGGGGATTTCGTTATTTTCATATTTGAGTTCTCTCAAATTTTGAGAATAGGATCATTTGATTTTATTTATTTTATCATCAATTATTTCTATTACAAAAATATGAGAGAGGGAATAAAATGACTTTCCCAAAATAAAGAAATATTGAGGATTTAATAATAAAATCAAATAAGATTTTATTTCGGAGTTTTTTGGTGTTTTTTTTGAATTTAGGAAAAATGTGCATTTTTCAAAATTGCATTTAGGTCCCAAATAAATTTTCACCTTGCGCGGCTTGATTTTAGAAGCCCGTGAAAATTTATTTCGGAATTTTTGGAGTCCATTTAGTATTTCTTTTTATTTTTCTTCCAAGCGAAATAATTAAAAAAAAGTGAACCAACCTAACCGGGCCGTGTCCGTCCGGGACTCTGGCCCGGCAGGCTTTAAAAGCCGGGGCAGCCCACCCGGGCAAACCCTATCCCTGAGCCGCCCCGCCCCACGCGCCGCCGCCGCCACCGCTGCCCGCCGCCGCCGCCGAGGTTCGCCGCGCCTCGACTTCCGTGCCATCAGGTTTTTTAAAAAATAGATTGGTTTTTCCGTCGGTTTTTTAGTTTCGGTTTTTTTAAATAGATCAGTTTTTCCGGTTTATTTAATTAGCGAGTGTTCATCCGTTCATTCGTTCTAGCGAGCGTTCGTCATTTTTCTTTTTCTCGGATTAAATCCGTGATATTTCTGATCGCGATTCCTGATCCAATTTTCGTTTTAGTATAACTTTTCGCTCGTTTATCGGAATCAGGCGATTCAAGCGCCTAGAGCTTCGTCTCGAAACCCTCTATCCGTTTAACCAACTTAAACAAGATTTTGCTACTGTAAAATTTGCTCTAGATCCAGATTACTAGAACGAAGTTGTTTTCTTTCGCTGTTTGACTTTCGTTGCTTCGTTCGATTTGATTCTTTTTGCCAACCGGAGTTCTTAAGTTGAACCTTCTGGTTAGATCTCTTATTTGAGTTTTACCCGTGCATTAGATGAGTACTTATTGTACGCTTATTTGTTTGTCTGCGATAGAATACCCGGAGTGCGCCGCTTGTTACTTCGAATCTCTAGGTTTCGTGGATCATCAGCAAGGCAAGTAACACTTTGATCATACCTTTTCTACTACCCAGTTTTCTTGCATTAGATCAATCCTCACACATTGCATGATTAGGATCTAATTAAATTGTGGGATGGGAAGTAGTTGTGGTAGTACCTATTACCTGTTTATTATCAAACCTTTGGGAGTTACTTCTACGTTTGCTTATTAAAGGGAAGTTAGCACCACGATTTGTAGGACCATATCGAGTTTTGGAACGTATGGGAGAAGTGGCCTACAAGTTGGAATTGCCCGAAGGATTGTCAGGAGTTCATGATGTGTTCCACGTTTCCCAGTTAAAGAAATGTCACGCGGAGATGGCTGACATACCATTGAGAGACACAGTGCCCTTAGAAACTATTCAGTTGGATAACGATTTGACCTACGAGGAGAAACCAATTAAGATCCTCGAGTTTGCCAGCCGAGTTACCCGTAGCAAGGTTATCAAGTTTTGCAAAGTTCAGTGGAGCCACCACACAGAGGATGAAGCCACCTGGGAGCGAGAGGAAGATTTGCTCAAGGACCACCCTCACCTATTTTCTAGCCAACCTGAATCTCGAGGGTGAGATTCATCTTAAGGGGGGTAGGTTTGTAACATCCCAAATTTTTAATTTGGAATGTTATACATTAGATCATCAATGCATATCATATTTTATTTTTGCATTTTGGTTGATCCTAGAAATTCTACGCAACTCAATGACCCACGGAGAGAGTTGGGGATTTCATTATTTTCATATTTGAGTTCTCTCAAATTTTGAGAATAGGATCATTTGATTTTATTTATTTTATCATCAATTATTTCTATTACAAAAATATGAGAGAGGGAATAAAATGACTTTCCCAAAATAAAGAAATATTGAGGATTTAATAGTAAAATCAAATAAGATTTTATTTCGGAGTTTTTCGGTGTTTTTTTTAATTTAGGAAAAATGTGCGTTTTTCAAAGTTGCATTTAGGTCCCAAATAAATGTTCACCTTGTGCGGCTTGATTTTAGAAGCGAGTGAAAATTTATTTCGGAATTTTTGGAGTCCGTTTAGTATTTCTTTTTATTTTTCTTCCGAGCAAAATAATTAAAAAAAAGTGAACCGACCTAACCGGGCCGTGTCCGTCCGGGACTCTGGCCCGGCAGGTCTTAAAAGTCGGGGCAGCCCACTCGGGCAAACCCTAGCCCCGAGCCACCCGAGCCGCCCCGCCCCACGCGCCGCCGCCGCCGCCGGACGCCCCCGCCGCCGCCGAGGTTCGCCGCGCCTCGACTTCCGTGCCATCGGTTTTTTTAAAAGAAATAGATTTCCGTCCGTTTTTTTAGTTTCGGTTTTTTTAAATAGATCGGTTTTTCCGCTTTATTTAATTAGCGAGCATTCATCCGTTCGTTCGTTCTAGCGAGCATTCGTCGATTTTCTTTTTCTTGGATTAAATCCGCGATTTCTGATCGCGATTCCTGATCCGATTTTCATTTTAGTATAACTTTTCGCTCGTTTATCGGAATCAGGTGATTCAAGCGCCTAGAGTTTCGTCTCGAAACCCTCTGTCTGTTTAACCAACTTAAACAAGATTTTGCTACTGTAAAATTTTCCCTAGATCTAGATTACTAGAACAAAGTTGTTTTCTTTCGCCGTTTGACTTTCGTTGCTTCGTTTGATTTGATTCTTTTTGCCAACCGGAGTTCTTAAGTTGAACCTTCTGGTTAGATCTCTTATTTGAGTTTTACCCGTGCATTAGATGAGTACTTATTGTATGCTTGTTTGTTTGTCTGCGATAGAATACCCGGAGTGCGCCGCTTGTTACTTCGAATCTCTAGGTTTCGCGGATCATCAGCAAGGCAAGTAACACTTTGATCATACCTTTTCTACTACCCAGTTTTCTTGCTTTAGATCAATCCTCACACATTGCATGATTAGGATCTAATTAAATTGTGGGATGGGAAGTAGTTGTGGTAGTACCTATTACCTGTTTATTATCAAACCTTTGGGAGTTACTTCTACGTTTGCTTATTATGCCATGCTATGCTAGTAAAGGTGGATTGGGTGAGTGATATCCATGACAGATGTGAGTTTTGTTAATTAATGGTTTATCTAAGGTGGCAACTTAAACACACATTTGGGTGGATTGAGGCACCTGGGTATTCCAGGACTTTCCTGTTTTTCTTTTGGACCGCCACCCAGGCTCAAAGGGATCATGAGACTATTCATACTAGAAACTTCCGTGTGCAGCCACAAGCTATTATGGGCTCTAGCATAGTTGACTAAGTCATGCGAACTCTTACAGTGGTAGACTAGCAGATGTAGGGGATGTAGGTGGTACGGTCTACCCGATCGTAAGGTGCTAGCGCTTCTGAAAGACTATGTGTCGGTCACCCGTCTTCTCAAACACCATGTAGTGCGAGAAACCAAACGGAGGCGATCGAGTCTTATGGGGAAAAGTGCGCAAACCTCTGCAGAGTGTAACAAACTAATCATGGTTAGCCGTGTCCCCGGTTATGGACATCTTGAGTATCTAGTACTTGGATTATCATGTGAATCTCAACATGTTACCCTAAATTAATTTTGTTGGGTTATGTTTAATGATGATGCTTAATTGGGATTGAGAATGCTGTCAACCATTCTCAATGTTTAACAACCACCATGATAGTAAATAAATTTATTCCTTTGAAGTAGGGAAAAATTGGCTTTACGCAAAACTGTAACCATAGAGCTTTCCACCAGCCAAATATGCATATAGTATAGTTGTTTCATTCCATTACTCTCTATGTGTTACATTGCCAGCATATTCCATGTGCTGACCCGTTTTCGGGCTGCAACGTTAATGTTGCAGACTTTTCAGACGATGATTAAGGAGTTTTTAGGTCGTGGTTCTATACTCAGTGATGCCGTTGGAGTTGATGGACTCACATATCTTCCAAGCCTTCCGCTGTTATCGTTATTAGATGGCCTTAAGCCATATTTATTGTAAGAAGTTCTCTTTTGAGACACTCGATGTAATAAGTGTGTGATTGCTACTCTGCTATAAATCCTCCGAGTACTGTGTGGTGTCAGCATTACTGATCCAGGGATGACACCGGAGCACAGAGATCAGACTGTTTGAGGTCTGGTCGCTACAGAGATGGTATCAGAGCACACGCTGACTGTAGGACACGACCACTAAGCTAAAAGACCTAGATCACTATTCACTCTTTTCTCTTCTGACTCCTCATCTTTTCTACTCTTTAGGATGGCGGATGCAAGGAACAAGTTCACGCAACCAGATGAAGATACACCCTTTGGACGACACTTGAAGGAAGTCACTAGATACCTGAACATAGGAGTACCAAGCTTCACGGGAACCTACAACGCCACTTTACCTGAAGAAGAGCGCTGGATGATTCAAGTTCAAGTTCCAGGAAGGACGTTCATGCCAGTCACTGAGCCCATAGAGTTTTCTTTTGATGCACCAACTTGGAATCTAGGAAAGAGCATGACAGCTCACATCGCCATGGGACGCATTGGAGAAGTCTACCGCAAGGATCTCAAGGATACTATCTACCAGATTTGTGGTGCCGAGATGAGCACTGGGAGATGATCAGCACCAGGAAGGATAGATCAATTGCAGCTTTTATCCAGGAGTTAAACCAGCACATTCGACGATAGGAGAACCAGATGTGCGCCGACATGATAGATCTGAAGAAGGCAAGGACAAGAATCAAGGAACTGGAGGAAGAACTCAAGGCAACACGTGAAGATTATGAAGAAGAAATTGAAGTATTGGTGGAGAAGAATGACGACCTGATCAAGAAGATTGGAATATTTATGGGAGGCCCTACGCCAGTAGATGAAGACGAAGAACCCCAGGAAATTAGCCCGGAAGACTACATCATCATCGACGGCACCGACTCGGAACCAGATAGTAGCGATGATGACTATGTTGATGAAGCTGGAGCAGATATCATGGAGTCTGCAACCGAAGAATATTTCTAGTAGACCATCTCATCAGTAGTAGTAGTCCACCATGTAAATATAGTAGTCCGAGCACTTTTGCGATAGTTAGATCGATTGTATGCCCTTGTTTGATTGAATGAAGTGAATTGTTTGCTTTTGCCTCATGTGCATATGGGTAGTGTTTTCTCTTTAGACCCCCTCTATTCTTATATCTCATCTTTTCTAAACCCTCAGATGCCTCCGAGACGTAACCCCAGATTTGCCTTTCCACCGGAGCTCACCCAGTTGATCCAGCAGCAGAACACATTGATGCAGTTGCTAGTCCAGAATCAGAATCAGGGGAACAACAACAACAACCCACCACCACCACCACCTGTTGACCACTTAGCCCGTTTTCTTAGGCTGAATCCGCCGGTGTTTTCCAGTAGCACCGAGCCGATAGTAGCAGATGATTGGCTCCGCAAGACAACTAGGGAGTTGACCACAGTAGGATGCACAGATGTGGAGAAGGTGAAGTTTGCCACACATCAGATAGAAGGACCCGCAGCATCATGGTGGGAGAATTTCACAGCCACTTTCCCAGTCGACACTGTCACATGGGACCATTTTCAGCAGGCTTTTCGTACTGCCCATGTTTCAGCAGGAGCTATGGCCATGAAGAAGCGTGAGTTTCGCAACTTGCGCTAAGGAGGACGGACAGTTGGCCAGTACGTGGAGGAATTTAGTAAGTTAGCACATTATGCACCAGATGACGTCGCTATGGATGCAGCTAAGCAGGAGAAGTTTCTGGAAGGACTGAATGATGAGTTGAGCATGCAGTTGATGGTAGCCACCTTCAACAACTACCAGGAGTTGGTAGATCGTGCTCTTATGATTGAAGGCAAGCAGCAGTAAATTGAGAATCGCAAGAGGAAGTATGGACAAGGAAAGTACAATTCAGGAGCTCAGCAGAAGCCACGTTTTACCCCTAGACCGGGAGGACATTTTCAGCATACCCATGGAGGAGGTAGCTCACACAATCACAATGGCACCAAGGATGGTAATGGCAATGGAGGAAGCAACGGCCAGAACCGCACCAACCCGTCAACCCCAGCCAAGAAGGACCTAAGCCAAGTCACTTGCTTTAAGTGTCAGAAGACCGGACATTATGCCAATGAATGTTCTGAAGGCCAAAATGGCAATGGAAGTTCTGGAAAGAAGCCGAAGCCTTTCAACAGGGGACATGTGAACCACGTTAGCGTGGAGGAGGTTGAAGCTCAGCCTGATGCAGTAATAGGTAAGTTTTTGGTTAAGTCATTTACTGCACTCGTTCTTTTTGATACTGTTGCATCGCATTCATACATCTCAAGGGGATTTGTGGATAAGTATAACCTATCAACCCAAGCCCTTAGGTCACCCATGTTAGTAACCTCGCCAGGAGCAGAGTATGTGGCTAGTCTATGGTGTTATAGGTTACCATTAAGGATTGGTAACTATGTTTTTCCCTCAGACCTAATAGTATTGGAATCCCAAGGATTGGATGTGATATTAGGCATGTATTGGTTATCAAAGTATGAAGGGAATATTGAATGTGCTAGTAAGTCAATTTTGCTTACCACCCCAGAAGGGAGAAGGATCAAGTATGTATCCCGGCATGTGCCAAAGAGGACTCAAGTAAATTGCCTAATAGGAGTTGTGCAGGAGGAAGTACCAGTGGTGAAGGATTTCCCTGATGTATTTCCGGAAGAGTTGCCAGGCATGCCACCGGATAGAGATATTGAGTTTTTGATTGAGCTATTGCCAGGCACAGGGCCAATATCAAAGAGACCATATAGGATGCCAGCAAAGGATTTGGTGGAAATTAAGAAGCAGATTAAGGAGTTACTGGATAAAGGATATATTCGCCCAAGTTCTTCACCTTGGGGATCGCCAGTACTTCTAGTGGAAAAGAAGGATGGATCGTTAAGGATGGTTGTTGATTATCGAGGATTGAATGAAGTAACGATCAAGAACAAGTACCCACTACCAATGATCAACGATCTGTTTGATCGATTGCAAGGAGCTAAGGTATTCTCCAAGATCAATCTGCGATCAGGATACCACCAGTTGAAGATTCGAGAACAGGATATTCCTAAGACAGCTTTTACCACCAGGTATGGGTTGTATGAGTATACCATTATGTCATTTGGTCTGACTAATGCACCTGCCTATTTTATGAACATGATGAACAAAGTGTTTATGGAGTTCTTGGATAAGTTCGTTGTAGTGTTCATTGATGATATCCTGGTTTACTCGAAGAATGAAGAGGAACATAAGGAGCATTTGCGTTTGGTACTTGGAAAGCTCAGAGAACATCAATTATATGCCAAGTTCAGCAAATTGAGTTTTGGTTGAAGGAAGTAGGATTCCTCAGACACGTTATATCTGGAGAAGGTATAGCAGTTGATCCCACTAAAGTTGATACCGTGACCAAGTGGGTAGTCCCAACAATAGTTGGAGAGATCCGGAGTTTTCTTGGACTCGCAGGATACTACCGGAGATTTATTGAGAATTTCTCAAAGATTGCGAAGCCTATGAGTGAGTTGTTCAAGAAAGACACCAAGTTCATATGGACTGAGGAATGTGAGGCTAGTTTCCAGGAGTTGAAGAAACGTTTGGTTACCTCACGAGTGTTGATTTTGCCAGACCAGACCAAAGATTATGAGGTGTATTGCGACGCTTCACGTCGAGGACTTGGAGCAGTGCTTATGCAGGAAGGGAGAGTTGTTTCATATGCCTCAAGACAACTGAAACCTCATGAGTAGAATTATGCCACACATGATTTGGAGTTAGCAGCCATAGTGCATGCTTTGAAAACATGGAGACATTTCCTCATTGGAAACCATTGTGACGTGTACACGGATCATAAGAGTTTGAAGTACATTTTCACACAGAAGGAGTTGAATCTCAGACAAAGGAGATGGTTGGAGCTTATCAAGGATTATGATATGAAATTGCATTATCACCCCGGAAAGGCTAATGTAATAGCTGACGCATTAAGCCATAAGAGCCATGTCAATATGTTAATGGCGGGAGAAATACCCAGGGAGTTAGCAGAAAATCTTCGTGAACTATGTTTGGAAATAGTTCCGAGAGGCTATGTAGAAGCATTGGAGATTCAGTCAACTTTGATGGATAGAATCAGGGAAGCTCAGAAAACTGACAAAGAGATTGCCGCTATAAAGGAGAAATTGAGCAAAGGAAAAGGTAAAGGATTTCGTGAGGATGAGCACGACACCCTATGGTTTGAAGACCGCGTTTACGTGCCCAATGACCCGGAGATCAGGAAGTTGATTTTGCAAGAGGCACACAATTCACCATATTCAATTCACCCAGGAAATACCAAGATGTATTTGGATTTGAAGGATATTTTCTGGTGGACCGGAATGAAGAAGGATATTGCGGAGTATATAGCAGTTTGTGATGTATGTCAGAGAGTAAAGGCAGAGCATCAAAAGCCAACATGATTGTTACAACCCTTGCCGATACCCGAATGGAAGTGGGATAAGCTAGGCATGGATTCTATCACGGGATTGCCCAGGACTCGTTCCGGCTATGACTCGATTTGGGTTGTAGTTGATCGATTGACGAAAGTAGCTCATTTTATCCCAGTAAAGACCACTTACACCAGTGCTAAGTTGGCAAAGATATACATGACTAGGATCGTATGTCTGCATGGAGTTCCAAGGAGTACCATATCAGATACAGGAACCCAGTTTACCTCAAAGTTCTGGAAGCAGTTGCACGAAACTTTGGGTACCAGGCTAGAATTCAGTACAGCTTTTCATCCACAGACAGATGGTCAGACCGAGAGAGTCAATCAGATTTTGGAGGATGTGCTGAGAGCTTGTGCGCTAGATTACGGATCTAGTTGGGACGATAATTTGCATATGCAGAGTTCTCTTACAACAACAGTTATCAAACCAGTTTAAGGATGGCCCCTTTCGAAGCCTTGTACGGAAGGAGGTGCAGGACACCGTTGTCATGGGACGAAGTTGCAGACCGCCAGCTGTTTAGACCTGACTTGATTAAAGAGTCTAAACGGAAGGTGAAGTTGATTCGTGATAGGCTCAAGGTAGCCCAGTCCAGACAGAAAAGTTATGCAGATTCTAGACGCAAGGAGACAGTTTACGAAGTCGGAGATAGAGCTTATCTTCGAGTATCTCGACTTCGGGGAACAAAGCATTTTGGAGTTAAAGGGAAGTTAGCACCACGATTTGTAGGACCATATCGAGTTTTGGAACGTATGGGAGAAGTGGCCTAGAAGTTGGAATTGCCCGAAGAATTGTCAGGAGTTCATGATGTGTTCCACGTTTCCCAGTTTAAGAAATGTCACGCGGAGATGGCTGACATACCATTGAGAGACACAGTGCCCTTAGAAACTATTCAGTTGGATAACGATTTGACCTACGAGGAGAAACCAATTAAGATCCTCGAGTTTGCCAGCCGAGTTACCCGCAGCAAGGTTATCAAGTTTTGCAAAGTTTAGTGGAGCCACCACACAGAGGATGAAGCCACCTGGGAGCGAGAGGGAGATTTGCTCAAGGACCACCCTCACCTATTTTCTAGCCAACCCGAATCTCGAGGGCGAGATTCATCTTAAGGGGGGTAGGTTTGTAACATCCCAAATTTTCAATTTGGAATGTTATACATTAGATCATCAATGCATATCATATTTTATTTTTGCATTTTGGTTGATCCTAGAAATTCTACGCAACTCAATGACCCACGGAGAGAGTTGGGGATTTCGTTATTTTCATATTTGAGTTCTCTCAAATTTTGAGAATAGGATCATTTGATTTTATTTATTTTATCATCAATTATTTCTATTACAAAAATATGAGAGAGGGAATAAAATGACTTTCCCAAAATAAGGAAATATTGAGGATTTAATAATAAAATCAAATAAGATTTTATTTCGGAGTTTTTCAGTGTTTTTTTTAATTTAGGAAAAATGTGCGTTTTTCAAAGTTGCATTTAGGTCCCAAATAAATGTTCACCTTGTGTGGCTTGATTTTAGAAGCACGTGAAAATTTATTTCGGAATTTTTGGAGTCCGTTTAGTATTTCTTTTTATTTTTCTTCCGAGCAAAATAATTAAAAAAAAGTGAACCGACCTAACCGGGCCGTGTCCGTCCGGGACTCTGACCCGGCAGGTCTTAAAAGTCGGGGCTGCCCACCCGGGCAAACCCTAGCCCCGATCTGCCCCGCCCCACGCGCCGCCGCCGCCGGACGCCGCCGAGGTTCGCCGCGCCTCGACTTCCGTGCCATCGGTTTTTTTTTAAAAAAAATAGATTTCCGTCGGTTTTTTAGTTTCGGTTTTTTTAAATAGATCGGTTTTTCCAGTTAATTTAATTAGCGAGCATTCATCCGTTCGTTCGTTCTAGCGAGCATTCGTCGATTTTCTTTTTCTCGGATTAAATCCGCGATTTCTGATCGCGATTCCTGATCCGATTTTCGTTTTACTATAACTTTTCGCTCGTTTATCGGAATCAGGCGATTCAAGCGCCTAGAGTTTCGTCTCGAAACACTCTATCCGTTTAACCAACTTAAACAAGATTTTGCTACTGTAAAATTTTCCCTAGATCCAGATTACTAGAACGAAGTTGTTTTCTTTCGCCGTTTGACTTTCGTTGCTTCGTTCGATTTGATTCTTTTTGCCAACCGGAGTTCTTAAGATGAACCTTCTGGTTAGATCTCTTATTTGAGTTTTACCCGTGCATTAGATGAGTACTTATTGTATGCTTGTTTGTTTGTCAGCGATAGAATACCCTGAGTGCGCCGCTTGTTACTTTGAATCTCTAGGTTTCGCGGATCATCAGCAAGGCAAGTAACACTTTGATCATACCTTTTCTACTACCCAGTTTTCTTGCTTTAGATTAATCCTCACACATTGCATGATTAGGATCTAATTAAATTGTGGGATGGGAAGTAGTTGTGGTAGTACCTATTACCTGTTTATTATCAAACCTTTGGGAGTTACTTCTACGTTTGCTTATTATGCCATGCTATGCTAGTAAAGGTGGATTGGGTGAGTGATATCCATGACAGATGTGAGTTTTGTTAATTAATGGTTTATCTAAGGTGGCAACTTAAACACACATCTGGGTGGATTGAGGCACCTGGGTATTCCAGGACTTGCCTGTTTTTCTTTTGGACCGCCACCCAGGCTCAAAGGGATCATGAGACTATTCATACTAGAAACTTCCGTGTGCAGCCACAATCTATTATGGGCTCTAGCATAGTTGACTAAGTCGTGCGAACTCTTACAGTGGTAGACTAGCATATGTAGGGGATGTAGGTGGTACAGTCTACCCGATCGTAAGGTGCTAGCGCTTCTGAAAGACTATGTCTCGGTCACCCGTCTTCTCAAACACCATGTAGTGCGAGAAACCAAACGGAGGCGATCGAGTCTTATGGGGAAAAGTGCGCAAACCTCTGCAGAGTGTAACAAACTAATCATGGTTAGCCGTGTCCCCGGTTATGGACATCTTGAGTATCTAGTACTTGGATTATCATGTGAATCTCAACATGTTACCCTAAATTAATTTTGTTGGGTTATGTTTAATGATGATGCTTAATTGGGATTGAGAATGCTGTCAACCATTCTCAATGTTTAACAACCACCATGATAGTAAATAAATTTATTCCTTTGAAGTAGGGAAAATTGGCTTTACGCAAAACTGAAACCATAGAGCTTTCCACCAGCCAAATATGCATATAGTATAGTTGTTTCATTCCATTACTCTCTATGTGTTACATTGCCAGCATATTCCATGTGCTGACCCGTTTTCGGGCTGCAACGTTAATGTTGCAGACTTTTCAGACGATGATTAAGGAGTTTTTAGGTCGTGGTTCTATACTTAGTGATGCCGTTGGAGTTGATGGACTCACATATCTTCCAAGCCTTCCGCTGTTATCGTTATTAGATGGCCTTAAGCCATATTTATTGTAATAAGTTCTCTTTTGAGACACTCAATGTAATAAGTGTGTGATTGCTACTCTGCTATAAATCCTTCGAGTACTGTGTGGTGTCAGCATTACTGATCCAGGGATGACACCGGAGCACAGAGATCAGACTGTTTGAGGTCTGATCGGTACAATGCGTCTTCATGTTGACCCACCACAACAAGAAATGATGTGCCCACCACACCACACATGCAATCGGCCACTAAGAAAATAAGCATATACAATAGTACAATGGTATCTAGCTCACGATATGTCTCCATATTTTGTTGATGACACTGACGGACTTTGCATTTGATGCGTGCTCCGTATTTTGTTGACGACACTTACGGTCATTGTATTTGAAGCGAAAGCATGATATGGTCACTAGACTTCAGAATAAGCTCATCACGGTCACCACATACATTTTGTCGTTCTAACCAACATGTGGTTGGATGGTTAGAGGACAGTGGTTTCTCGAGCCCACCAAGGTTAAAGTCCCGGTGCTCGCATTTATCTTGTGTTAATTTCAGTATTTTCCGGCGACGTACGTTCAGTGGGAGGAGACGTTCCACTCGACTACGAGGCACCTATGGTGACTTCGTAAAATCTCAAGATCATTTATGCTGGCCCACTCTCTCAAAGGTGCTCATAGGGGTAGGGTTCGCGTGTGTGCGCTTATAGCGGTGAGTGCTTGCGCGTATATATGAGCCCTTGCGTCTGTACCGTGTTAAACAAATACATATCATGATTATACGGTCACTGGCTTACCCGTACAACTCCGTGTTTTGTTGATGACACAATCAATTGACCAGTCAAACGTTCCACGCGGCGCAACTAGTGTTGCACCATCAGGGCGCGTAACCATGGGGCCCACCTGTCAGCCCGT